>NW_017670239.1:1122402-1478401 GCF_001879085.1 Nicotiana attenuata
CATTGCGCCCATGATCGTCGCAGAAATATACCGAGCCATAGAGAAATGTCAACGGGGAGCTAGTCACTTCGAGGGTTGCAATTTGCTACTTTATTTGTGGCTCATGGAGCATATACAAAAGGGTGAATACCGACAAGTGATCTAACGAAGGGACTGGGTTGACCATATCGCTTTCCATCAGCCAAAGCGAATGAGTTATATCCCTGATATGTTTGCTCAGCCAGAGGATGCCAAAGGATGGGTTCAAGCTATTTGATAATCTGACCAAGGAGAAAGTACAATGGATGTTCGAATGGTTTCCAACCGAAGAATTCATCGCCCGATCCCGAGACGCACCTTTTCTGATACTGATCGGTTTGAGGGGAACCTACCCTTATGTCCCTCTCCGATTTATGAGACAGGCTGGTAGGAAGCAGGTTATACCAAGGGTCGACAAGATGAGTCATTTTCGGGCTGACTTCCAGGCTGACGATAGTCCTTACAAGTGCCAAGCTCAGCATATGTGGCACTACAAGATCGTCATGGGAAAGGACACCATCAAACCAGACAGATACTATGCTGGTTATACCCAATGCTATTCAGGCTAGCTGGAGGACAATCACAATGGTCTGGGTCAACCCGGGTTTGTTCGACGTCATAGGATCATCGATGAAAAGGCTGAAGCGCAGGTCAAATACAACCAACTGCGCAAGAGGATTCGAGAATGTGAAAGTGAGCACTGCGAAATACAAGAAGCCAATCAAAAACTAATTGAAGAGTGGAAGGATATGGCTGTCAGCGCCAATAAACGATTGGTCTGTTTGGAGCGAGGTATAGTAGAATTGGAAAAGAAGTTTCTGAAGAGGGTCGAAGACTGCCGGACTGCTGAAGGAAATGAAGGCGGACATCTGGCCAGAGCTTACTTGCTACTAGGATTGCCCGAGCTAGGGGAGCTGTTCGATGGAGCCAACAATGCCGAGTCTGGGGAAGGTCCCTCTGGGACCAAATAGATAGGAATTTCCATTTCCGCTTTATAAGATGTAATAAGGCTGATGGCCACTAGTGATTTTTATTTTCTTGTCATTTAGTGTCGTTTTGGGATTTGTCTACCTTTTATCAATGAAATGAGGCATTTAGCATTCTAAGTTCTCCAAATTAACTTGTCGCTAGGCTTACCTTGGGCACAACGAGGTCCCCAAAATTAGGACGCACTTTATATTTCGGCACTACGTGTTTAAATATTGCAACATTTCTCTAATGATCCTCACTGACTTGTCACCTTTTGTTTTACTTTTTGTTTATTCCCCTCCCCAAAGGATAGTTCGTGAACTTTGGCAATATCATCATATTTTACGAGATCCAGGGGCCCTCCACCTACTCCTCCTCCTAGTCCTGCCAGACACAGAAATAAAGGAAAAATGGAAGATTTGAACAACTCAGCTGAACGGGTAGAGGTCACTCATGGTACTCTGGTCCCTAAGGAAAACGCATCCCAACTAGAACAAAAACTGTTGAAGTTTCAGGAAGAACTTGATCAAGTCCGGAATCTGGCAAATCTGTCATTTTCCCTCACCACTCCAGAGGTTACTTTCCCAAAAACTCAGAATCCTATACCTCCGCAAAACATCCCAAAGAAACAAAACCATCCCACTCATCACCACCACTGCAATACCTGCCATACCTCAAATAATACCCCACTGCTCATCCCAGAACTGCAGAACTCCACAAATGACCACTGCCATGCCCAACATAATACCCCCATCTACGTGGAGACTGTGCCACACTCCACCCAGCCTATCTCAAGCATACCCGAGTCCGATGGTAAGGACCTGCTCATCAGAAATCTGGCCGAAGAGCTTAATAGGTTGACTAGCAGAATTCAAGGCGTTGAAGGTAGTAAGGGAATTGAGGGGCTAAGTTATGAAGATCTTTGCATACAGCCCGATGTCAAACTGCCCGAGGGGTACAAACCTCCCATGTTCGAGATGTTTGATTGTACAGGGGATCCCAGGGTCCACTTGAGAACATACTGTGACAAGCTGGTCGGAGTGGGAAGAGACGAGAAAATCCGCATGAAGCTTTTCATGAGGAGCCTGAAGGGAGACGCTCTATCTTGGTACATTAGCCAAGATCCAAAGAAGTGGTTGAACTGGGTAAGCATGGCGTCTGATTTTGTGGACAGATTCAGGTTCAACACAGAGAATGCACCAAATGTTTCTATATTCAAAACTTAAAGAAGAAACCCATAGAGACCTCCCGTGAGTATGCTACTCGATGAAGAGCATAAGCTGCTAAGGTCAGGCCTGCTTTGGAAGAAGTGCAGATGAACAAATTCTTCGTTCGGGCCCAAGACCCACAGTGCAATGAGAGACTGATGATGATCGAAGGCCACAAATTTTCTGACATTATCGAGCTAGGAGAAAGGATCGAGGAAGGCATCAAGAGTGGTATGGTTACAAACTTTGAAGCCTTGCAAGCTACCAATAAGGCTTTACAATCTGGTGGTACGTCTAAGAAAAAGGACGTAAGTGCTGTAATGGTTGCACAAAGGACCAAATCCCCTATCAAATACCAAACCTATCCAATACCTCCACCCACATATCAACCTACCCCGAACTACCAAGCACCCTCACCCTCTTACCAAACTCCACCACTCACTTATCAATCACCTCCCGCATATCAGCCCACTTCACCCAAATACTCCCAACCAGCACATGTTTACCAAGCCTACAACACCCAACCATCGCACTATCAATCACGTCCCCCACGTCAAAACATCCCTATACCTCGACCAAATTTTGACCGCAGGCCTCCCAAACAGCACACCGCCATTGCTGAACCAATTGACCAGCTGTACGAAAGGCTCAAGGCTGCTGGTTATGTCACCCCTATCCCTGCTATAACCCCCGAAAACCCTTCTCAGTGGGTCAATCCAAATAAATCCTGTGCATACCATTCCGGCATGAAAGGACATACCATTGATGAATGCCGCTCTCTGAAAGATAAGATGCAGACTTTGATTGATAACAAGATCATTGTAGCAAAGGAGCCTGCTCCGAATGTCCGCAATAACCCTCTGCCAGACCACAAGGGTGGCGTCCACATGATTGAAATAGAGGATGATTGGGACCCCAAGGGATCAATTGGTTTAATCACAAAAGGCGACGATCCGAAGAAGCCAGTAGTCACCCTTAATCCGATTGGGGTCCAGATTCAGCCTTTTGGGGACGCCGAGGTAAATATGTCCATGCCGCTTGAGTTTGAAGCACCACCATCTGCAAAGACGCCAGCACCAATTGAGGTTGAATTCGTGTCTCCAGCAAAGGCACCTACACCATTCGAGATTGCAGTTTTGCCGCCCAAGGTGCAGGTTCCGTATGGAGTAAAGATAGCCACGCCAATTCCAGTGGCAATGTCGGCAGTAACACCGTTCCATACAAAGGCTATACCATGGGACTACACATCCGAGGCAAGAAGAAAAGGAAAGGTCATGTTCGGGGAAGTCGTTGCGGCACAGGGTATGACAAGAACCGGCAGGGTTTATACCCCGAAGCATTTGGCCGAGTCAAGCAAACAGGCCTCTAGTCGGCCAACTATCACTGAAACTGGGCCCGACGTTCTCTGGAGAAAGATACAAGCCAAAGAATACTCAGTCATTGATCAGCTGAAAAAAACACCAGCACAGATTTCTATCCTTGCTTTCCTACAAAGTTCCGATGCACACAAGAATGCCTTGCTAAGAGTGCTGAGTGAGGCATATGTACCAAGTAACATCACTGGCAGAGAGATGGCTAACATGGTAGGCCAAGTATTGGAAAGTCATAAGATCCTTTTCACGAAGATGAGCTACCGCCAGAGGGGTTGAGTCACAATAAGGCATTGCACATCACCGTGCAGTGCGAAGATTATTTTATCGAGGATCCAGCCTCGACATTCATCCGTTGGTAACACTCAGGACATAAGGAAAGGGGCTGCATGAGATCAAGGACGGGGCCATCAACGTCAAAGCTTTTGACGGATCCCAAAGGTCCACTATTGGGGAAATTAGCTTGTGTTTGCAAATGGGGCCTACTTGGTTTGATGTTGAATTTCAAGTGATAGACGTGTCGTCATCTTATAATCTATTGTTGGGAGGACCATGGATTCATGCCGCTGGGGTTGTAGCATCGACACTACCTCAGGCAGTGAAGTTTTAGTGGAACCACCAAGAGGTGATCATTCACGGCGATGGTAGCAATCCCGTATACAGTCGCCAGACTATCCCAGCAATAGGAGGCAGAAGAAGGGTAGGCGGAGAAACTTACCACCACATCGAGCAAGTCAACACCATCGAAAAGGATACCTGGTGGGACAACAAAATTAAAAGCATACTAAACTGGAGCGGATATGAACCTGGCAAGGGACTTGGAAAGAATCTCCAAGGAATCATTAAGCCCATCAAGGTCAAGACACATGGCACCACCTTCGGATTGGGGTATGAGTATACCTGGAAAGAGTTCAATGACTGGTCGCCACCATGGCGCGGTCCTTACTACCCATTGGAGCAGCCAATACCCTGTTTGGAGCAGACTTTCCAACCGGCCGAAGTTATCTATGGGTCAGAAGAAGAGGAAGCACAAGCAGCAGTAAGGAGTTTGTTCTTGGAAGACGGTAATATGGATTGTTGTGTCATTTTCGAGGAGGAGGGGGAGGAAGGCCCTTCCATACAGGCTGTGAGCAGAGGAGCATGCCTCAATAACTGGACCGTCAGAACCACCAGAGCCCCACGAGCCTCGGGGTAGCAAGGGTGAACAAGCATCATGCACTATTTTTATTTTTACTAGTTGACTTTCCTTTCAAATTTTTAGTTTTTGCAAGAAAGAGCTCCAATGTTCAAAAACAGTTATGGAATTTATCAAAGCATTTCAGTTTTCTTATAAATCTTACTCTTATTATTTTCTCTCATTACTTTACTTACACAATATTACTATTACTTATCTTGATGAACCAATGACTGTGACATGCAACGAGACAACGCAACAAACGGACATAGATTCAGAGGAAGATGATATACTGGAAGAGATCGTTAAAGAAGTTGAGAATTTTGAGAATAAACCGAAGTCCAACCTGGACGAGACCGAGATTGTTAACCTGGGAGATGCAGAAAGCGTCAAAGAAACACGAATCAGTGTTCACTTATCACCGTCAGAAAAGGAAGAGTACACAGGATTTCTAAGAGAGTATGAGGACATATACGCTTGGTCGTATGATGACATGACTGGGCTAAGTACATCTATTGTGGCACACAAACTACCGACTGATCCGACATGTCCACCGGTGAAGCAGAAGCTCAGAAAATTCAAGCCAGATATGAGTTTGAAACTCAAGAAAGAAGTCACCAAGCAGGTCAAAGCCAAAGTTCTCAGGGTGGTAGAATATCAAACATGGTTAGCCAACATTGTGCCAGTACCGAAGAAGGATGGGAAGGTCAGAGTCTGTGTCGACTACCGGGACCTCGACCGGGCCAGTCCAAAAGACGACTTCCCCTTGCCAAACATACACATCCTGATTGACAACTGCGCCAAGCACGAGTAGCAATCATTTGTAGATTGTTTCGCTGGGTATCACCAGATCTGGATGGATGAAGAAGATGCTGAGAAAACGGCTTTCATTACGCCGTGGGGAATGCACTTCTACAATATGATGCCATTTGGCCTTAAGAACGCAGGGCCACCTACATGAGAGCCATGACTACCATTTTCCATGATATGATACGCAAGGAGATTGAGGTCTACGTAGACGATGTCATCATTAAGTCAAAGAAGGCCATTGATCACATGGAAGATTTGAGGAAGTTTTTCAATAGACTACGAAGGTACAACCTAAAGCTGAATCCCGCGAAGTGTGCATTTGGGGTTCCAGTTGGAAAGTTGCTTGGGTTTATTGTGAGTCGCCGGGGAATAGAACTGGATCCATCGAAGATCAAAGCCATTCAAGAATTGCCACTGCCAAAGAACAAGAAGGACGTAATGAATTTCTTGGGGAGACTTAACTACATCAGCCGGTCCATAGCACAATCTACAGTTATCTGTGAGCTAATATTCAAGATGTTGAAGAAGGATGCCGCCACCGAATGGACCGATGATTGCCAGAAAGCTTTCGACAGAATCAATGAATACCTGTCAACACCACCTGTCTTAGTCCCGCCTGAACTAGGTAGACCTCTGTTACTCTACATCGCAATGTTAGATGGTGCCTTTGGGTGCGTCCTGGGGAAGCATGATGAAACGGGAAGGAAAGAGCAGGCCATCTATTATCTCAGTAAGAAGTTCACTCCGTACGAGGCCCGGTATTCTCTGCTAGAACGCACCTGTTGCGCTCTAACTGGGTGGCTCAAAAGCTGAGGCACTACTTCTGTGCCTATACTACATATCTCATATCAAGGATGGATCCTTTGAAATACATCGTTCAGAATCCCATGCGCACCGGCATGCTAGCCTAGTGGCAGATCCTGTTGTGTGAATTCGACATTGTCTACGCAACTCAGAAAGCGATCAAAGGACAGGAACTAGCAGATCACCTGGCCGAAAACCCCGTGGATGGAGAATACGAACCTTTGAAAACGTCTTTTCCTGACGAAGAGGTAGCATTCATAGGAGAAGATATTGAAGAACCTACGACGGTTGGAGAATGTTTTTCGATGGAGCAGCAAATTTCAAAGGAGTCGGCATAGGAGCAGTCCTAGTATCAAAAACCGGTCAGCATTATCCGGTGTCTACCAAACTCAAGTTCCCATGCACCAACAATATGGCCGAGTACGAAGCCTGCATCTTAGGGCTCAAGATGGCTATTGACATGAACATTCAAGAGTTGCTAGTAATTGGGGATTCAGATCTGCTCATACACCAGGACTGAGAAGAATGGGCAACCAAGAACTCTAAGATACTCCCTTATCTGCATCATGTACAAGAGTTGAGGAAGAGGTTCACAAAGACAGAATTCCAACATGTTCCCAGAATCCAGAATGAGTTCGCCGATGCGTTGGCTACCCTGTCATTCATGATACAACATCCGGACAAAAACTTTATTGATCACATTCCAGTAAAGATCCATGATCAGCCAACTTACTGTGCTCATGTCGAGGAAGAAGCAAACGGAAAACCTTGGTTTCATGATATCACGGAGTACTTGGCAAAAGGAGAATACCCCGAACTTGCAAACGCTACTCAGAAGCGCACACTTCGAATGTTGCCCAGCAATTTCTTTCACAACGGAGGAATCCTACATAGGAGGACTCCTGATTTGGGACTATTAAGGTGTGTCGACGCAAAAGAAGCATCCAGGCTGTTAGAGGAAATTCATGCCGGGACCTGCAGTCCACATATGCACGGTTTTGTTTTGGCAAAGAAAATACTCCGAGCTAGTTACTTCTGGATGACTATGGAGACAGATTGCATCCAGTATGTCCGGAAATGCCATCGCTGTCAGATACATGCAGACATGATCAAAGTACCCCCAAAGGAGCTTAATGCAACAAGCTCACCATGGCCGTTCACCACCTGGGGAATGGATGTTATTGGACAAATCGAACCTGCCGCTTCTAAAGGGCACAGGTTTATCCTAGTGGCAATTGATTATTTCACTAAATGGGTTGAAGCGGCATCTTACAAAGCAGTACCCAAGAAAGTCGTGGCAGACTTTGTCCGCGACCGCATCGTTTGTCGATTCGGGATTTCAGAGTCAATCATCACTGATAATGGCTCCAACCTCAACAGTGACCTGATGAAGGCCACATGTGAAACCTTCAAGATCAAACACAAGAATTCTAAAGCCTACAGACCTCAGATGAACGGAGCCGTAGAGGCCGCCAACAAGAATATCAAGAAGATACTAAGGAAGATGATAGAGAAGCATAAGCAGTGGCACGAGAAGCTATCATTTGCTTTATTGGGGTATCGCACCACAGTCCGCACATCAACCGGGGCAACCCCCTATATGCTGGTTTATGGTACGGAGGCAGTCATTCTCGCCGAGGTGGAAATTCCCTCCTTAAGGATCATACAGGAAGCAGAACTCGACGATGCAGAGTGGGTGAAAAGTCGTTACGAGCAGCTGGCTCTTATAGATGGGAAGAGAATGAATGTAGTTTGCCACGGTCAGCTTCATCAGAACAGAATGTCCAGAGTCTTCAACAAGAGAGTCAAGCTGAGACAGTTCACACCGGGGCAGTTGGTGTTAAAGAAAATATTTTCGCATCAAGATGAAGCCAAAGGGAAATTCTCTCCTAACTGGCAAGGCCCATACATGGTTCACCGAGTTCTAACAGGAGGAGCCCAAATACTTGAAGAAATGGATGGAGAAGTTTGGCCAAAACTGATCAATTCAGATGCAATCAAGCGCTACTATGTGTAATCATATGTTTTCCTATATGATGTAATTTGAATTATGTCTGACCCGATTCCCGTTTAAGAGGGGATACGTAGGAAGCCGTACGGGTTCGGTCACAATTCAATAAAATTTTCATTTTCCCCGAAATTGGAAACTGGGGCAGAATTTTGAGGAGGACCCTCAATATTCCGAAGTAATTTCAGCCGATCATCGCTTGCAGCAGTCAGAAAAGTCAACCCATTAAGCTGGGGCAGAATTTTGAGGAGGTCCCTCTAAATTTCGTAGTAGGAGAGGTTGCAATGTCCTGAACCACGTCACAGTCGTCGGTTCTTCTAAAAAGCTATTTCTTAACTATATACTTATGTCATATCTTTTTACCAACTCATGCATGTTTATTATCGAAATGCTTTGTTTGGCAACGCTACCCCACTGATACTTACCGATATCACCGAGACAGAGCCGAGCAGGCATCCGAGTCGCAAAATTATCAGACATATTATACAGTCATATTGTTCAGGAACACAACTCTCGGAACCATCGCACCTATTCACAGTTGCTACCCGCACAGAATATCCTCAGCAGCCACAATATCGCAATCAGCTAAGAAAACTCTATTACCATTTATCTCTTGCATATGGCTACTATTCTGCCTTCCGAGACTAACCACTATCTCCATCTGCATTTGCTGCATTGCATAAGGCTACTATTCTGCCTTCCGAGAGTAAGCACTATCTCCATCTGCATTTTGCATTGCATAAGGCTACCATTCGGCCTCCCGAGACTAAGCACTGTCTCCATCTGTATTTTGCATTGCATAAGGCTACTATTCTGCCTTCTGAGACTAAGCACTGTCTCCATCTGCATCTCCTGCATTGCATAAGGCTACTATTTGGCCTTCCGAGATTAAGCACTGTCTCCATCTGCATTTTGCATTGCATAAGTCTGCCATTCTACCTTCTGAGGTTAAGCTCTACCTCCATCTGCACGGGCATGGCTGAAAGATCGCTGCTTCATTTACATTTGCACGGCTGAAAGATCGCCACATTATTTACATTTGCATGGCTGAAAGATCGCCACTTTATTTACATTTGCATGGCTGAAAGATTGCCACTTCATTTACATTTGCACGGCTAAAAGATCGCCACTTTATTTACATTTGCATGACTGAAAGATCGCCACTTTATTTACATCTACATGGCTAAAAGATCGCCACTTTATTTACGTCTACATGGCTGAAAGATTGGCACTTTATTTACATCTGCATGGCTGAAAGATCGCCACTTTATTTACATCTGCATGGCTGAAAGATCGCCATCTGTTGCATTTAATGGGCTGAAAGATCGCCACCTACTGCATTTCATAGGCTGAAAGATCGCCAAATCATCCGAGGGCGTCATCGTTTGGAGGCACCATTTTCATAGCCCGAGAACACCATGTCATGGCCGGATGATCCCTTTAATCTTTTGCATATCATTATTCAAAGGAGTCATGGTTCAGAGGCATCATTCTCATAGCCCGAGAGCATCATTTCATAGCCTGCAAATCATTTATTATACGCTATATGGCCCAGGACGTCATGGTCTGAAGACGTCATCCTAACCGTCCAAAGACAGCATTCATGGTCCGACAAGAACTTGCATCATGTTTAAATTTACGCACAATATATGCTTGTATGGCTCATTTGCAGGTAAACCGGTGAGCAACGACCGTCTCGGCAGGAGCATTCCGCTCCAGTTCCCGCAGCCCTACTAAACCTTGACCATTTATCCAAACCTGAATATTGCGTCCGTTCTTGAAAGGTCTCCATCGGCATACTCTGCCGACGGATCCTGAACTACATATGGCCTGATTCCTATAAGACCGGGTTTATGTAGGCAGCTCAGGAACCAGAGCACGGCCATATCTCTTCAAACCATTTTATTCGGTCAAAATTGGCCATCGTATCTTAACCCGAGAACTCTTTCATCCTTCCCGGGTAAAGAGGGGCAGCTGTTGATACCCAATTTTTCCCTGTATATTTTTTATATATAGAATACCTTTCAAATAGCATAGGAATACATATATAAGTATGTCCAAGAATTTTCCTATTTTTTCTTTAATTTTTTAAAGATTTTTAAACCAATTTTATTGCCCTATTTCACCAGTAAAAAACCAATAATTATTCCCCAAATTATCATTTTTGATTCGCTTATTGTATTCTCATATTTATACCAAAATATAGATAAGGTAAGTTTTGCACATTTTTTTTACAAATTTATTTAGTATTTTTAAAGCTAAATTGCATATAATTGCAATATTAGCCTCTTTTAAGAATTAATTGCGTTTATAATTACAAAATTGATTCCATTTTTTTTTATTTAATATTTACATATTATTAGTCAATTTAGGCCTTTAATTGTGTTTCCAGAAATTATTTTACTATTTTTTATAAATAAAAAGGGGAAAGTGGCTATTTAAACACTAGCCCTAATTATTTCAATTTTAGCCTAAATCAGCCCCCAATTAAACCCAATTTCAATCCCAAATTGCCCGGCCCAATTCTTAAATTACCCGCCCCTGACCTAATTAAATAGAACCCACCCGGCCCCCCGTTTAGTCCAGGCCGTTGATCAAAATGATCAACGGCCACGCTTCATTCTTTCCTTTTTTAATTTACCAACCCCCCTTAACCCTAATCATTTTCACCAGCCCTCCGCCTTTGATACCCTCCACTCTCTCAAACTCTCTCGAATATTCTCAAACCCTAGCCGTCTCTTACCATCTCCGCCCTGAAATCCACCGAAATCTATGGCCTCCAAGGCTACGAGAGTCCTACACCCGCCTCCTATGGCTCCTACGTGCATGATCTCTGAAGATTCAAGGCCTGAAGTTGAAGGTTCATACCCAGACCTCTATCGATTCGGAGTTCCACGGTCATCTCCGGCATTGCTCCTGCATACCATGGTTGTTTAAGCCTGATTCTGACCTCTCCGACTTAAATCGGTGACCTTTCAAAGCCTTTCTCATCTCTAGGGTTCTTCTGAAACCCTAACCCTTCGAGGTTTTCTCCGATTTCTTTAGATCCGTTGTGTATCTACACTTTCCCTGAGCTTTCAAACGATTTCCCTAACTTTTCTTTCAAAAATCACTTTCAAAACCTTTCTTTTCTGATCTAGGGTTGTCTGAAAATGTTCAAGTGTTTTCTGACTTTCTTTTCTTTCGTGTGTATTTGCCTCTGTGTTGTTCTTGTATTCTCTTTTACCATGTTTCTTATATGCTTCTCTTACTGTGTTTTCCTATATTATGGTCTCGTATGCTTGTCTACTGTGCTCCTATCTTTCTCTTCTATCACATTCCTGTATGTTCTTCTATTGTGTTCTCGTATGCTTTTCAACTATGTTCTGGTATTTTCTTCTACCATGTTCTGGTATGTTTCGCCTACTATATTTTTTTATTGTTCTTAATGTTTTGCTATTTTCCTTCTACTGAACCTTGTTTAAGTTTCTTCTAAAAGATCCCTGAAGCATGCTTTCCTACTGTTCTTAATAGTCTTTTCTCATTATGCTTCGAATTAGTTTCTTCCACTCTGTTTGCTTCGAACCATTCTACCGTGTTTGCATATGATTCTTGATTTTTACAAAACTCTTCTACACTGGATTTTCTATTGATGACATGACAATTTTCTTTCATGCATAACATGTTCGTATGCACCTTATATATGAGGAACTTCCCTTTAAAGTGGTTTTCAAACTTGTGATTAATTCAGAATCCCTTCTAAATAGTTCTAATTGATTTTCTTTCCATTGTTTGCTGATTTCCCTTAAGTTAAAAACCTTTCCCATCTTTTTGATTCGGTTCATTCATACAATTCTCAGACCTTGTTATGTACTGACTGTTAATTGATTTCCATACCTTATTTGTACAAACCGTGTACTTCAAAACCCTCTCCTTAAATAACCCTTTTATGTATGTGCCCTTAATTGCATGCTGTGCACAAAGTGTTTATTCAATTTCTTTCCTTAATTGGTTTCATAATTAAAGGGAGTCTTGTGTAATTGAGTGACAATCAGTTCTTCAACTATTTTCTTACTTTATTTCTGCTTGATTTTTACACTGTAAAAGACACGCCCTTTTTCACAAACACAGGATTTACAATCCTTCACTTCACAATTCACAACCTCTTCTGAACTCATACTTACTCATAATAGTATTCTCTCTTTGCCTGCACTGTGGCCTATTCACAAGAACTATTGCTTTTTCTCTATTTGTTTCTTTGAAACCGATATGACCTAATTTAAGCTTCAACATCATCACAATGTATTTATTTACAGCTTTTGTATCCATGTCTACTTTACTGCTGCTGCAGAGTTAAATATTTAAACTAGCATGTTGATTCCTTTCTGTTTGTTTGTAATGAATCCTTACCCCTATTACCCCTATGTGTTTTGAGTTATGACTTGAGGCATGGCAATGTAAGTTGTTGTCCATGAATTAAGTTTGATCCATGGGGGTCTTAACCTCTAAACAATATGTGTTAACAGGCCTAAGGGTGTGCCAGCATCTCCCATTGCTGGGTATGCTCACCAGCCTGCTTTTGCCTCTTGCAACTCCCCCATTCCCCTATACCCTTATGTGTACTGATTTAAGTTGTTTTCCCTTTTCCCTTTCCCCTTTCAGAATTCTGCTTCTGCACTTGCACTCTCTCTTAGTCCCTAAGTTCTGTCCCCCTCTTGTGATCCTTGCCTTGGGACCTTGATTTCCCTCAGAACTTGGACACCTGGGTGCTGGCCCTTCCACACTACACTATGTCTTAATCTGGTGATACATTTGGGTGTAAGCACTGCCCGGAGTATGAGACTTTTAGGGAACTCTGACACACCCCAAATGAGAGAAAGGCTTTGAAACATTGATCTCTTGGAGTTGGTTTACTTCACACTTCAGACAGGAAGCCTGAATCAGGCTCTCCTTGGTTGTACCTTTTTAATTTCTGATGTATTTTCTTTTATTTTCATTCTGGGCTGTAGTAATTTTGTAATAAACTCCTGGGGATGGCTAGTGAAAAAGGGAGGGGTAACCATGTATGCAAAAGGTGTAGATATCCTGCCTATAGGAGTTTCTGAATCTTGCATTTCCTCATATATAGATAATATGTCTTTTGGAATCCTGCATTCTCTCATATAGATGCCATGTCTACAATTATTCGAAATCAGAATTCTACATATGCATATAGAAAATATGCCTATATGTCTTTCTGAATCTTGCATATCCACTTTCGTTGGGCAAATATGTTTATAGGCCCTAAATAATCAATTGCAATTAGATATCATGTTCATATAAAATACAACACCTAGATATAATGTTTGTAGGATTTCTGCGTTTCTCTATGTTTGTAAAAGTGTTCTAAAGTCAACAAACGCATAGAAAGCATGCCTATATGAGCTTTAACCAAATCTGAATCGCCTCACTCGCTTATAAGTCTAAAACCAGTAATAATGTCTTACCAGTTGCAGAACTTATGATCTTTTGCTAAAACTCGCCTTTCCTCAATAACTGACAACTTTTTCTTAAATCAGTATGTATTCAGTTTAATTCATTGTTTCTGAAATCAGTACATATCATGCCTATACGATATTTGTACAACACCTAGGGAAACCATAGGGTAAATTTTATAAACCAAATCAGATTTTCATTAACTACAACCAACAGGTAGACCTGCTTCGGGCTTCTTATCTGAACTATGTAATAAATCAGTCTCCCTCAACCTCTAAGTTTTACCTTAAATAGTACGTGTAAGTTATGCTAACTACTTGCTTTTCTCTGTTTAATGGAGGTGTATTTGAGCCGTTGTTTGTTTATATGCCTTTCCCCAAATTTCCTATATGTGTTTTTGCCCGTTGCCTTAGTATTTTACCTTTCGAAACCACATATAAGCCAATATCTCCTCCCTTTAGGATTAGTAGTCCCAAGTACCTCCGGGGCTGATAGGATTGGGGCGGGAAATAGCATGCAATAGGTAAACGAGACCATTCCGCACTTTAATACCTTAACGTGGTGGGAAAGGGTAGATATGGATATGATGACTACGCGATAACATCACGTGTAGCCCCTCATTGAGGAGAGATTACTGGATGTTGTATGGGGTGATCCATATTATTAATAAACCTAGGACCCCCTTTCCCTTTGGTTTTTGTTTCTTTCAAATCTTTTAAAACCATTTCTTCTAAGAAAATAAACTCTCTTTAGTTCTTTCCGCCTTTGTTTATTTGTCACCATTACATGAAAATCCCCTCTTATTTGAAACTCCTACTTGCCTATGCGTTATTTGTATTTAAGTCACAATAATAGTTTGGCCGGGAACCACACTAGTGGATCCTGAGGGGTGCCTACAACTTCCCCTTAGGATAATTTCAAGCCCTTACCCAATCTCTGGTTACTTGACTCAAACCCTTCTTAGTGTCCTAATGCACTTAAATCATTAGTTGGCGACTCTTCAATCCAAAACCCAATTCCCAAAAGGGAACGAGTTGTCTTCCCAAATGTCATAAACCCGATTTCGCGAGAAAAAGGGGGCACGACAGTGATAGAGGAAGAGAGCAAGAAACTTTGGGTACGTTTTTTTATGTCTATGTGCATGTGTGTTAAAGACAAAAGAATGAGGCTTATACAGCATTCAGTAGAGTAGAGTAAATAAGGTAAAACAACTTGAAGGATTGCAAATAAGGCAAAGAAAGCAGTCAGTCCATAAATTAGGCATGACAGGGCCAATCAATAGGCAAAAAATCATGGGATTGTATCGAAAAATAACTCGGAATTGAGGTCCAAATAAGGTAGGTAATCTATTAGATTCAGAACACCAAAATCTGGCCAGTAGCAAGGTCAATTAGTCACACAAATAAGGTAAATAGGTAAATTAGTGATCATCCGGGGTTGGTAAGACAATCAATTCCCCTAAATTAAGCTTAGTAGGAACAACTAAGGCAAGTAACACCAATTAGGGGTCTCAGAATAAGGAAAGCAGACAAAAATACAGTGAATAATCATGTTAGCAAAACGAAACCCTAGACAATTGGGTTAACCATTCAATTATTCAAAAAATAACGGGAAAAACAATGAATTGATCAAACAAACCAAAGACTGAGCATAGTTATGCAAGAATCAGTGGGGGAGATGACCAAACGCATAGGAACGTTTTAGAAAAGTTTTCGCAAAAACAGACGAAGTTAAACCCTAATTCTGGGAAATTTTAGGATCGATCAACAGTAGGAAAAATAGAAGAAATATGCCATAGAAACTCTAAACCTTTTTAGATCTACAGAGATCTGACCAGCACATAATAAAGAAACAAAAATAAGATACTAAAATCAATTGACAATAAAGAAAACAAAAGATTTTAAAAAGAAAACTACTGATACACTCAAAATCACTCAAGATCTACAAAGATCTGGACAGATTCGTGTTTATAAAGGTTAGGGTTTTGAGAAAAAAGGGGTGGGGTAAAGAAAATCTGGTTTTGAACCAATGATTCGAACCATAAACACAAGATAATAACACTCACAAACGGAGATGACCGAAGGCAGACTCTTAAACGGTTTTGAACAAAATCTAGGTTGGATCTCTTAGTGATGTCTTCACGAAATAACAAAATTGAACAACCAGGAGAAGTAAGAGGCCAATAGGGGCCTCAAATTACCAGGGAATCCCATGGAACGGGTAAGAATCGAAAGGTTTGGGGGAGAACTTAGGTGGCGGCGCTAGGGTTGGGGTTGGTCTCAGAGAGAACCGGAGAAGAAGGGGGATTCAAGGGCGGCTGGGTGTGAAAAATGATTAGGGTTAGGGGGTCGTTTGAGTTAAAAAAGGAAAGGGTGAATGGGGCCGTTGATCTCAAAGATCATTGGCTAAGATTAGAGGGGTTTGGGGCCGGGTAGAGGTCTTTAGGTTTGGGCTGGGGTGATTTAGGCCTGAGTTTAATTAAATTGGATTGGGGGGGATCCGATNGGGGGGGGGGGGGGGTCCGATTTTGGGTATAAATTAGGGGCTATTTGTTAAATTCCCATTTTTACTAAATAAAATAATTTTAAAAATAGCTAATTGAATTATAAAAAATGATTTTCATGCACGAAGGTGATTTAAAATAATTACTTAATATTATAAAAATATAAAAAGTCATTTTCTATATGGATAATGTAGTTATGCATATGTATAGGCTATTATTGCAAATTATGCAATTAAAGTCTTGAAAATACAAATGTAATTGTAAAAAAATGCAATTAAAATATTTGAACATTTATATGAGCCTAAATGATGAATTTAGATGATTAAATCATCATAAAGTAATATGAGGGATGGTTTTTGGGTATTTACATAATAAAAAATGCAGAAATAAATTTATTTAAGGCCCTTAAAAATTATAGAAAAATCGCAGAAACATTTGTGCATGTATGCACAATATTTTGAAAGAATGCATGCATATTTTGAAATATATGAGGGATAAATTGGGTGTCAACAGCTGCTCGTCTTTACCCGTGAAGGATGAAAGAGGGTTCAGGTAAAGAAATGATGTCCGATTTTGACCGGATGGGTGTTTTGAAAAAAATAGGGGCCGAACCCTGGTCTCTGAGTTGCCAACATATCCCTGGTTCAGGAATGAGGCCACGTGTAGTTCTGGACCCAACGGTGAATGAAGACGATGGAAAAGGTTCTTTTGTCAAGTGTTATGTCGGATGGAGTTATGATTGTGAGTTTGGAGTGTAGCAAATGTATTATAGGACAAATATCTGAATGGTCACGGAGTAAGGTGGGCAATTGATGGGAATCGGTTATAATGGTGAAGTGAAAATGGTATGAACCGAAATCGGAGCGAAGGTTGCTCCTTCTTCAAGAACGGTTACCTCCTGGATTACCTGCAAAACTTAAAATACGATGCATAAAAGCGAGAATTTAAACGTGATGCAAATTCCCTTTGGACCATGAATTATTGTCTTCGGACAGTGTAGATACGTCCTTAGACTATGATGTCCTGGGCCATGAATTATGAAATAGGAGATTCGCAAGCCATGAAATGATGTTCTCGGGCTCGAGGATGGTGCCTCTGAACCATGACGCCTTTGAATAATGATGTGTAAGTTTGAGGGATCCTCATGCCATGGCATGGTGTCTTCAGGCTATGGGGATGATGCCTTCGGACAATGACGCCTTTGGATAAATTGGCTATACATCAGCCCATGAAATGCAGAGACATGATACCAAAGGTGACAACAAGACAGAGCTTAGTCTTGTGCAGAGTTTTGGGGGCAGAGCTTAGCCCCGAGGAAATAAGATAATGTAAAGTCTAGAATAGAGCAACAATTACGTGGCGGCGACCAAGCTTAATCTTACGAGAAGGCAGTTCTTAGCCTTATGCAAATAGGGAGGCAAGGCTTAGCCTCATGCAAGAATCGAGACAGGGCTTAGTCTCATGCAAAGAGAAGGCAATGCTTAGCCTTATGCAAATATGGAGGCAGGGCTTAGCCTCATGCATGATTTGAGACAGAGCTTAGTCTCATGCAAAGAGAAGGCAATGCTTAGCCTTATGCATTTATGGAGGCAAGGCTTAGCCTTATGCAAGATTTGAGACAGGTCTTAGTCTCATGCAAAGAGAAGGCAATGCTTAGCGTTATGCAGATATGGAGGTAGGGCTTAGCCTCATGCAATATTTGAGATAGAGCTTAGTCTCATGCAAAGAGCAGGCAATGCTTAGCCTTATGGAAATGTGGAGGCAGGGCTTAGCCTCATGCAAGATTTGAGACAGAGCTTAGTCTCACGCAAAGAGAAGGCAATGCTTAGCCTTATGCAGCTATGGAGGTAGGGCTTAGCCTCATGCAAGATTTGAGACAGGGCTTAGTCTCATGCAAAGAGAAGGCAATGCTTAGCCTTATGCAAATATGGAGGCAGGGCTTAGCCTCATGCTAGAGTTGAGACTGAGCTTAGTCTCATGCAAAGAGAAGGCAATGCGTAGCCTTATGCAGATATGGAGGCAGGGCTTAGCCTACTGCAACATTTGAGATAGGGCTTAGTCTCATGCAAAGAGAAGGCAATGCTTAGCCTTATGCATATATGGAGGCAGGGCTTAGCCTCATGCAAGATTTGAGACAGAGCTTAGTCTCATGCAAAGAGAAGGCAATGCTTACCCTTATGCGGTGAACAAGTAGCAATTAGGAGTAGATTATTTCTTAGCTGGAGATATATTGGCGTCTTGTGGCCTAATTGTTAGGACTTCAATATGTGTATGTTTGCGAATACTTCTGTTATGTTTACCATGCCAGCATCCAAGGAAAAATTGTAAGTTTTGTAAGGGAGGTTGGTTCGTGCCTTCGTCTGCTGGCTTTGCTTCACTCCATTCTGGAGGCCTTGTTTGAGTTGTCCTGGGTAACGCCGGCTATCACAGAAATAGAGTATTGAAAAATATGCACTTATTGATAAAACTAGAGCTGTTTTAGAAAACACAATGAAATATTAAGTAGTTCTAGATGAACTAATGACTGTAACACATTTCAGAGACATTGCAGCTTTCTTGTATTAAAATTTTGAGGGTCCTCCTCAAAATTCTGCCCCAGTTTGGTAAATGATTATTCGGCCATTTTGCGTGTGATGAAACTTAATGAATCTTCTCCGGACTTTTGAGAATCCTTCTCAAAATTCTGCCCCAGTTTTTTAACCAATTTCTGACTGTCTGGCATATGATGGCGTTGGCTGGACTTGCTCCGGAATTTTGAGGGTCCTCCTCAAAATTTGCCCCAGTTTCTGGTGCTGGGGGACATGAAAATTTTATTAAGATATGACTGAACCCACAGGCCTACCTACGTATCCCCTCTTAAATGGGAATCAGGTCAGGCGTAGTTCAATTACATCATATGAAGGATTGTATACAATCTAAACATAGTATCTCTTGACTGCGTCTGAATTGATTGGTTTCGGCCAAACTTCTCCATCCATTTCTACGAGTATGAGTGCTCCTCCTCTTAGAACCCGATGGACTATGTAAGGACCTTGCCAGTTGGGAGAGAATTTCCCTTTGGCTTCATCTTGATGCGGGAAGATCTTCTTCGGCACCAACTGTCCCGGTGCGAACTATCTTGGTTTGACCTTTTTGTTGAATGCTCTGGACATTCTGTTCTGATAAAGCTAACTATGACATACTGCATTCATCCTTTTTCCGTCTATAAGGGCCAGTTGCTCATAGCGGCTCCTTATCCATTCTGCATCACTGAGTTCGGCTTCCTGTATGATTCTTAAAGAAGGAATTTCTACCTCGGCTGGAATGACAGCTTCGGTACCATAAACCAGTAAATAGGGGGTTGCCCAGTCGATGTGCAGACCGTAGTGCGATACCCTTATAGGGCAAAGGGTAAGTTCTCGTGCCATTGTTTGGTGATTTTCTACCATCTTCCTTAGTATCTTATTGATATTTTTGTTGGCAGCTTCCACAACTCCATTCATCTGAGGCCTGTATGCTGTAGAGTTTTTGTGTTTTTGATTTGGAAGGTTTCGCACATGGCTTTCATTAGATCACTGTTGAGATTAGCGGCATTATCAGTGAAAATGGACTCGCGAACCCCGAATCGGCAAACAATACGGTCTTTGACAAAATCTGCGACGAATTTCTTAGTTACATCCTTGTAAGATACAACCTCTACCCATTTTGTGAAGTAGTCAATGACCACTAAAATGAACCTGTGCCCGTTTGAAGCAGTGGGCTCGATCAGACCGATGACATCCATTCCCCAGGCAGCAAAAGGCCAAGGTGCACTTATTGCGTTGAGCTCATTAGGTGGTACCCTTATGATGTCTTCATGTACCTGACATTGGTGGCATTTCAATACATACCGGATGCAATCCGTCTCCATGGTTATCCAAAAATACCCAGCTCTGAGTATTTTCTTTGCTAGAACAAAACAATTCATATGTGGTCCACAAGTTCCGGCATATATTTCTTCGAGCAATCTGGAAGCTTCCTTTGCGTCAACACACCTTAACATCCCCAGATTAGGTGTTCTTCTATGCTGGGTCCCTCCGCTTTGGAGGAAATGATTGGATAGCCTCCGCAGCGTGTTTTTCTTAGTGTGGTTTGCCTGCTCTGGATATTCTTCTCTTCCAAAATATTCTTTGATGTCGTGGAACCAAGGTTTTCCATCCGTTTCCTTTTCAAAATGAGCACAGTAAGCGTGTTGATTGTGGATCCTTACCGGCATGGGATCAATTAAATTCTTGTCTGGATGTTGTATCATTAATGATAAAGTGGCCAAGGCGTCTGCGAACTCATTTTGAATTCTGGATAAAAAACATGTTTGAATTCCACCTTTGTGAACCTTTTCGTCAATTCCTGCACATGATGCAAGTATGGTAGTATTTTGGTGTTCTTCGTAGCCCATTCTCCTTGGACCTGATGTTCCAGAAGATCCGAATTGCCAATTACGAGCAGCTCTAGTATACTGATATTATTGGCCAAATTGAGCCCCAGAATGCAAGCGTCGTATTCTGCCATGTTATTAGTGCATGGAAACCTAAGTTTTACAGATACTGGGTAATGCTGACCTATTTCTGACACCAACACTGCTCCGATGCCCACTCCTTTGAAGTTTGCGGCTCCATCAAAGAACATTCTCCAACTGTCGTAAGCTTCAGCAATGTCTTCTCCTATGAAGGGTACTTCTTCATCAGGAAAATAGGTTTTCAATGGTTCGTATTCTCCTCCCACAGGATTTTCAGTGAGGTGGTCTGCCAATGCTTGTCCTTTGACCGCCTTCTGAGTTACATAGATGATATCGAACTCGCTTAACAGTATTTGCCACTTGGCTAGCTTCCCTGTTGGCACGAGTTTCTGAAAGATGTACTTCAGAGCATCCATCCTGGATATGAGGTCTGTGGTATAGGCACAAAAGTAATGCCTCAATTTCTGGGTTGTCCAGGTCCAAGCACAATAAGTGCCTTCCAGCAGAGAGTATCGTGCTTCATAAGGTGTGAAATTCTTACTCAAGTAGTGTATGGCTTGCTCCTTTCTTCCTGTCTTGTCATGTTGTCCCAAAACATATCTGAAAGCTCCGTCTAATACAGACAGATAGAGTAGCAAAGGTCTCCCAGGTTCTGGCAGGACTAGGACAAGTGGTGTGGATAGGTATTCCTTGATTTTGTTAAAAGCTTCTGACAATCTTTGGTCCAACTCGTTTCAGCATCTTTCCTCAACATTTTGAAGATGGCTTCACATATAATTGTGGACTGTGATATGATGCGGCTGATGTAGTTGAGACGTCCAAGGAAGCTCATCACGTCCTTCTTGCTCTGTGGTGGTGGTAACTCCTGGATAGCCTTAATATTGGACGGGTCAAACTCGATTCCTTGGCGACTGACAATAAATCCCAACAACTTCACTGCGGGAACCCCGAATGCACATTTTGCGGGGTTCAGTTATAGATTATACCACCTTAGCCTGTCAAAGAACGTTCTCAAATCCGATATGTGATCTGCGGCCCTCTTGGACTTGATGATGACATCATCGACATACACCTCTATTTCTTTGTGTATCATATCATGGAAAATGGTCATCACGACCCTCATATAAGTAGCCCCGGCAATCTTCAGACCGAATGGCATCATCTTGTAGCAATATACTCCCCACAGTATAATGAAAGCTGTTTTCTCTGCGTCTCCTTCGTCCATCTAGATCTAGTGATAACCCGCGAAGCAATCCACAAAGGATTGAAGTTCATGCTTGGCGCAATTGTCGATCAGGATGTGTATATTTGGCAGTGGGAAATCGTCCTTGGGACTTGCTCTATTTAAATCCAGATAGTCAACACACACCTGACTTTCCCATCTTTCTTCGGAACAAGTACAATGTTGGCTAACCAGGTTTGGTACTTAACTACCCTGAGGGCTTTGGCTTTGATTTTCTTAGTGACCTCTTCTTTGATTTTCAGGCTCATATCTGGTTTCAACTTTCTGAGTTTCTGCTTTACTGCCGGCATATTGGACTGGGATGCAACTTGTGAGCCATAATGGATGCACTCAGACCGATCATGTCATCATATGACCGTGCAAAGATATCCTCATATTCCTTCAAGAAACGAATGTACTCTTCCTTCTCTGGCGGTGATATGTGAATGCTTATACGAGTCTCCTTGACAGTTTCTGCATCTCCCAAATTTATTGCTTCGGTCTCATCCAGGTTGGACTTAGGTTTGTTCTCAAAGCTCTCAACCTCCCTAACAATTTCCTTATGTATTTCATCCTCTTTTTCTGAGTCACTATCCTTATGTTGCGTTGCCTCATTACATGTCACAGTCATCGGTTCATCAGGAAAAGTAATAATAACGCTAGGGACTCAACGGGCCCGGGATGGTATGGCAGTCCAATTCCTGAGAACAGCTCCCCTCTCAACAGTGTGAATGGTGAGGCCTTCTTCCTTCTCCTCCTCAATTATCGCACTGCAATCCATGTGCTCGTCCTCTAAGAACAAATTCCTCAGCTCAGCTAAAGCTTCTTCCTCTGCCGTTCCTCACATTGTATCAGCCTGGTGAAAAGTTTGACCCAGATGTGGCACCGGTTTCTCGAGAGCGTAATAAGGACCGCACCATGGTGGCTACCAGTCTTGATATTCCTGCCAGGTGTATGGGTATCCTAACCCAAAAGTTCTGCCGTGACATTTCAACTATACCAGCTTGGTAATGCCCTGGAGTTCCTTTCCAAGCCCTTTGCCGGGTTCGTACCCGGACCATGCTAGTATGCTTTCTATCTTGTTACTCTGCCATTTAACCTTCTAAACTACATTGACATGTTCAACGTGGTGAGAAGTTTCACCTCCTAGCCTTTTTCTATTCTCGATAACCGGGATAGTTTGACTGGTGTAAATGGGGTTATTCCATCCCCATGAATTATCACCTCCTAATGATTCCATTCGAACTTCACGGCCTGGTGTTGTGTGGAAGCCACAACCCCAACGACATGTATCCAAGGTCTACCCAACAAAAGATTGTATGTATCTGAAATGTCAAGCACTCGGAATTCGACATCGAACCAAGTTGGCCCCATCTGCAGTCAAAGGTTAATTTCCCCAATCGTGGCCCTTTGAGACCCATCAAAAGCTTTCACATTCATACTTCCTGCCCGTATCTCGTGGAAATCCTTTCCCAACTTATTCAAAGTAGTCAATGGGCAAATGTTGAGGCTTGAACCTCCACCTATTAGGGCCCTGGCAATGAATTTGTCTTCAAACTACACCGGGATATGCAATGCCCGGTTGTGACTTAACCCTTCAGGCGGTAATTCATCCTCGTGGAAGGTGATCTTATGACTCTCCAAAACTTGCCCCACCATGTTTGCCATTTCTCCGCAGGTGATATTGTTGGGCACATAAGCTTCACTTAACACCTTCATCAAAGCATTCTTGTGCCCCTCTGAATTTTGCAATAGTGATAAGATGGATATCTGGGCAGGGGTTTTGTTCAAATGATCGACTACGGAGTCTTCCCTCGCCTGTACTTTCCTCTAATGATCATCCGATCCGATTTCAATGACAGGTTGCTTAGCAGAAGCCTCCTTGCTCGATCCTCCCAAGTATTCGGGTGTTTAGATCCTTCCTGTTCTGGTCATTCCTTGTGCAACATCAGATTCTTCCATTTTTTGTTTTTCCCTTTCGCCTAGCTTCGGCAACGTAATCTCAGGGTATGGCCTTGGAATTGAAATGGGGTGTGGTTGCTACAGTTACTGTGAAAGGTGTGGTCGTAGGTGGAGCTAATTCTACCTCAAATAGTATCGATGCAGTTACCTCAACTTTGACTGACGGCTGTATCTATACCATAATAGCAGTGAGCGTGACTGCGGGTTTAAAATCACCGCCTTCCCGAATAAGCCCGATTAACCCCTCAGGATCCCATTCTTCATCCGTCTCTAACACATGTACCCCGTCATCCCTATGATCTAGGAGAGGATTAAGGATGTTGGGTGTAGGTTCCTTTGCCTGTATGACCTTTTTATCAATCAATGTCTGCAACTTATCTTTCAATGTTCGGCACTCGTCAATGGTGTGCCCCTTCATATCGGAATGAAATGCACAGGTTTTTTTTGGGTTGACCCATTGGGTATCGGAATAGGAGTGACATAACCAGTGGCCTTCAACCTTTCGTACAGCTGGTCGATAGGTTCAGCAATAGTGGTGTATTATCTGGGTGGTTTGTAATCAAAGTTATGTCTGGGTTTCTGGTAATTTTGACGAGTTGGAAGTGAATCATAGTAGGCTGGCTGGGTGTTATAAGTATGATAGGCGGTGGCGGGTTGAGAATATCTGGGAGATGAGGGTTGGTATGTGGGTGGAGGTGTTTGGTATGTGAGCGGAGATTTTGGGCCTTGAGCGACCATTACTGCCCCCACTTCTCTTTTCTTTGATATGCCGCCTGATTGTAATGATTTGTTCGTGGAGCCTCAAAATTTGTCACCATCCCACTTTTGATACCCTCTTCAATCCTTTCCCCGAGTTTGATGATATCGGAGAACTTGTGATTCTCAATGACCATTAGCCTTTCATAATACTGCGGGTCCTGTGCCCTGACAAGGAACTTGTTCATTTGTTCTTCTTCTAGTGCTGGTCTGACCTTGACTGCTTCCGACCTCCACCGATTAGCATGCTCGCGGAAAGTCTCAGTTGGCTTATTCTTTAAGTTCTGAATGTAGAAGACATCCGGTGCTTTCTCCGTATTGAACCTGAATCGGTCCATAAATTCTGATGCCATGCTCAACCAATTGGCCCACTTCTTAGGGTTCTGGCTTATGTACCAGGACAGGGCATCTCCGGTTAGACTTCTCATGAAGAGCTTCATTCGGATTCTTTCATCTTTTCTGACCCCCACGAGCTTGTCACAGTAAGTTCTCAAATGAACCTTGGGATCACCTGTTCCGTCAAACATTTCGAACTTGGGAGGTTTGTAACCCTCCAGCAGTTCCACGTCTGGTTGTATGCATATATCCTCATAATTCAGGCCTTCTATCCCTTTACCTCCTTCGACAACCTGAACTCGACTTGTCAATTTCTTGAGTTCCTCGGCCATGTTCTTGATGAGCAGGTCCTTCTCACCAGATTCTGGTGTATAGGAGATTGGTTGAGTAGAGTGAGGTACGGTTTGTACGTATATAGGGTTGTTTTTGTGAGCGCAAGGGATTTGGGTGTAATGGTGGTCGTTGGTTGGTTTTGAGGATCGGGAATAGGTTGTGGTGTGTTATGAGGAGTGTGATAGGTAGTTGCTTGTGGGTATTGGATTGGTTGATGATGGTGTTGTGGTGGAGTTGGTATTGGTAAACGATTGGGAGTTTGAGGTGGAGTTGCATATTGATGGGGTGCGGGAGGATTTTGTGGATGTTGGTTTGCCGTATTTTGGGGAGGTGATGGGTTTTTGGTATTTTGTTGGTTGATGTCGGGGAAATTCAAGGTGAGGGAGAGGATTGCTAAGTTGCGGACCTGCTCAAATTCTCTTTGTAACTCCAGTATTTTTTGTTCCAACCGCAAATCCAAGTCATTTGGTGTCGGGGTACTCCGACCGCCTGAAGTTTCCCCATTCTCAGCATTTTCCTTTCGAATACCACTCAAGTCATCCATCTTAGCTTTTTCCTCTGCTTTTCGTGTTACTTGGAGGAGGAGGAGGAGGTGGAGGGCCTCTAGATCTTGTGTGATATGCTGATGATGCCAGTATGTGCCAGGATGGGAATAATAAAGAATAAAGAAAAACAAAAGGTAAACAAGTTAGTAAGGATTCTGAAAAGTTTGCAGTATTTATACACATATTGCGGGATGTAAATTCGCTTCATAATTTTGGAGCCTCGTTATGGCCTAGCGACAAATAGATTTAGAGAAATTCAGTGCCAATGATTGCCTCATTTCATTAATGTAAAGATAGATGCCCCAAAATGACACTAAATACGATAAGTCACTAATGGCACTTGGCCTTATTACATTTGAAAAGCAAGTAAACCTAATCTACTTGGTCCCTGAAGGACCATCTCCAGGTTCGATGCTCTTGTCGATCAGCTCCCCTAGTTCGCACAGGTTCAGCAGTAAGAATGCCCTTGCTAAATGTCCTCCTTCTCTTCCTTCGGCGTTCTGGCAAGTGGTGACTCTCTTCCTCATTTTCCCTTCTAATTCCATCACACTGTACTCCAGATATTCCAACCTTTTGCTTGATTCAATAGCCCTCTCCCTCTATTCATTGATTATTTCCATATCGGCCTTATGTTGCTCCATATGCTCGGCTTCAGACTCGCGAACTCTTTTGCGCGGTTTGTTATATTTCACTTGTGCTTCGGCAATTTCGCCTATGACCCTGTTTGTCGGACCAACTCTTGGCTCGAAGATTCCCCATATGTTATCATCCAACCATGAGGGGTAGAAGTACGGATGACCAGAACGATATCGATCCGGCTTGATGGTATCCTTTTCCACAATAATCTTCAAGTGCCACATGTGTTTTGCTTCATTTTTATATGGGATGGCATCACCTTGAAAATTAGCTATGAAGTGACTCATTTTAGCAACTCGCGGTATGACCTGCTTCCTGCATGCCTGTCTCATATCCCTGAGAGGAGCATAAGTGTATATGCCCCTTAACCCAATCAGTACCAAGTGGGGAACATCCCTGGACCTGATGATGAACTCGTCGGTAGGGAACCACTCGAACATCCACTGAACCTGATCCTCGGTCAAATTGTTGAAAAAATTGCACCGATTCTACCACATTCCCTGGTTCAGCAAACCTGTCTGGGATGTACATCTTCTTAGGGTGATGGAAAGCTAAGTGATCATTCCACGGCCTTTGCGGAAACTATTGGCAATATTGACCCTTTTGGAGATGTTCTAACAACCAAACTTGCAACAGAAAATTGCAACCCTCGAAGTATTTGTACCACTTCCAACAGTGCTCCAAGGCCCGGTAGATCTCTGCAATGATCATAGGGACAATGGTATATGTCTGCCCCTCGATCCCTTCCATCAGTGTTTTGGTCACCATGGCAAGTCTAGTGTGGATTCTGTCCCCTTGGATCAGGAACACTAGCATGCCCAAGAAACACACGAAGAACACAAAGACCCTGTGGTGAATCCACCCCAAGGAGGTGATGGAAAATTCATCATCAAAAATACCGTAAGACCTGTTCTGACCATATCGTTCATAGAGGAAGTCGAAGGGTATGTAGGAGTTTTTCAGGCTCTCCAAGTCATCATTCTTCTTTTACCCCATCTTCTTAAGAAATCCCCTAGTGGTGCGATTTTAAGGTGCCAATAAACCAGGGCTATCCCAAGGTAGCCCAACAATCCCCCTATTTCTTCCAAGAGAGGAGTCATTTCTATGTATCCAAAGCGGAACACAGCCATTTCCTTGTCCCAGAACATTGTAGCAGCCTCGATCAACATTTTGTTCGGCTGAAGGTCCAACAAAGTAGGCAAATATCCTACGACCCGTTTCACATGATTTTGGTCACTTGACGGAAGATCGCTCTCCCAATCTAGCAACGGTGATGGTATGTTACTGACTGCCGAACCTGGGCATTTCGTGCCTCATTTTCTACAGAGCATAATATGGTTAGGCCTTTTCCCCCTCCAGGTTCGTATATTTATACAACAATGATTAGCACATTGGCACTTATTTCTCCAAAATTAATGCAGACAATCGTGGTTGCGTCCGTTGGGATTATGGAAAGCCCGATGGACTTTTGGATGAGGCTTTTCTTTAAGGGTTATTATGTGGACAACATATTTACCCGACTAGGTTTGACAGTGATGCATGTACAATTAATCAGAGTAAGGTTGCTATAGAGGTCTAGACTGGGACCCTCAAGCGGACAACTTGAGGGGGAAAGGCACGGAGCCGTCGATTGCACTGCTGATCGACTAGTTTTACCGCAAATATGCCTTTCGACATTTAGTGGGTGAGATATATAGGAAGTGCGCAAACACTCATCAAGTGTTGCTATAGGATTGATTACACACGAGTGGAATATGATGTTGAGCATGATTTATGCAACAATAAATAGCATGTTTTCAAGTACTTGCACGTTAAAAATGATAAATGCGGTATTTAAATAATTGAAAGACAATTAGAAAAGAAAACAAGGAGACAAGTCAGTTTCAGGAAATAAAGGAAATCATAAATGATTGAGAAATAAGCAATTAAATCTACGTAAAGGGGAAAGGGAAAAGTTGAATCAACAAAATAAGGCATGATTTAAGACTAATTCACAAAAACAAGTTCGTTATATTAAGAGCCTAAAATATCCCTAGCAGCGTCGCCATACTGTCGCCCCCCATTTTTCTCGTGGAGTCCGGGTTTCGGCATTCATTCGGAACAACTCATTTCCTTTTGGGAATTGGGTATGGATTTGAAGAGTCGCCACCTAACGGATTTAAGGTGCGTTAGGGCACCTAAAGCAAATAACTCATAGACCGGTTCGCATTACCAGAGATTAGGTAAGAGCTCGAGATAACCTTAAGGGGAAGGTGTTAGGCACCCCTCGAGGTCAACAACGGTGGGTCCCGGCTGAACTCAAATTAGGTGAATTAGTCTTATGCAAATAAAGTAATTTAGACAAACAGACATTTTGTTTAAAACAAGGGGTAAAGGGGGTCCTAGGTTTTAGCCTATAGGATCACTTCTGTGCAATACTTTGTAATCGTCCCCAAGTTGGGGTGCTATAAATAGCATTAGCGCACAGGTCATCATATCCTTTACTACTCGATTACCCTCCCCTTAATGGTTATATAAGCGATCTAACTAAACGTACCCTATGCGTGCATTACCCGCCCCTTACTTATAGTCCCGGAGGTGTTTAAGACTTCTAGTTGAGGTGGATCTAGACCTTCCTATAGTGCTTGAAAGGAGAAAATCTAGGCGACAAGCAAAAACAAATAGGACTGTCAGATAGAGGAACAGTAAAGGTTCATATTTACCAACACAAATAAGCAGGCAATTGCACGTCTCAAACATCAGTATTTTAGACACTTTAAAAGTCTTATAGCAGGATATCTAAGTGAGCATAAAGCAGAACATATGTAGTGTTTTATTAATAGTAAAGCAGATGGTACTTAATCAGTTGCCTACAGATTTTAGGAATATCAAAATCTGGGAAGTAAACAAAGCACAATTTTATAATTTCAAGGTTTTAGTCGCCCTACAGGCTTGCCTAGGCATGGATCAGAGATGTCCTATGAACATGGTATCTATTCATTAATCAGAAGTGCGATAAACCAATAAACAATTTTAAGCAGGCAGTTTGGTTCATTAGGTCCTATAGGCATGCTGTCTAGGTGTAGAAACTAATTTAAAACTTATAGACATGGTATCTAAATGCAGAAATTCGTTTTAAAACCATATAGACATGGTATTTAAATGCAGAAATTTGTTTTTACCTTGTTGACATGCAAAGACTGATTTTAAGCTTGCAGGCATGGTGTCTAAATAAACGAGCGTCGTAGTAACGTATAGGCATGGTATCTAGAATGCAGGACTTATTTTAATTCATAGGCCTAGTATCTGAATGTACATAAGAAAACAAACATCATAGCAACCTATAGGCATGGTATCTACCTTTTCCCAACCAAAATATATATATATATATATATAAGAATCCCTCCCAGTTTTACTAATATCCCCAATATATGTTTACAAGGAAATTATTATTACAAACCAACATAAATAATGAATTATAGAAGTGAAACATCTAATACTATAGGGAGCCTGAACAGGCCCAAACAGCCTGAAAAAGTCAGGCCTTCAACCAAGTATGGACATGCCAATGCTCTCATAGTGCACCCAATGGTATCCTGGTGTGACAATGTTCCCAAGGTCCTCAGGGACCCTGAACAATGCTCACACCAGAAAACTTTTCAAAGAAACCCTTTTGTGAGCAAGTTTGGAAAGCCAGCCCCAGTGTGTCAAAGTTCAGAGGAGTCTCATGGACTCCTAGGCAATGCTCACACTAGAGGGCCAGGACCGAAGGTAATCTAAGAGTAAGAGTTGAAAACAAGAGATAGTTTCAAGAAAATAGTTTTGGATTCTCAGGAGGTAAAGAACAAACAGGGTCATTCAATTCTTATAACTCAAACAAAGGTCCCAACAATCAAACAATATACAGAAACAGGATCACTTAGTGTTTCAACTTAGTTTACTAGTTTTTACTAGGTGAGCAGACACTAAACAAAGACATGGCATGCTGGGATCAATCAGACAGTCACATAAAAAGGGGTAGCAGGGATTGGGAGCAATACTGGTCAGGAGTATGCGAGATGTGAACATTTAAAAACAAGATAGAAAGAACATTCTAGTCGAGAAACAAACCTAGGTCTAATTTAGATATGAGCAAGCATGCAGACTTGCTTAAATCAGAAGCACATAGGTCTAGCTAAAAGTGAAGTAAACAGGCTAAAAGCAGGACACACATAGGTTTAACCAAACAGAAGTAGACATGCTATTGTAGTAAACACATAGGTTAAACAAAAGTAGACATGTTATTGCAGTAAACACATGGGCTAAACAGAAGTGGACATGCTGGCTACAAGGGAACACATAGGTTTAATTGAATAGCAGTAGTGGAAACATACTAGTTAAGAGATAGCAATAGAAGTGTGAAGCAAACAGGGTCCTCAGGTCTAGCCTTGGCTCCCAGCCGGCTAGACAATGTAACAATAAAGAGCAGAAGATTGTGATAGAGGAAGAGAGCAAGAAACTTTGGGTACTTTTTTTTTATGTCTGTGTGCGTGTGTGTTAAAGAAAATGAATGAGGCTTATGTAGCATTCAGTAGAGTAGAGTAAGTAAAGTAAAGCAGCTTGAAGGTTTGCAAATAAGACAAAGAAAGCAGTCAGTCCATCAATTAGGCATGACAGGGCCAATCAATAGGCAAAAAATCATTGGATTGCATCCAAAAATAACTCGGAATTGAGGTCCAAATAAGGTAGGTAATCAATTAGAGTCAGAACAACAAACTCTAGCCAGTAGCAAGATCTATTAGTCACACAAATAAGGTAAATAGGTAAATTAGTTATCATCCGGGGTTGGTAAGATAATCAATTCCCCTAAATTAAGCTTAGTAGGAACAACTAAGGCATGTAACACCAATTAGGGGTCTCAGAATAAGGAAAGCAGACGAAAATGTAATGAATAATAATCTCTGCAAAACGAAACCCTAGACAGTTGGGTCAACCATTCAATTTTTCAAAAAATAATGGGCAAAATGATATATTGATCAAACAAGCCAAAGACTTAACATAGTTATGCAAGAATCAGTGGGGGAGATGATCAAACACATAGGAACCTCTTAGAAAAGTTTTCGCAAAAATAGACGAAGTGAAACCCTAATTCTGGGAAACTTTAGGATCGATCAACAGTAGGAAAAACAGAAGAAAAATGCCATAGAAACTGGAAACCGTTTCAGATCTACAGAGATCTGACCAGCACATAATAAGGAAGCAAAAACAAGATACTAAAATCGATTAACAATAAAAAAATAAGAGATTTTAAAAAGAAAACTACTGATAAACTCAGAATCACTCAAGATCTACAAAGATCTGGACAGATTCGTGCTTAAAAAGGTTAGGGTTTTGAGAAAAAGGGGTGGGGTAAGGAAAATCTGGTTTTGAACCAAAGATTCGAACCATAAACAAAAGATAATAGCACTCATAAATGGAGATGACGGTAGGCAGACTCTTAAACAGTTTCGAACAAAATCTTGGTTGGATCTCTTAGTGATCCCTTCACGAAATAACAAAATCGAACAACCAAGAGAAGTAAGAGGCCAGTAGGGGCCTCAAATCACCAGGGAATCCCATGGAATGGGTAAGAATCTAAAGGTTTGGGGGAGAATTTAGGTGGTGGAGCTAGGGTTAGGGTTGGTCTCAGACAGAACCGGAGAAGAAGAGGTATTCAAGGGCGGCTGGGTGTGAAAAATGATTAGGGTTAGGGGGTCATTTGAGTTAAAAAGGAAAGGGTGAATGGGGGCCGTTGATCTTTCAGATCAACGGCCAAGATTAGAGGGGTTTGGGGCCGGGTAGAGGCCTTTAGGTTTAGGCTGGGGTGATTTGGGCCAGGGTTTAGTTAAATCTGATTGGGGAGGGGGGGTGGTCCGATTTTGAGTATAAATTAGGGGCTATTTGTCAAATACCCATTTTTTACTAAATTAAATAATTTGACAAATAGCTATTTAAATGATAAATTTTGGTTTTCATGCATGAAGGTGATATAAAATAATTACTTAATATAATAAAAATATAAAAAGTCATTTTCTATATGGATAATGTAGTTATGCATATGTATAGGCTATTATTGCAAAATATGCAATTAAAGTCTAGAAAATGCAAATGTAATTGTAAAAAATGCAGTTGAAATATTTGAACACTTATATGGGCCTAAATGATGAATTTAGATGTTTAAATCATCATAAAGTAATGTGAGGGATGGTTTTTGGGTATTTATATAATAAATAACGCAGAAATAAATTTATTTAAGGCCCTTAAAAATTATAGAAAAATCGCAGAAACATTTGTGCATATATGCACAATATTTTGAAAGTATGCATGCATATTTTAAAATATACGAGGGAAAAATTAGGTATCCGTCTCCCAAATTTATTTCTTCGGTTTCGTCCAGGGTTGAATTAGGTTTACTCTCAGAGTTCTCAACCTCCCTGACAATTTCCTCAGGTATTTCATCCTCTTCTTCTAAGCCACTATCCTTATGTTTCGTTGTTCGAATACATGTCACAGTCATCGGTTCATCGGAAAAAGTAATAGTAATGATGTGGAAATAAAATGTGAAAGATAATAATGAATAGTAAATAGCAATGAATTGATTAAATTTTGAAAAATATCCAAAACAAGTACGGCTTGACGAATCGAGCAATTATTTTGAAACAAAGTGCATCTTTAAAACAAAATTATTGAAAACATCTGAAATCCTTAGCATGGCTATAAAAATGAAGCAAGCTAAAGGCCAGGCTATCCAGGGACTAAACGGGCCCGGGATGGTGTGGCAGTCCAATTCCTGATAACACCTCCCTTCTCCATAGTCTGAATGGTGAGGCCTTCTTCCTCCTCCTCCTCAATTATCGCACTGCAATCCATATCCTCGTCTTCTAGGAACAGGTTCTTTAGCCCAGCCAAAGCTTCTTCCACTGCAGATCCCCATATTGTATCGGCCTAATGAAAAGTCTGACCCAGATGTGCCACTGGTTGCTCGAGAGGGTATTAAGGACCACGCCATGGTGGCGACAAGTCATTATACTCCTGCCAGGTGTATGGGTACCCTAGCCCGAAAGTTGTGCCGTGACGTTTCAACTGTACCGACTTCGTAATGCCCTGGAGCTCCTTCCCAAGCCCTTTGCCTGGTTCATACCCAGACCATGCCAGTATGCTTTCTATTTAGTTACTCCACCAGTTGTCCTTCTCAACTCCTGATAATTCCATTCGAACTTCACTGCCTGGTGTAGCGTGGAAGCCACGGCCCTAGTGGCATGTATCAATGGTTGACCCAACAGAAGGTTGTATGTAGCTAATATGTCAAGCACTTGGAATTCAACATCGAACCAAGTTGGCCCCATCTACAGAAAAAGGTTAATCTCCCCAATTGTGGCCCTTTGAGACCAATCAAATGCTTTCACGTTCATGCTTCCTGCCCGTATCTCATGGAAATCTTTGCCCAACCTTCTCAGAGTAGTCAATGGGCAAATGTTGAGGCTTGAACCTCCATCTATTAGGACCCTGGAAATGAATTTCTCTTCAAACTGTACCGTGATATGCAGTGCCCGGTTGTGACTTAACCCTTCAGGCGGTAATTCATCCTCGTGGAAGGTGATCTTGTGACTCTCCAGTACTTGGCCCTACCATGTTAGTCATCTCTCCACTGGTGATACTGTTGGGAACATAAGCTTTATTTAACACCTTCATCAGGGCATTCTTATGCACCTCTGAATTATGCAATAGTGACAAGATGCATATCTGGGCGGGGGTCTTGTTTAAATGATCGACGATAGAGTATTCTCTCGCATGTACTTTCCTCCAAAGATCATCCAGTCCAGTTTCATTGACAGGTTGCTTTGTAGCAGCCTCCTTGCTTGATCCTCCCAAATTGTCAGGTGTATAGATCCTTCCGGTTCTGGTCATTCCTTGTGCGGCATCAGATTCTTCCATTTTTGCTTTTCCCTTTTGCCTAGCTTCGGCAACGCAATTCAAAGGTATGGCATTGGAATGGAAAGGCAGTGTGGTTGATATTGTCACTATGAAGGGTGTGGCCACTTCTACCTCAAATGGAACAGGTGTGGCTGCAGGTGGAGCTACCTTTACCTCAAATGGAACCGATGCGGTTACTTCAACTTCGACCGATGGCTGTATCTGTACCACAATAGGAGTAAGTGTGATTGCGGATTTAAAGTCATCACCTTCCCGAATGAGCCCGATTGACCCCTCAGGATCCCATTCTTCATCCGTCTCTATCACATGTACTCCATCACCCCTATAATCAGGGAGAGGATTGTTGTGGACGCTGGGCGCAGCTTCCTTTGCCTGTATGACCTTGTTATCAATCAATGTATGGATCTTATCTTTCAATGTCCGGCACTCGTCAATGGTGTGCCACTTCATACCGGAATGATATGAACAGGTTTTATTTGGGTTGACCCATTGAGATTAATTCTCCATTGCCACAGCAGGAATAGAGATGACATAACCAGCAGCCTTCAATCTTTCGTACAGCTGGTCGATAGGTTCAGCAATGGCAGTGTATTGTCTTGGTGGTTTGCGGGGTTCTGGTAATTTGGACGAGTTGGAGGTGAATGATAGTAGGCTGGTTGGGTGTTACAAGTGTGATAGGCGGTGGTGGGTTAGGAATATCTGGGAGGTAAGGGTTGGTATGTAGGTGGAGGTGTTTGGTTTGTGAGTGGAGATTTTGGACCTTGGGCCACCATTACTGCCCCTACTTCTTTCTTTTTTGATATGCCCCCTGATTGTAATGCTTTTTTCGTGGCCTGCAGTGCCTCGAAATTTGTCACCATCCCGCTTTTGATACCCTCTTCAATCCTTTCTCCGAGTTTGATGATATCAAAGAACTTGTGATTCTCAATGACCATTAGCCTTTCATAATACTGTGGGTCCTGTGCCCTGACAAATAACTTGTTCATCTATTCCTCGTCTAATGCTAGCCTGACTTTGGCTGCTTCTGACCTCCACAGAGTAGCATACTCGCGGAAAGTCTCAGTTGGCTTGTTCTTTAGGTTCTAGGTATAGAAGACATCTAGTGTATTCTCCGTATTGAACTTGAACCAGTCCATAAAGTCTGATGCCATGCTTACCCAATTTGCCCATTTCATAGGATTATGGCTTATGTACCAGGACAGGGCATCTCCGGTAAGACTTCTCATGAAAAGTTTCATTCGAATCCTTGCATCTTTTCCGACCCCCACGAGCTTGTCACAATAAGTCCTCAAATGAACCTTGGGATCACCTGTTCCGTCAAACATTTTGAACATGGGAGGTTTGTAATCCTCCGGCAGTTCCACATCTGGTTGTATGCATAAGTTCTCAAAATTCAGACCTTCTATCCCTTTACCTCCTTCAACACCCTGAACTCGACTTGTCAATTTCTTGAGTTCCTCGGCCATGTTCTTGATGAGAAGGCCCTTCTGAGCAGATTATGGTGTATTGGAGATTGGTTGAGTGGAGTGAGGTAGGGTTTCCATGTATATGGGGTTGTTTTGGTGAGTGCCGGGGATTTAGGTGTAGTGGTGGTCGTTGGTTGAGTTTTGAGGATCGGGAATAAGTTGTGGTGTGTTCTAGGGAGTATGATAGGTAGTGGTTTGTGGGTACTGGGTTGGTTGATGATGGTGTTGTGGAAGAGTTGGTATCGGTAAAGGATTGGGGTTTTGAGGTGGAGCTGCATATTGATGGGGTGCGGGAGGAATTTGTGGACGTTGGTTTGGCGTATTTTGAGGAGGCACTGGGTTTTGAGCATTTTGTTGGTTAACGTCTGGGACGTTCAGAGTGAGGGAGAGGTTTGTTAAGTTGCGGACCAGCTCAAGTTCTCCTTGTAACTCCAGTATCTTTTGCTCTAATCGTAGGACCAAATCATTCTGGGCCGGAGTACTCCGACCGTCTGAAGTTTCTGCATGCTCAGCATTTTCTTTTCGTATACCACTAAAGTCATCCATTTTAGCTTTTCTTCTGCTTTTCGTATTACTTGGAGGAGGAGGAGGAGGAGGGCCTCTAGATCTGGTGTGATATGCTGATGATGCTAGTATGTGCGAACAAACCTTAGGGGGTGGGAATAATAAAAATAAAAAAAAGCAAAAGCTAAACAAGTCAGTACGGATTCAGAAATGCTTGCACTATTTAAACACATTGCGAGAATGTAAATTCGCGTCCTAATTTGGGAGCCTCATTGTGCCCGAGGTAGGACTAGTGACATGTTGATTTGGAGAATATTAGTGCCAATAATTGCCTTATTTCATTAATGTAAAAATAGATGAACCCAAAATGACACTAAATAAGATAAGTCACTAATGGCACTTGGCCTTATTACATTTTAAAAAAGCAAATAAACCTAATTTACTTGTTCTCGGAAGGACCCTCCCCAGGCTGGATGCTTTTGCCGATCAGATCCCCCAGTTCGTGGAGTTTCAGTAGTAAGTATGCCCTTGCCAAATGTCGTCCTTCGCTTCCTTCAGCGTTATTGCAATCGGTGACTCTCTTCCTCATCTTCCCCTCTAATTCCATCAGACTATACTCCAGATATTCCAACCTTTCGCTTGATTCAATAGCCCTCTCTCTACATTGATTGATTAGTTCCATGTCGGTTTTGTGTCGCTCCATGTGCTCGGCCTCGGACTCGTGAACCCTTTTGCGCATTTTGTTGTACTTCACTTGTGCTTCGGCAACTCCATCTATGACCCTATTTCCTGGACCAACCCTTGGCTCGAATATTCCTGATATGTTATCATCCAACCATGTGGGATAAAAGTACACGTGACCGGCATGATATCGATTTGGCTCGATGTTATCCTTTTCCATGATAATCTTCAAGTGCCACATGCGCTGTGATTCACTTTTGTATGGAATGGCGTCACCCTGAAAATCGACTATGAAATGACTCATTTTAGCAACTCGCGGTATGACCTGCTTCCTGCCTGCCTGTCTCATAACCCTGAAGGGAGCATAAGGGTATATGCCCCTTAACCCAATCAATACCAAGTGTGGAACATCCCTATATCTGATGATGAAATCGTCGGCAGGGAACCACTCAAACATCCATTAAACCTAATCCTCGGTAAAATTGTTGAAAAACTGTACCTACCCTACAGTATCCTCTGGTTGAGCAAACTTGTCTGGGATATATGTCATTCTCTTGGGATGATGGAAGGCTATGTGATCATTCCACGGCCATCGCGGAAATTTCTGACGGTATTGACCTTATTGGAGATGTTCTAACAGCCAAACTTGCAGCAGCAGATTGCAAACTTCGAAGTATTTGTACCCCTTCTTGCAGCGCTCCAAGGCCCGGTATATGTCCGTCCTTCGATCCCCTCCATCAATGTTTTGGCTACCATGGCCAATCTGGTGTGGATTCTGTCCCCTTGGATTGGGAACACTAGCATACCCAAGAAATAAACAATGAACACAAAAACCCTGCGGTGAATCCAACTCAAGGAGGTGATGGAGAATTCATCATTGAAGAAAGGGTAAGATCCGCTGTGACCGTATCGTTCATAGAGAAAATGAAAAGGTATGTAGGAACTTTTCAGGCACTCCAAGTCATCATTCTTCTTTAATCCCATCATCTTAAGAAACCCCCTAGTAGTGCAATTTTTCAGCGCCAGTAAACCAGGACTATCCCAAGGTAGCCCAGCGAATCCCTATATTTCTTCCAAGAGGGGGGTCATTTCAATGTCTCCAAAGCGGAACACGGCCCTGTGTTTGTCCCAGAACATTGTAGCAGCTTCGATTAACATGTTGTTTGGCTGAAGGTTCAATAAAGAAGGCAAATTTCCCAAGACCCTTTTCACGTGATTCTTATCACTTGACGGAAAATACTCCCACCAATCTAGAAATAGTGATGGTATGTTATGGATCATGCCGAACCTGGGGACTTCGTGCCTTATTTTCGGCAAAACAAATATGGTTATGGCATTTCCCCTCCAGATTCGACTATTTATACAACAATGATTAGCACACTGGCACTTATTTCTCCAAAATTAATGCACACAATCGTGGTTGAATCTGTTAGGATTATGGAAAACCCGACGGACTTTTTGGACGAGGCTTGTCTTAAAGGGTTATTATGTGGACAACATATTAACCCGGCTAGGTTTGACCATGATGCATGTACAATTAATCAAAGTAAGATTTCTATAGAGGTCTAGACTGGTATCCTCAAGTGGACAACTTGAGAGGGATAGGCACGGAACCGTCGACTGCACCGCTGATCGATTAGTTTTACCGTAAATACGCCTTTCCGAATTTAAAGGGTGATATATAGGAAGGGCGCAAACACTCATCTAGCATTGCTACAGGATTGATTACGCACGAGTGAAATATGATGTTGAGCATGATTTATGCACCAATATATAGCATATTGTCACGTATTTGCGCGTAAAAAATGATAAATGCAGTATTTAATAATTGAAAGACAGTTAAGAAAGAAGAGAAGAAGACAAGTCAATTTCTGTAATAAAAGAGATCATGAATGCTTGAGAAATTGGCAATTAAATCCAAATAAGAGGGAAAGGGAACTGGTGCACATGTATTAACAGAATAAAGCATGCTTAAGACTAATTTACAAAAACAAGTTCGTTATGGTAAGAGCCTAAAATATCCCCAGCAGAGTCACCATGCTATCCCGCCCCCTTTTTCCTCGCGGAGTCCGGGTTTCGACATTCTTTGGGACAACTCATTTCCTTTTGGAAATTGGGTATGGAATTTGAAGAGTCGCCACCTAACGGATTTAAGGTGCGCTAGGGCACCTATTTGCAGATAACTCATAAATCGGTTTGCATTACCAGAGATTGGGTAAGGGCTCGAAATAACTTTGTGGGGAAGGTGTTAGGCACCTCTCGAGGTCCATAACGATGGGTCAGGGCCAAACTCAATTTAAGTGAATTAGTCATGTAAGAAAACAAAGAAATTTAAACAAAATAGATATTACATTTAAAACAAGGAGTAAAGGGGTCCTAGTATTTTATCCTATAGGATCACTTCTGTGCAATACTCGGTAAACTTTTCTCAAATAGATGTGTTACGCGTAGCATTAGCGCACAGGTCATCATATCCTTTACTACCCGATTACCCTCCCCTTATTTATTGTTACCTAAGCGTTCTAATAGTATCCAGTACATGCCTTGTGTGTGCACTACACGCCCTTGCTTGTGGCCCTGGAGGTGTTTAGGACCTCTATTTAAGGAAGTTCTAGACTCACTTATTTTGTTTAAAAGGAGAAAACTAAGCGACAAATAAAAGTCAAATCGGACTATCACATAAAGACGCAATTAAGGGCTCATTATAGCGTTTGGGTTGGATTTGCCACTCCGGAGTCAACACATCCACAGTGGGCGCAGTTGCTAGTGATTATTTTCATTTGGGTTGGATCTACCCTAGTTTATTTTCATTTGGTCTAGATCAGCCCTGTACGGTGTTGAGTTTTATTGCTAAACCTAAAAGAATGTCTAAATTCTTGTACCATTACCTATAGATTAGGAATTTCTGAGATATCACTATCATATTATCAGTAACTTTCCGTACTGTTAATGTTGTATGTGGGCTGTGATACTCAAACCCGTCACTACTTTCAGTCCAGAGGATAAATTTGTTACTTATTGAGTTGGTTGTACTCACGCTACACCCTGCACTTCGTGTGTAGATTCAGGTATTTCCGGTGACGGCGGCTGCTGATTTTCATAGCTCGGTCCTTTGGAGATATTCGAGGTAGCTGCCCTGGCGTTCGCAGGCCTTGACTCCCCTTCATTATCCCTTAGTCTTATTTATTCAGTTTCAATTTTTTTAGACACTAGTTCAGGCTTGTGTTGTATTGATGCTCATGTACTCAGTGACACCCTGGTTTTGGGAAGACTTTTTTATTAAGTTATGTCCTTTTATCCAATTTTATGAGAATCTTACTTATTAAAATATGTTTAAGTATATTTTAAATTTGAAAGTGTTGGAAGTGTCTAAGTTGTCGGCTTTTTTAGTAACATGATAGGCTCCATCACGACAAGTTGAGTTTTGGGTCGTGAAAAAAAAAAAAAACTTACTTTAAAGTGATTGGCTATGAGTGGAAAAGGATAACCTTTGAGTAGTTTTGTGTATTGAATTTGATAAGAGATAATTGGTTTAACATTTACAAGAAAAATTATGAAAGTAAATTAAATAAATGACAATTAGTTTTGGCAAGAAAATAATAAAATATTTATATTTATATGCACATGTAGTAAAAGGTAAATGAATAACGTGTATGAAATAATTTACATTTTGAAAATCGGTGTACAAGACCTAAAGAGTAGAATTTGGTATTTTAAAGAATAAGTTAAGTGAAGAGGGATAACATTTGTACTTGGCTAAAGTATAAAATGTAATAAAGAACAATAACAATAAAGAAGACAATGTTAATGTCATGACCCGAATTTTCCTCCGTATGATGTCGTGATAGCACATAATCTCTAAGACAAGGTAAGCCTAACAAACGTGAAGAATAACTGAAATAATAATTTAAAAGCTGAAAACATCAACAACTATATAAAATAAAATCTGCAACTCCACATGTACATCTCCCAAAACTCGGTGAAATATAAGTCACAAACTCTATATGCGGTACTGAATACTCCTCTACATCATTGTCCATGAAAGCATAAAGAAATAAGAAGGGATGGGATAGAAGGGGACTCCTAGCCCTGCAGATGCGGGAAGGTGTACCTTGAAATCTCCAAAAGCAAGCCACCCAACGAGTTTATACCGAAGCTGATAGGATGTACCTGGATCTGCACAAAACATGTGCAGAAGCGTAGTATGAGTACACCACATTGGTACCTAGTAAGTGCGAAACCTAACCTCGGCCGAGTAGTGACGAAGTTAGGTCAAGGCCCTACTAGAGATAATAATAAGCAAGACAAGATACAATGATATAATGAAGATGACAGGGAAGTGACACAACAATGAATTTACAGAAAGTAACAACCCGGAATCAAGGAAGCTAATACAACACGAAACGAAAATAAGGATTTTACATGTAAAGGAACCAACAACCAAACAATACAGCAAATAGAGAAGATCAATAGAGGCACTCCCGAGGTACCGCTTCGTAGTCCCAAATCGTAAAAGTAACTCATAGTATTTCCTTATTTCACCGCGGGGGCCTTTACATTTAATTTTGAAAATCATTTACCCGACTAAAATTACAGAATCCAAATTATAGAATCCGAATACCCATTCGATATCGAGTCCAACCATACAAGAATTACACAAATCTGATACCAAAATCTCGCTCAAATCCCCAAAATTCGGCCTAAGAAGTTCCTCCATTTTTTCCAATTTCTCAACCCAAATCCCTAAAATCGAAGATATATTAGTGAAATTTAATCAAAAATGAGTTAAGAACACTTACGCCAACAATCCCTCTGAAAATCCCTCGAAATTTTGCCTTAAAGCGAGCTCTCGAAGTCCAAATGGTGAAATATGAAATAAACCCTCGATTTCAAACATAAATTGTGCTGCCCAGTGATTCCTCCTTCACGAACACGGAAAATGCCTCGTATTTGCGAAGCAAAAAATTTTGGCTGCCCACCGAATCGCGGAAAACCTCATGCGAACGCGTACCACTGCATCGTCAAGCTACGCAATCGCTTGACACGCCCACGCGACCGCAATGAAGAAAATGTGTGAACTGCAGACCCCCAATTTCTTCTACGTGAATGCGACTACCATCACATGTTTGCGCTTCACTAGAACCCTGTCTTCCACGATCGCAGGACACTTCAAGCGATCGAATAGAATAAATTCTCCCCAATGCCAAACTACCCTTCGCGTTAGTTCATTCATGATCGCATAGAAGAAAACCAGAAGCACCAAATTAAGCAACTCCTCAATAATCCAAAATGCGCCGAACAAGGTCTGAATTACACCTGAGACCCCCGAGCCTGCCCACCGATTATAGCTCGATGGTGGTGAAAATACTATAATATTATATATATATATATATATATATATATATATATATATATACACACACACACACACTAACACTCTCCAAGTGTCCAACAATCTACTAACAAGTCCCATGCATATGTAAAATACATGAATATGCATGAATGTTTGTACACGAGTCTAGTATATCAATATTTTCTCAAGACTCGTCCAATACCAATATCCACCATATCCTATGTGCTCCATCATGACCGAACACTCTCACATACTCTAACATGATACACGTATCACGTACGCTTGAAGATCCCAATGTAACATGGGTAATCACCTTACTCTAGAGGGACGAATTCATATCCAAGCGCTGCACGGCAAAATCTCATACCATAACAGTATTAATATCACAACAACCGCATGATAGAAACCTCGTGTCGTAAAAATATTAATATCACAAGAACTAGACGAAAAAGTCTCGTGCCATAACAATATCAATATCACATCAACCGCACGTCATAAACCTCATACGATAATACTAACCGCACAGAAACACACGTGCCATGATCATCTCTATGGCACACACATCTCACGTGCCATAATCTCAGTACGTATAAGAGAACTATATGTAGGGATATATGCATATGAATAAGATATAAGCAAGTATAATTCACGTGGATAGAGAATAACTATGCAGGGGTGCATGCATGTACACGAGATGATCTCTATGCATGATGTATGCATGTATGTAATGTATGACTATAACTTCAACATTTAATCTATAGTACAAAAGTCATCATGTCCAAATAAAGCATCTAAAACCTAGACATAACCTGTAACATGGATAATAAAGTTATATAGTCATACAAACCACTAAAGCATATCACAAGTAGAGCATATACCAAAATAAGGCATAAAAAGTTCAAAATCTACCCTGAGCAAGATATAACCTTGGTACCTGCACATACGCTCGTCACTTCGCATGTACGTCACCCCCAAACACATATGTATCATATAATTCTTTATTAGAAAATATTTTCTCAAGTCAAAGTTAAGCAAGATACTTACCTTCTTCGAACTAGACTTCAATCTAAAATCACGCCTTTTCTTTGTTCTTAACCTTCAACTACTCAAAACCTAGCCAAATATCATTCATCGATGTCAAACAATGCTAAAAAAAAAAGTAATTTTGATCAATTAGCTTAGATTTGAAGAAATCTTGAAAATTCAATAAAAGTCAACCCAGGCCCACATGGTCAAAACTTGAAATNGACCCCCGAGCCTGCCCACCGATTATAGCTCGATGGTGGTGAAAATACTATAATATTATATATATATATATATATATATATATATATATATATATATATACACACACACACACACCCTTTGCTCTCTTGACCGGATGAAGACAATACTTAATTGAATATAAAGTCCTGATAAGGGAGAATACTATAACTTATGAGACTAGGATAATGTACATAAATTCGGGAGTATGAACTTCTCTTTATGTCTCGTTATCAAACACATGTAGTTACGAGATCATGCCAAAATGAAGAAAAGTTTAGCCTTAACATACCTTCACCCCATTGAGTCCTTAATACCTTCCAAGTAACTCTTCAAACAACTCAAGTCAATCTACTAAATATAAGGAGATTCAAAGTCAGTGCTGAGTAAAGGCTAAGTCCGCAACTTAAGCTAGTAGCTCTTTTATGGAAATTTGGGCAGCATCTCCCATCGAACAAGGGTGTACTCCAATACCATATACCAACAACAACAACTAGAGTAATACAGTAATAAAAACATCAAAAATAGTGAACGAAATATTTCATTACAAGTCATCAACATATCACGACGAGCGGCAAGCTCGGATTGGATCCATTTAGCACCCTTAAATCCATTATTATTCATTCTTGAACTTAGTAATATATCCAGTATAATAACAAATACCTTTTAAAGAATTTCCAACCTTCTACTCACTTTCAAAGTTACCCAAAGTAGCCCAACATAATATAATATCACTATGGACAACTTCCAAGTGCCTTATAGCCATTTTCTTTTCTAGTTACCAATTTCCTCAACAAGCATGACATATAAACAAACATAATCATACTAACAATATCATTAACTTATTTTCTATAATTTCTAGTCACTTAAAGTTAATAAGAGCGACATTCAAATTAATCCATCAAGAACAACAACATCTCAAGCTAATCAAAGTATTATCTTGTAGTTTATCATCCTAACAACTTAACCAACATACAAGAAAGATTAAGCACAATTCGTAGGAGGTAATACTCACCTTATCCAGTACCAACAATAGTAAATTTCAGCCAAACACAGTCCACAACAATCCTCAATGACAACACAACCTCAAAGAGGTATTGTTCTTCACTAGAACTAACTTTTCGTGTTGAAATATGGTGTAATCACTTTAGAATCACTTCAAACTCTCATGGTATCTGTTTAGAAGGGTTAGGATGAGTGTAGGGATGAGGTTGGGTCGAAAAATTGAGAAATAATTGTCATCCAAATTATTATTAATGTGAAGTAGGTCGACCACCGCCTTAGTGGGTCCCATTAGAAGCTGCTTGCGCAATCTCGCAAAAATATAAATATCACTCTATTACGATGTCATATTGACAAACAGTTTAATGCTACATAAACTACACTCGTAGGTATTGAACTTGGTAGGTGGGTCATCCCAAAATTCCAGGTAAATAGGGAGAAAAGCATATCTGATTTGACCTAATTTTTAGCATATTATGAATGTAACTTGTGATGACTTTTGCTAACGTTTGTTCCATAACTTGCTTGACTTCAAAACATAACACACGACTATCATATTACTTAAAGAACTCATAACATAACCTCCTTATCATGTTAAACACCATTGTCTCACCCAAAAAGTACGTGTTATAATATTCCAAACTTGTCGACTTTCGACGAAACTTGTTTTCTTCAATTTGTTTAGCTTCTAAGCCTTCCTACCCTCTTGGTACTTGTTATCCACAATCTTATATATTTGTAACCAACAAGTTAACATGATTAATTTATTTTATGTACTTTCAAAGAAGATCTCATTCCTTAGCTTATATCAATTGAGTTGCGACGTACTTTTATATACGAAAACATGGGTTATACATCATTCTTCCCTTTGGAACATTCTTCCTCGAATGTTGACTGATGCCCTTATCAATCTCATAACCTATAGCCCTTACAAATACATTTATACTATACTTTCAATCTAGGCAATTGTTTTTTGAATAAATTCAAAGGCCAGGGCATTCCCCAATTTAGGCATCTTTCACTCATACCACGATCCGTGGTAAAAATTCTTCCAATCTTGTAATTGTTGCTACCTTTGTTCATGCAGCCTGTATGACTTTGTCTTTGTACGTGTGCCTATGCGACTCTTCTCTCCTTTTTCCTTCAGTTTTTAGCCAATCTCTAGGCCTTACATACTAAACTATGACAAGCTGTCCCTCTAGGCATCTAAGGTGTAAGTAAAGTTCCTCTCTTGGTACTTTGTTGAACTTACAACAATTGCTATATCTTGTTTCATAGCCTCTATTATCTATGCTTATGGCTTTACTACATCTTGGTAGGTCATACTATACTACAACTATAACATTGATTTATTGTTACAGAGGTTTGCTACCCAACTCCAGGTTATTATCTCACCGGTTATCCTATATGTATAAATCTAAGTCCATTAATGCTTCCTTACTACTGTTCACCTTATGAATGATAGCCAAATCTCATCTCATACTTTGGAACTTTTATCTAGCTATTGTTGATTCACCTTAATGTTGATCTATAATCTACCACTGATAACTTGAAACATCTTACCTAATACATTGTCTCTAGGGCTCACGTCTTATCAGGGAACATCTAAAAATTTCTTGATCCACATAGGTATGATACTATACTTCATTAATCGTATTTTATAGCATCCCAATGTGATTCATATTATGGGGGTATTCTAATCTTGTGCAATTCATGATATCCCTTTTCTTTAAATTATTACTCAATCAAAGGCCTAAATGTCATTCTTTTATCATTTATCACAATTACACTCTCATTCTACTATCAGGGCAGCATTCCATCATTTCTAAATGCCCCTAGTCTTAAACTCCTCTGAGTTTATTCAAGCTATACAGAGCTTTCTATAACTTACGAAAACCATCTACTCCTTGTTTTTATGGGATTAATCCTAAGGCCTTACCTATTCTCATCACCTTCTCACTCACCTTTTCTTATCCTCACTCATTTCTACCTAAAACCTTGTTGCTTTACCGTACTTTAGCTTGCGATCTAAACATATTTATTTATACTACTCGCAACGTTCCTTTATCTTGCTAGTACATAGATTACCTTATGTTACTATTGGAAACTCAAGCGAGACACCACATCGTCTCTAAATCTTCTTCTCTCTCTTAACTAGACCTCATTGAAACTAAAAACCATAGGCTAGAAGATATTTCACTGATGACACCGCTATCATTTATGGATATAGAATCACGGCGCTTCTATCCCTCTATTTCAAGTCTGGACTATTCACAGCCTTCTGCACTTTAGTATCTCGTACTTAAACTTTACATTTCTTTCCTCTAAATCTTGCATTGTATCTTCTGTTGCTTTCACAACCTCCCTCCCACATTGTAATGACCCGGCTGGTCGTTTTGAGAATTAACACCCCGATCCCCTATTAACTGCTTCCCCGTATCTATTACTGCTATTGTGACTTGCCGGGATGATTCGTTTTTAGTTTCGGAGTGTTTTGGGACACTTAGTCCCTAAATGAGAGCGTAAGTCTTAGAATTTGGACTGTATTCGGAATAGTGTGAAGACGGCTCCGGAATGGAGTTTCTGCCAATTCTGCCAGCTCCATTTGGTGATTTTGGGCTTAGGGGCATGTCCGGATTGTGTTTTAGAGGTCCGTAGTTTATTTAGGCTTGGAATGGCGAAAGTCGAATTTTTAGAGTTTTGGGCCGGTAGTGGAATTTTCGGTATCAAGGTCGAAATCCGATTTCGGAAGTGGGAATAGGTCCATAGTGTTGATTATGACTTGTATGCAAAATTTGGGGTCAAACGGACGTGGCTTGGTTGGTTTCGGCATCGATTGTCGAATTTGGAAGTTTCAAGTTCATTAAGTTTGGATTGGAGGGTGATTTGGGTTTTTCGCATTGTTAGATGTGATTTGAGGGCTCGACTAAGTTCGTATGATGTTTTAGGATTGATTGGTATGTTTGATTGAGGTCCCAGGGGACTCGGGTGAGTTTCGGGTGCTTAACGGATTGGTTTGGGACTTATGCAAATTGCTGAAGTTGTTGCACGGTGTTTTCGCACCTGCGTATTTTGGACCGTAGCAGAGCCATAGAAGCGGCTAAGGAACCGCAGAAGAGGAATTTGGCCTAGACCAGCTGGGTTCACAGATGCGGTAAGGAATCCAAAGAAGCGGAGGCGCAGAAGCGGTTGGGGACCACAGGAGCGGGCTCGTAGGTACGGCTTAGTGTCGCAGATACGGTCCTAGGCTCGCAGGTGCGAAGAAGGGTCCGCAGGTGCGGTTTGTCTGGAATAAAAAGATAGAATTCGAGGGTTCGGTGTTCATTCCATAAAATTCGATTTTGAGCTCAGAGGAAGGTGGTTTTTCTAGATTTTTTCAGAGGAAATATTTGGGTAACGATTCCTAATACTATTTTGATCACGTTTCATTAATCTATTGTTTTTTCTTCATTTAATCAAGGAATTTGAGTGAGAAAGTTGGGAAAATGGGGTAAAAGTTCCCCAATCGAATTTCTGAGTTTTGAGTGCGATTTTGACATCGTAATTGGGTAATTTTGGTACGAGTGAACTTGTGAGTGAATGGGTGTTCATAATTTGTGACTTTTACCTGATTTCGAGACGTGGGCCCGGGGAGGATTTTTGGGCGTTTTTCTACTTCTTGTCTTAGCTTTTATTTCATTAGCTAAATTAGTTGTTTGTAGCTATATTTACGTTATGTAATTTATTTGGCTAGATTTGGGCCATCCAGAGTCGGATATTCGTGGAAAGAGCAGTATTTTGGATTGATTTGAGCTTGGTTCGAGGTAAGTGGCTTGCCTAACCTTGTGTGGGGGAACTCCCCTTAGGATTTGGTACTGTTTGATATATGAGCACCGCGTACGTGAGGTGATGAGTGCGTACATGGGCTATTTGTTGAAGAACTCAGTATTCATTAAGCAAAATATTTGTTTTTCCATAAATTAAGCTACACTAGCATATGTAATTATCCTTTTTTGTTTAGAAAAGCATGCGTACATGCCTTAACTTCCTATTTGAATTCTGTGTAGTTTGTTTAGTGAAATTTCATGTTCTGCCTTGACTCAGACTTAGCCAAAATTGTGGTTTTCTTGTTGTAACTATTATTTCTGTTGGTTCAGCTGCATATTTACTTTGGGACCACGGAACGGTATTCCCGTATATCCCGCTGCATATTTACTTTGGGACCATAGAACGGTATTCCGGTAGTTTCCCCTGCATATTTACTTTGGGACTACGGAACGGTATTCCGGTAGACCCCCTGCACATTTACGTTTGGGACTACGGAACAGTATTCTGGTTGATTCCCCTGCACCTTTACGTTTAGGACTACGGGGCGGTGTCCTGGGAGATCCCCTGTTGTTATCTCTGTGTACTGAGCTGCTGTTTTTCTGTGATTTCATTCTCGTTAAATTTTAGTATTTATCCTTACTGAAATATTTCATATTGTCTCATTTTATTATATATACACCAGTAGGGCCCTGACTTGATCTTGTCACTACTCAACCGAGGTTAGGCTTGGTACTTACTGGGTACCGTTGTGGTGTACTCATGCCCTTTCCTGCACATGTTTTTCTTGTGCAGATCCAGGTACCTCACATCAGTTGTATTATAGTGAGGCGAGACGACTATAGAGACTTCAAGGTATATCTGCCGCGTTCGCAGATCTAGGAGTTACTATCTACTCTTCCTCAAGTTAAAGACTTCTTGTATTTTCTTCGCTGATAGATTCTGGAGTTTAGAAGCATTGTTTTCATTCTATAGCTTGTGACTTATGACATTCCGGGTTTTAGGAGAGTTTATGTGCTTTTAGAAAGTGATTATTGTAAATACCGAGCATCATCTCTTTTCCTTGTTTAAATTTACCTGTTAGTTGATTGCTTTTATGTTTTTCAATCCCTTTTCCGCAAATGTTAGGCTTACCTAGTTGTAGGGACTAGGTGCCATCATGGAGGGAGAACTTGGGTCGTGACAAGTTGGTATCGGAGCTCTAGGTTTGTAGGAGCCGTGACTCACAACCCGATTTATTGGAGTCTCGCGGAATGGTACGGAGACATTTGTACATATCTTCTGGAGGCTATGAAACTGTTAGGAAAATTCCACTTCGTTTGATTCCTTGTCATCCAAGATTTTTGACTTCGAAATTCTAAACTTCTGTCTTCTATTCTCTTACAGATAGTGAGGACACATGCTACCGGAGATGACCAGGCACCGCGCCCCCTGCTAGGGCCGCCAGAGGATGGGGTCGGGGTAGAGGCCGGGGACGGCACGTGGTGCAGCCAGAGCACCCAGGCGAACTGCTACAGAAGAGCCCCCAGTGGCTCCAGCCGTAGCACAGGAACCTAATACCCCTACTACTACTACTCCAGCTCTCTAGGAGACCCTTGCACAGTTCATGAGCATGTACAACACTCTAGCTCAAACAGGGCTGATTCCCCTTGCTACAACCACATCTTAGGCTGGGGGAGGAGCACAGACTCCCGCCACCCGCACGCTAGAGTAGCGGGTTCAAGTGGATCAGATCCTAGAGGTTATACCGCTATCGCCTGTAGCCCCAATTCAGCCTGAGGGTTGGGCAACATTTTCAGAGGAGGAGCAGCGGAGGCTTGAGAGGTACAAGAAGTACGACCCTCCTACACTCAGTGGTCTAGCATCAGAGGATGCTCAGGGATTTTTGGAGGAGTGCTACCATATCCTCCGCACTATGGGCATAGCAGAGTCGAGTGGGGTTTCTTTCACTGCCTTCCACCTTCAAGTGGCAGCCTAACAATGGTGGCATACTTTTGAGTTGGACAGTCCGGCTGAGGCAGCTTCCCTTACATGGACTCGGTTCTCGGATATGTTTTTGAGGGAGTATGTCCCTCAGAGCCTCAGGGACGCATGGCGTGTAGAGTTTGAGCAGGCGCCAAGGTACTATGACGGTCTCAGAGTATGCCGTTCATTTCAGTAAATTGGCTAGGCATGCACCGGCAATGGTTTCTACAGTTTGAAAGAGGGTTCGCCGGTTTATTGAAGGGCTCATTCCCAGCATCAGGTCTAGCATGGCCCGGGAGTTAGAGATGGATATCGCGTATCAATATGTGGTGAGTATTGCCAGGGGAGTAGAGGGCATGCTTGCTCGAGATAGGGAGGAGAGAGAGGCCAAGAGGTCTCGAGAGTCGGGCCATTATTCTGGTGCCCGTGTCATAGCTGCAGTTCGTCATGGTAGGGGTTATGTGATTCGCCCCGATCATTCATCTCTTCCGGCCACTAATGGTATTCTAGCTCCTCCTAGACCCCAGGAGCCTTATTATGCACCTCCAGTATCATGTGTGCCTCCTGCACGGGGTGCTTTCAGTAGTCATTCCAATAGACCTGGCCCGAGCCAGTCACAGCCACCACGTATCCCAGAGCTTGTTTTGAGTGTGGCGACATGTTACATCTGCGTTTTCGTACGTTAAAAGTTTCCTCTTCAATTAATCGACGTAGACTCGGGGATGAGATCATCTTGAGGTTAACGTACTTATGCTATTTATAACAAGCGAGAAGTAAGTGTCATGAAGGACAAAGAGTACACGAATTAAAGAAAATGAGTTTCGTTGAATGTGGCCAATTTGGGACAAAATACAGGTCGAGCGATAATACCCGATAATCATGACCTTGTACCATGCAAGGTACCATATGACCACGGTAGTATAATTTATAAAGTAAATTAAAAATGACTAGTGTTTTTTAGGTAATTGGAAAAATTTCTTAATTATACGGGTAATTGATTAATTACCGGGTAGTGGGATATTACCTAATCACCTAATAAGGGGATAAAGATCTAATAACACCCACCCCACCCCCCACGTGGCAGCAAGCCACTAATGTGGCCTATGAGTCTTAAGTCATAGTGGCTTAGTGGCCATTTAAAGATTATAAGGCATTTACAAGTGTAAGACTCATAAAGTCTAGTTTTTAACATTACCAAAATTTAGTTCATCAATTCTACTCAAGATACTGTCAAACAAGAAATTGGTTTTATGAGACCTCACGGCTCAACCTTCATCCAGCTAAAATATCCAACAAAAATTCTTGCATCAAAACATTTCCAACGACAATTGTTAAGAATCGTAGTAACGTAAAATTTTGCGGTTCAATAGGAGTACGGTGCAATCTTGTTCAAGTATATTATACGGAGTTTTCCCTACTCCAAGTATGTTAAGGCTATCCCTTCTTTCATTTTGGCATGATCCAAGTTCTACCGAAGAAACGACAAATACACAGTTTTCATAAACGACTATATTCATAGAAATACTAGGGGTCTCTGTGTTCTCGATTCCTCATGTGACATATTATTATATCTTCTGTTCATGGGTCTCAGAATAATACGCAGTTGAAAAAGTTTATCCGGAAGGAATATTAAGATTATTACATATTTTTCATGCATTTCATTCAATTATACATGTACATTGACCCATGACCAGATGGCGCTATATATATATATATGAGATATGGGAAAAAGGTTACAACGTTATATACGCACCACCACCTGATCAGTTGGTATATGTTGATGATGTTGCCCACAATGGCCGAGATGATATGATGGGATGCCCTCAGTAGCCTAATGATGTTATGTACACCTATACCCATGCATGACATGATATTTATATGCACGTGCATGACATTATAAATGTTTCAGAATTTACAAAGTTATAAAGATTTACAATTGGATCTCTTTATTCCATATTTTATCTATGTCTTTTACGTACTGATTTTCATGCCTTACATACTCAGTATATTTTCGTACCGACGCCCTATTTCACGAGGCCTGCGTTTCATGCCCGCAGGTGCAAGTAGGCAAGCTGACGGTCCCGCTTATTAGGATCCTTGATTAGCGAGAGTTTGCGTGCTCCATTTGATCCTGAGCTGCTTTTGATTTTGGTACGGTATGTTTGTATATATATGGGTATGATGTGGCTCAGCCCCGTCTTTGTACAGTTATATTTCTATTGGAGGTCTGTAGACAGTATGTCTAGTTGGATAGTATGTGGCCTTGTCGGCTTCCAGTTTTGAGGTACATAGTTATCTGTAGCAGCCTTGTCGGCTCGCCCTACGTATGTTGCACGTATATGTACATATGCCTTTTTGGGCAAGTTTCCTTCATGTATATTATTCTCGTTATTCAGTAGATGTTATTCAGGTTTATACCTTAGACACATGCTTAGGAGTGTTTGACAGGTAGGACTCGGGCACCCGTCGCGACCCATCGGTTTGGGTCGTGACAAAAGTGGTATCAGAGCAGTTCTGTCCTAGAGTTGTCTACAGACCGTGTCTAGTAAAGTCTTGTTTATGGGTGTGTTGTGCACCACGCTTATTGACAGGAGGCTACAGGACATATAGGATGTTATCCTCTCTTTTTATCTGAGATCGTGCGAGATAAGAATTCATGTTCCTAACATTATGTTACGTTTTCAGTGATACCTCCGAAGACTAAAGCCACCCAGAAGGGAAAGTACGTGGCTGGCGAGATTACTAGTCGAGAGCCACGAGTTAACAGGGCTCGGGAGAGTCTTATAGTGAAATTCCACCTCAGACTTCACATACCCCGCCTTTTCTAGAAGAGTTCCGAGGGGCACCAGCTCCAGCGCCCGCCCCTGTACATCGAGCTCCTCAGCCAGATACACCGGGTCAGGAGATGATAGATGCTATTCAGTTATTAACTCGATTAGTAGTCGTGCAGGCTCGCCGTTAAAAAGTAGGTATTAGTCATGTAGATAGGTCTGTCGGTGCGAGGGTTCGTGATTTTCATTAATTTGGACCCTCCAGTATTTACTGGGGCATATCCAAACGAAGACCCTCAGGTATTTATTGATAGGATGCAGAGGTTGTTAAGGTTAATGAAGGCCACTACGACTGAGTCAGTTAAGTTAGCTTCCCATTGACTCCGAGATTTTGCAGTTAATTGGTACGAGTCATGGGAATTGTCCAGAGGTGAGGAAGCCCCTCCAGGCAGGAGTTTACAGAAGCTTTTCTTCGTCATTATCTGCCACCAGAGCTTAGACGGGCCAAAGTTGATAGGTTCTTGACCCTTCGGCAGGGTAACATGAGTGTTCAGGAATACATTCTTCAGTTTGATTCATTGGATAGGTATGCTCCCACTATTATATCTAAGATGGAGGATCGGGTTCACCGGTTCGTGATGGGATTAGAGCCGCACATGCTTAATGATTGTATGTCGGTCTCACTTCAGTCGGACATGGATATTTCTCGTATTCAGGCATACGCTCAGGGTGTATAGGATCGTAAGTAGAAGCTGAGGATTGATTGTGAGCATGATAGGGCCCATAATAAGAGAGCGAGGTCTTCGGGTCCTTCTGGTGAGTTTAGAGGTAGTCAGAGGCAACAGTACCCGAGGTATCCATCCCATCCATCGGCTAGCGCACCCCTCAGTTTGGCGGTAAGAGATTTGATCATTCCACATATTCAGGGTCTGGTCAGAATTTCAAGGCCTCAGGTTCTCAGTATAGGGGTGAGTCAAGTCAGATGAGGCCGCCCTTGCCACGTTGTGCTCAATGTGGTAAGCAGCATACCGGGCAGTGCCGTATGGGATTAGGTATTTGTTATACTTGTGGTTATCCGGGCCACATTATGAGGGATTGTCCGATGAGAGATGATGCAAGCATAGCTCACCCAACGGGATATGTAGTCAGTTCTTCATCATCAGTACGCCCCCCTGAACAAGGTCCACAAGCACCAATGAGTCTTGGTAGAGGCAGAGGCGGAGCATCTAGCTCGAGCAATCCTCAGTACCGCATTTATGCGTTGGCAGGAAGACATGACCAAAAGTCATTGTCTGATGTTGTTATAGGTATATTATCAGTCTTCTCATGTGATGTACATACACTGATTGACCCAGGTTCCACCTTATCATACGTTACTTCGTTGGTTGCTAGTAAGTTTGAAATAAAACCTGAATTGGTTAAACCTTTTGAGGTGTCTACACCTGTTGGGAACTCAGTGATAGCTAAGCGAGTATATAGGGGTTGTATAATAGTAGTTCATGGTCGATCTACCGCAGCAAACCTAATCGAGTTAGATATGGTAGAATTTGATGTTATAATGGGTATGGATTGTTTGGCTTCTTGTCATGCCAACGTTGATTGTAGATCAAAGATAGTCCGATTTCAATTTCCATTGGAGCCTGTTTTGGAGTGGAAAGGTAATACGGCGCCGCCGAGAGGTAGATTTATTTCCTATCTCAAGGCAAGGAAGATGATCAGTCCGGGCTGTATTTATCACTTAGTTCAGGTTCAAGATATGGAAGTAGAGTCACCAACCATTCTGTCCATCCCTGTGGCTAATGAGTTTCTTGATGTTTTTCTCGATGAGCTTTCGGGTCTTCCGCCAGAGCGAGAAATTGAGTTTGCCATTGACCTACTACCAGATACTCATCCAATATCTATTCCTCCCTATAAAATGCCCCCCCCTCCCCCCCCCCCCCCCCAGAGCTGAAAGAGTTAAAGGAACAACTAAGGGACTTGCTTGAAAAAGGTTTTATCAGACCTAGTACGTCACCGTGCGGAGCACCTGTGTTGTTTGTGAGAATGAATGATGATTCCATGCGATGTGTATTGATTATAGGCAGTCGAATAAGGTCACGATCAAGAATAAGTACTATTTCCCAAGGATTGATAATTTATTTGATCAGTTGCAAGGTGCCAACTATTTTTCAAAGATAGACTTGAGGTCCGGGTACCATCAGGTAAAGGTTAAGGACGAAGATATTTCGAAGACAGCAATCCGGACAAGATACGGGCACTTTGAGTTTCATGTTGTGTCGTTCGGTTTGACCAATGCCCCAGTAGTATTCATGGATTTGATGAACCATGTGTTCAGGCCCTTTTTGGATCTGTTCGTAATTGTATTTATCGATGATATATTGGTGTATTCTCGTTCAGAGGCTGAACATGCAGATCATTTGCGTACTGTGCTTAGAACTCTACAAAAAGAGAAGTTCTATACAAAATTCTCTAAATGTGAATTCTGGTTAAACTGTGTAGCTTTCCATGGGCATATCATTTCCGGTGAAGGCATCCGGGTGGATACACAAAAGATTGGGACAGTAAAGACTTGGCCTAGACCTACAACACTGACGGAGGTTCGTAGCTTTCTCGGTTTGGCAGGCTATTACAGGAGATTTTTATAGATATTTTCTTCCCTTTCAGCACCTCTGACAAAGTTGACTCAGAAGGGAGCAATGTATTAATGGACTGATGCTTGCAAACGGAGTTTCCAGGCATCGAAGGATAGATTAACTTCAGTACCGGTTCTAACGCTCCCAAAAGGTACCGATGGTTATGTTATCTATTGTGACTCTTCAGGCATTGGGTTGGGTTGTGTCCTGATGCAACATGAGAAAGTATTGCGTATGCTTCAAGGCAGTTAAGGAAGCATGAGCAGAAATATCCGACCCACAACCTTGAGTTAGTTGCGGTTGTCTATGCACTTAAGATATGGCGGCATTATTTATATGGTGTTCATGTTGATGTATTCACAGATTACAAAAGCCTACAATATATCTTCAAGCAAAAAGAGTTGAATTTGCAGCAGAGGCGATGGCTTGAGTTATTGAAAGATTACGATGTTAACATTCTCTACCATCCAGGGAAAGCTAATGTTGTCGCAGACGCCTTAAGTCGTTGATCTATGGGTAGCTTGGCATGTGTGGAGGCCGGAAAAATGCATTTAACTAGAGAAATTCATCAGCTGGCTTGTTTGGGGGTTCAGTTAGTAAACTCTAGCAATGGTGGAGTTGTACTCCAGAATACTGCAAGATCATCTCTCATAGTTGAAGTAAAGGAGAGGCAGTACGATGACCCGGAGTTGGTCAAGTTGAGAGAGCGAGTTCCACAGAAGAAGAAGCCGTTGTTAGAACTCAAGGGAGATGGAGTTCTCAGATACAAGGGTCGTTTGTGTGTTCCAGATGTAGCAGGGCTACGAGACAAGATTATGTCAGAGGCACATTATTCGTGGTACTCCATTCACCCTGGGTCAACAAAAATGTATCATGACATTAAGGAGGTGTACTGGTGGAACAATATGAAGAAGAACATTGCTGAGTTTGTCGCTCAGTGCCCTAGTTGCCAGCAGGTGAAGATAGAGCACCGGAAGCCTAGAGGACTAATGCAGACTATAGAGATCCCGACATGGAAATGGGAGGCGATGAACATGGACTTTCTCACGGGTTTGCCTCGTTCTCATCGTAAGTTTGATTCCATATGGGTAATAGTCGATGGGCTCATGAAATTAGCTCATTTCTTACCGGTCAGATCTACATATACGGTAGAAGATTATGCAAAGTTATATATTAAAGAGATAGTGTGACTACACGGAGTACCAGTATCTATTATATCTGACCGTAGGGCCCAGTTTACATCACATTTTTGGAGGTCATTTCCAAGAGGTCTAGGAACTCAGGTGAATCTCAGCACAGCTTTTTATCCACAGACTGATGCACAAGCCGAGCGCACAATTTAGACGCTCGAGGATATGTTACGAGCATGTGTATTGGATTTAAAGAGAAGTTGGAAGGAACATCTACCTCTTATCGAGTTTGAATATAATAACAGTTACCACTCCTGTATCCAGATGGCTCCGTACGAAGCTTTGTATGGGCGCAGGTGCAGATCTCCTATAGGGTGGTTTGATGTTGGAGAATTTGAATACATGGGCCACACCTAGTTCAGCAAGCCATAGAAAAAGTAACGCATATCCGGGATCGACTATTATCTCAGAGTCGTCAGAAGTCATATTCTGACGTGCGGCGATGAGATTTAGAGTTCGGAGTTATTGACTGGGTATTCTTAAAGGTGTCACCTATGAAGGGTGTGATGACATTTGGCAAGAATGGCAAACTTAGCTCACGGTACATTGGGCCTCATAGGATCAGTAGGAGAGTGGGCCAAGTAGCTTATAGTTTAGAATTGCCCTCGAAATTGGTGTCTGTCCGTCCGATTTTTCACGTATCTATGTTGCGGAAGTGCATTGGCGATCCTCCCCGAGTGATGCCCACAGATGATTTACAGATTACAGAGGACTTATCATACGAGGAAATTCCGGTTGCCATCCTAGACGGACAAATCCACAAGCTACGGAATAAGGAGGTAGGCTCCGTGAAAGTACTTTGGAGAATCAATAATGTGGAAGAAATGACTTGGGAGGCCGAGGAAGACATGTCTAGATATACTTACTTATTTCCTCCTCTAGAGAAGGGTCCGACTAGAACATCACAACCATAAGGTACGTGTATGAATTCTGGTGTTGGTTATTGTCATTGGTCGTATAAAGCCATTGTCATTATTGATGATCGTGGTCCTATGTGGCGTTAAATTATTGAGTTTCTACAGCAAGAGTGGGTAGTAGTGTTGTTACAAAGGCGGCCCTGCCAAAGTTATATAGATCTCGGGGAATTGAACATTCAAGGACGAATGTTTCTAAGGGGAGAAAGATGTTACATCTCGTATTTTCGTACGTTAAAAGGTTCGTTTTCAATTAATCAATGTAGACTTGGGGATGAGATCATCTTGAGCTTAACGTATTAACGCTATTTATAACAAGTGAGAAGTAAGAGTCATGAAGGTTAAAGGGTACACGAATTAAAGAAAACGAGTTTCATTAATGTGGCTAATTTGGGATGAAATACGGGTCGAGCGATAATACCCGATAATTATGAACTAGTACCATGCAAGGTACCATATGACCACGGCAGTATAATGTATAAAGTATATTAAAAATGAGTAGTATTTTTTTAGGTAATTTGAGATAATTATTAATTATACGTGTAATCGATTAATTACCGGCTAACAGGACATTACCTAATTGCCTAATAAGTGGATAAAGATTTAATAATACCCATCCCCACCCCCCAGGTGGAAGCAAGCCGCTAATGTGGCCTATGACTCTTAAGTCATAGTGGCTTAGTGGCCATTTAAGGATTATAAGGCATTTACAAGTGTAGGACTCATAAAGTCTACGTTTTAACATTACCAAATTTTAGTTCTCGAATTTTATTCAAGATACTGTCAAACAAGAATTGGTTTTAATGAAACCTTACGGCTCAACCTCCGTCCAGCGAAAATTTCCAACGAAAAATCTTGCATCAACACAATTCCAACGAGAATTGTTAGAATCGTAAAATTTTGCGGTTCTAAAGGAGTACGGTGCAATCTTCTTCAAGAATATTATACGGGGTTTTCCTTACTCCGGGTATGTTAAGGCTACCCCCTCTTTCTTTTTGGCATGATCCAAGTTATACAGAAGAAACAAGCAAATACACAGTTTTCTTAAACGACTCTGTTCATAGAAATACTAAGGGTCTCTGTGTTCTCGATTCCCCATGTGACATATTATTATATCTTCTAGTGATAGGTCTCAGAATAATATGCAGTTGAAAAAGTTTATCCGGAAGGAATATTGAGATGATTACATATTTTTCATGCATTTCATTCATTTATACATGTACATTGACCCATGACCAGATGGCGTTATATACGCGTATATATATATATATATATATATATATATATATATATATATATATAGGATATGGGAAAAAGGTTATGGCGTTATATACGCACCACAAACTGATCAGTTGGTATATGTTGATGATGTTACCCACATTGGCCGAGATGATATGATGGGATGCCCTCAGTGGCTTGATGATGTTATGTGCACCTATACCCATGCACGACACCACATTTATATGCACGTACATGACATTATAAATGTTTTAGAATTTACAAAGTTATACAGATTTACAGTTGGATCTCTTTATTCCATGTTTCATATGTCTTTTATGTACTGATTTTCATGCCTTACATACTCAGTACATTTTTCGTACTGACATCCTATTTCACGGGGCATGTGTTTCATGCCCGCAGGTGTAAGTAGGCAAGCTGACGGTCCCCCTTCTTAGGATCCTTGATCAGCGAGAGTTGGCGTGCTTCACTTGATTTGGAGCTGCTTTTGATTTGGGTACGATATGTTTGTATATATATGGGTCTGACGTGGCTTAGTCCCATCTTTGTACAGTTATATTTCTATTAGAGGTCTGTAGACAGTATGTCTAGTTAGATAGTATGTGGCCTTGCCGACTTTCAGTTTTGAGGCACATAGTTGTCTATAGCAGCCTTGTCGGCTCGCCCTGCGTATGTTGCACGTATATGTACATATGCCTTTTTGGGCAGGTTTCCTTCATGTATATTATTCTCGTAATTCAGCATATGTTATTCAGGTTCATACCTTAGACGCATGCTTAGGGGTGTTTGACAGGTAGGACTCCGGCACCCGTCGCGGCCCATCATTTTGGGTCGTGACAGGACACACGTCATATGGTGAGGGATTGCCCTAGACATAGGAGGGGTGCACCTCCACAGACTTCTCAGCCACAGCGTGCTCCACCAGGTCCTCATGCTATGATTATAGCATCAGCTACCACTTCACCTGCTCAGCCAGCTAGAGGTGGTGGTCGGGGAGGTAGAGGTCGCCTTAGAGGGGGAGGCCAGGACAGATACTATGCCCAACCTGCTCGTACAGAGGTTGTTGCATCTGATTCTGTCATTACAGGTATTGTTCCGGTCTGTCAGAGGGATCATCAGTTCTATTCGATCCAGGCTCTGCTTATTCTTATGTGTCATCTTATTTTGCCCTGCATTTGGGCAATACTCCGGACTCTTTGAGCTCCCCTGTTTATGTGTCTACTCCTGTGGGAGATTCTCTTGTTGTGGACTGCGTGTATCGGACGTGTTTGATCATTCTTAGTGGTTTTGAGACAAGAGCCAATTTATTATTGCTCAGCATTATAGATTTTGATGTTATCTTGGGCATGGATTGGTTGTCACCCCATTATGCTATTATTGATTATCACGCCAAGACCGTGACGCTAGCTATGCCAGGTTTACCGCGATTAGAGTGGAGGGGTACCATAGATTACACTCCGAGTAGAGTTATTTCATTTCATAAAGCTCAGCAAATGGCTGAGAAGGGGTGTGACGTGTATCTAGCTTATGTGAGAGATGTCTGTATTGATACACCTACAGTTAATTCACTTCCAGTAGTGAGGGATTTCCTTGATGTGTTTCCAGCTGATCTTCCGGGCATGCTGCCCAACTGAGATATTGATTTTGGCATTGATTTGTTGACGGGCACTCAGCCCATCTCTATTCCTCCTTATCGTATGGCCCCTCCTGAGTTGAAGGAGTTGAAGGAACAGTTATAGGAATTGCTTGATAAGGGTTTTATTTGGCCTAGTGTGTCACCTTGGGGTGCTCCTGTATTGCTTGTAAAGAAAAAGGATGGTTCTATGCGTATGTGCATTGATTATCTCTAGTTGAACAAAGTTACAGTGAAGAGCCGTTATCCTTTGCCTCGTAATTATGACCTATTTGATCAGTTACAGGGTGCTTTAGTGTTTTCCAGGATTGATTTGCGTTCAGGTTATAATCAGTTGAAGATTCGGCAGCCAGATATCCCGAAGACTACTTTCAGGGCTCGGTATGGTCATTATGAGCTCCTTGTTATGTCATTTGGGCTAACCAATGCCCCAACAACATTTATGCACTTGATGCACAGTGTATTACGGCCATATCTTGACTTGTTCGTTATTGTCTTTATTGATGACATACTAGTGTACTCCTGTAGTCGGGAATATCATTACCAGCACCTGAGGATAGTGCTCCAGACCTTGAGAGAAAAGACATTATATGCAAAGTTCTCAAAATATGAGTTCTGGTTGGATTCCGTGGTATTTTTGGGTAACGTAGTGTCGAGTGAAGGGATCAAGGTGGATCCAAAGAAGGTGGAAGAAGTGCAGAGTTGGCCCAGGTTGTCCTCAACTACAGAGATCGAGAGTTTTCCTTGTTTGGCGGGTTATTACTATCGATTTATTGAGGGGTTCTAATCTATTGCAGCACCTATGACCAGGCTGACCCAGAAGGGTGCTTTCGTCAAGTGGACGGAGGAGTGTGATGAGAGCTTTTAAAAGCTCAAGAATGCTTTGACTACTGCCCCAGTACTGATATTGCATACAGGTTCGAGGTCTTATACAACCTATTGTGATGCGTCGCGAGTTGGCCTCGGGATGGTGTTGATGTAGGATCGTAGGTTAATTGCCTAGCGTCCAGACGGTTGAAGGTACATGAAAAGAACTATCCTGTCCATGACCTTGAGCTAGCAGCTATTGTTCATGCCCTAAAGATTTGAGGCATTATTTGTACGGTGTCCCTTTTAAGATCTATATTGATCGCTGGAGTTTGCAGCATCTGTTCAAGCAGAAGGATCTTAATTTACGTCAGATGAGGTGGTTAGAGCTGCTTAAGGACTCACTATTTTGTATCACCCGGGGAAGGCCAATGTGGTGGCCGATGCCCTGAGTCACCAGGGAGAGAGTTTGGGGAGTTTAGCATATCTACCAGTAGCAGACAGGCCCATGGCGATCGATGTTCAGGCCTTAGCCTACCAGTTTGTGAGATTGGATATTTCTGAGCTGAGTCGAGTATTGGCTTGTGTGGTCTCCCGATCTTCTCTTTATGATCGTATCAGGGAGTGTTAGTATGATGACCCCCATCTTCTTGTCCTTATGGACACGGTTCAGCACGGTGTTGCTAAGGAGGTTACTATTAGGGACGATAGTGCATTGAGGATGCAAGGCAGGCTATGTGTGCCAAATGTGGATGGTTTGCGTGAGTTGATTCTTCAGGAGGCTCATAGATCGCAGTACTCCATTTATTCGGGTGTCGCAAAGATGTATCATGACTTGAGACAACATTATTGGTGGAGGAGGATGAAGAAGGACATAGTGGAATATGTTGCTCGGTGTCTAAATTGCCAGCAGGTGAAGATGAGCATCAGCGACCGGGTGGATTGCTTTAGAAGTTAGAGATTCTGGAGTGGAAATAGGAGCGGATCATTATGGATTTCGTTGTTGGACTCCCACAGACTCAGCGGAAGTTTGATGCAGTTTGGGTGATTTTAGATAGGCTAACCAAGTCGGCTCATTTCCTTCCTATGATGGCTACACAGCTGGCTTGAGTTTATATCCGTAAGATTGTCAGACTTCATGGCAGGCCGGTATCTATCATATCTGACCAGGTCACGCAGTTCACATCACGGTTCTGGAGAACCATATAGCATGAATTAGGTACTCGGGTGGAGTTGAGCACAACATTTTACCCCCAGATGGACAGACAGTCCGAGCGCACTGTTCAGATTCTTGAGGATATGCTCTGTGCGTGTATGATGGAATTTGGAGGTTCATGGGATCACTTCTTGCCACTTGCGGAGTTTGCCTACAACAACAGTTATCAGTCCAGCATTCAGATGGCACCGTGTGAGGCTCTGTATGGTAGGCGGTGTCGGTCCCCAGTGGGTTAGTTCGAGCCGGGCGAGGCTAGATTATTGGGCACAAACTTGGTTCAGGATGCTTTGGAGAAGGTTACGGTGATTCAGGATAGACTTCGCACAGCCTAGTCCAGACAGAAGAGTTATGCAGACCGGAAGGTTCGCGATGTTCATTTATGGTTGGAGAGCGGGTCTTGCTTCGGGTTTTGCCTATAAAGTGCGTTATTAGATTCGAAAGAGGGGCAAGTAGAGCCCAAGGTTTATTGGTCCCTTTAAGGTGTTGCGGCGTGTTGGGAGGTTGCCTATGAGCTTGCCTTACCTCCCAACTTGGCAGGAGTTTATTCGGTATTCATGTGTTGGGGAGGTTGGAGGAGGATAGCGCATGGATTTTTGCTTCTCCCTTGTAGATCTTCTAAGAGAGGTTTCAGGAGCATTCGTAGTAGTTACCTGTGCAGGAATTGGTTGCTGAACAACCACAACTTCATCAACTGGAGCATCCATAACATCTACACCATGATGATCATTTTGATCTTGATCACTATCTCCATCATTATCTTGGGTTCCTTCATGTGCAATAGGTGCCTTAGCAATTGAAACTGGATCAATATCAACTAAGCTCTCATTACTCTGAGAATCTATCTTCTCAGCTTTGTCAATATCTTTAATAGTTTGGTCTTCAAAGAATATTGCATCACGACTTCTAATAAGTTTATTATTAATTGGATCATAAAAATGATACCCAAACTCATCTTGACCATAACCGATAAAGATGCACTGCTTAGTTTTGACATCCAGTTTCGANCAACAACAGTTATCAGTCCAGCATTCAGATGGCACCGTGTGAGGCTCTGTATGGTAGGCGGTGTCGGTCCCCAGTGGGTTAGTTCGAGCCGGGCGAGGCTAGATTATTGGGCACAAACTTGGTTCAGGATGCTTTGGAGAAGGTTACGGTGATTCAGGATAGACTTCGCACAGCCTAGTCCAGACAGAAGAGTTATGCAGACCGGAAGGTTCGCGATGTTCATTTATGGTTGGAGAGCGGGTCTTGCTTCGGGTTTTGCCTATAAAGTGCGTTATTAGATTCGAAAGAGGGGCAAGTAGAGCCCAAGGTTTATTGGTCCCTTTAAGGTGTTGCGGCGTGTTGGGAGGTTGCCTATGAGCTTGCCTTACCTCCCAACTTGGCAGGAGTTTATTCGGTATTCATGTGTTGGGGAGGTTGCCTATGAGCTTGCCTTACCTCCGGAGAATCATGGTGATCCGTCTCATGTGTTGGATCTCAACTCAATCCAGTTGGACAAGGATCTATTTTATGTTGAGGAGCCAGTGGCTATACTGGACAGGCATGTTCGAAAGCTGAGGTCAAAGAACATTGCATCAGTGAAGGTTCAGTGGCGGGGTCAGCCGGTCGAGTAGGCGACTTGGGAGACCGAGTAGGATATACTCAGCCATTATGCTCATCTTTTCACCACTTCAGGTATGTCTCTATGCACATTCAGGGACGAACGAATGTTTTAAGAGGGGGAGGATGTAATGACCCGGCCGGTCGTTTTGAGAATTAACGTCCCGATCCCCTATTTGCTGCTTCCCCATATCTATTTCTGCAATTGTGACTTACCGGGATGATTTTTTTAGAGTTTTGGAGTGTTTTGGGACACTTACTCCCTAAATGAGAGCATAAGTCTTAGAATTTGGACCATAGTTCGAACAGTGTGAACACGGCTCCGAAATGGAGTTCTGTCGATTCTGTTAGCTTCGTTGGGTGAATTTGGGCTTAGAGGCATGTCCGGAATGTGTTTTGGAGGTCCGTAGGTTATTTAGGCTTGAAATGGCAAAAGTTGAATTTTTGGAGTTTTGGGCCGGTAATGGAATTAGTATTGGGGTAGGAATCTGATTCAGGAAGTTGGAATGTGTCCGTAGTGTTGATTATGACATCTGTGCATAATTTGGGGTCAAATGGACGTGGTTTGGTTGATTTCGACATCGGTTGTCGAATTTGGATGTTTCAAGCTCATTAAGTTTGGATTGGGGGTTATTTATGTTTTTGGCGTAGTTGGATGTTATTTGAGGGCTCGACTAAGTTTGTATGATGTTTTAGGATTGGTTGGTATATTTGGTTGAGGTCGCGGGGTCCCTGGGTGAGTTTTGTGTGCTTAATGGATTTGTTTGCGACTTATGGAAATTGCTGAAGTTGCTGCACCGGGTTTTTGCGCACCTGCGCATTTAAGACCACAGGTGTGGAGCCGCAGAAGCGGCTAAGGAACGGTAGAAGCGGAATTTGGCCTAGAACAACTGGGTGCACAGATGCGGTACGGAATGCGCATAAGCGGAGGCGCAGAAGCGGTTGGGACCGAAGGAGCGGGCTCGCAGGTGCGGCCCTATGCTCGCAGATGCGGTCCCAGCCCACTTAAGTGAATTCCGCACCTGCGATGGAATTCCTACAGGTGCGAAGAAGGGTTTGCAGGTGTGGTTCGTCTGGCAGAAAAAGAGAGAATTCGAGGGTTGGATGTTCATTCCATAAAATTCGATTTTGAGCTCGGAGGAAGGTAATTTTCGAGAGTTTTTCAGAGAAAATCTTTGGGTAACGATTCCTAATCCATTTTGATCACGTTTCATTAATCTATTGTTGTTTCATCATTTAATCAAGGAATTTGATTGAGAAAGTTGGGGAAATGGGGGAAAAGTTCCCTAATCGAATTTTTGAGTTTTGAGTGGAATTTTGACATCGGAATTGGATAATTTTTGTACGAGTGAACTCGTGAGTGAATGGTTGTTCATAATTTGTGACTTTTACCCGATTCCGAGACGTGGGCCCGAGGAGGATTTTTGGGCTTTTATTATTTTCTTTCCTCAGCTTTGATTTCATTAGCTAAATTAGTTGTTTGTAGCTATATTTATGTAATGTAATTGATTTGGCTAGATTTGGTCCATCCGGAGCTGGAAATTCGTGGAAAGAGCAGTATTTCGGATTGATTTGAGCTTGGTTCGAGGTAAGTGGCTTGCCTAACCTTGTGTGGTGGAACTCCCCTTAGGATTTGGTAATGTTTGATATATGAGCGCCGTGTACGTGAGGTGACGAGTGCGTACACGGGCTATTTGTTAAAAAAATCCGTTTTCATTCAAAAAAAAATGTCTGTTTTTCCTTAAATTTTACTACACTAGCCTATGTAATTATCCTGTTTAGTTTAGCAAAGCATGCCTACGTGCCTTAAGTGCCTTAACTGCCTATCTGAATTCTATGTAGCATGTTTAGTGAAATTTCCTGTTCTTCCTTGACTCGGACTTAGCCTAAATTGTGGTTTTCTTGTTGTAACTGTTATTTCTGTTTGTTCAGTTGCATATTTACTTTGGGACTACGAAACGGTATTCCGGTAGATCCCCCTGCATATTTACTTTGGGATTACGGAACGGTATTCCGGTAGATCCCCCCTGCACATTTACATTTGGGACTACGGAACGGTATTCGGTAGATCCCCCTGCACCTTTATGTTTGGGATTATGGGACGGTATCCTGGGATATCCCTTGTTTTTATCTCTGTGTACAGAGCTATTGTTTTTCTTTGATTTCTTTCTCGTTAAATTTTAGTTTTTATCCTTACTGAAATATTTTATTCTGTCTCATTTTATTATATATACACCAGTAGGGCCCTGACCTGATCTCGTCACTACTCGATCGAGGTTAGGCTTGGTACTTTCTAGGTACTTTGGTGGTGTACTCATGCCCTTTCCTGCACATTTTTTCGTGTGCAGATCCGGGTATCTCACATAAGTTGAATTACCATTGAGCGAGACGACTGTAGAGACTTCAAGCGAGTCCGTAGACCTAGGAGTCCTTATCTACTCTTCCGCAAGTTAATGACTTCTTGTATTTTCTTCGTTGAAAGATTCTGGAGTTTAGAAGTACTTTTTTCTTTCTGTAGCTTGTGACTTATGACATTCCGGGTTTTGGAGAGTTTAAGTGCTTTTCCAAAGTGATTATTGTAAATGCCGAGCGACATCTCTTTTCCTTGTTTAAATTTACTTGTTAGTTGATAGCATTGATGTTTTTCCTTCCTTTTTTCTGCAAATGTTAGGTTACCTAGTCGTAGGGACTAGGCGCCGTCACGACGGTTAACGGAGGGAGAACTTGGGTCGTGACACACAGATGAAATTCACGTCCACACCTTAAAGCTCTACTATAATACATGCACCTCCAGTGCATACACAATACAGTGAGAGCTTCATACTAACTTCTTATAAGGCTAGTACACTTCTAATTGGATTTATTATAGAGCTATTATAGAATATGGTTGTTGTATTATCTCTCCTGTACCTCTAATATTAAGAGTGATTCTGCAATGTTTTGAATCACGATTTTTATAATTATCTGGATCTAATAATCAAACTCCTTATTTACTTTGTGGATGTAACTCTTTAGTTTCCTCTTCTCTGTCAGCCTTTAAGTAGGTTTCAGCTATCTTTCGATCTGCAGCTCAGGGTATTAGTTATTACTTTAGCCTTTCATGGTTAGTATGGACCGTTATAACCTTATAGCTATTCAAGCCTGTGTCTGTGATGTGGACCCAATACTTTCTTTTAACATATACCAGAGCCTCCTATAGCTGTATGAATGTCAGCATAAATGTTGCATGGATAACACTCCAAAATCTTAACTGCGTTCATAACGTAGCTAACTATTGGTCATAGATCGATTAATTCATTTCATTCCTTCTCAACTGTCTTTAAACAAAAGCAGTTACTTTTCCTGGTTGTTCTACGGCGTGTTGCATGAATACTTGGCTATCTTGGTTCCCACGCATGCAGTAATTTTGTGCAACTCAAATGATCTCGAATATTACTTTTGATTTTACTTCCCGTTCATTAGTCACGACAGATGCCACTTTTTTATGGTGCACATGCAATGTTTTAGTGAGACTGCTGTTATAAGAATATTTCTTGTTTGGGTCACTATGTTTATGTTGAAGCCTTCTTCTTCATTTCCCCAGCTAGTTTTTCGTTGTAGCACTTAGGGGAGACCCTCTAACTCCTGTCCAGGTGCGAGCTTATTACATCGTATACCCGAAGGAATTTTTGATGTTCTTAGTCGCCTATTATTATCCTTAGTTACTTACCTCCGCACCCTTGTGCTCGTAGGGTTACTTTAGAACTGTAATTTTGACTATCTCCCAGTGACACTCTCTTTTATTTCCTTAATACTTGTATGGAACCTTTAACTACCCCTACATTTATCTGAATATTTCTCAAGGATAACGATGTCATATCTGTGAGAATGGATTCCCTATGTTGGGATTCACTACGTTTACCTTGCACGATCTGCTGATTTATATATATCCTCTTTTCTAGCCATAACTAGGCTCTTCCTGAATCAACTACTAACTACTCGTTGGTCCATTCTCATATCTATATTTTGCGTAATCTCTCTTGGGTTACGTCCTTTGTCTTAACTTACCTCTCGCACTGGATTCTTATGTATCAAGTGTTCATTCGCACTTATTTATCAATAACATCCTGGACGGGGACCCTTACTACCTCTCCCCAGCCTCGTGCTCGCAAAATGTTCTGGATTCACAACGTATCCGTAGGATCTGAATTTTACCGCTTTCTTCCTTTACCATTCCATAGTTACCTAAACCACATAACCTTAGTTAGTTCTATATCACACAATATTCCCCCCCCCCCCCCCTTAAGGGGAGTATTAACATTTAATGCTCTAAAGTCTTAGCTTAAAATGTTCTACCTCTTCATCTTTGGTGTCCTTTCACATCTTCAATGACCCTTACTCGCCTTGCGATAATACTTCTGTACCAAGGATAATTTAATTTCGTACGCACATAGGTGACACCTAGTCTAACGGGCACACGTAGACCTTTAAGCTTGACTTTTCGCACAGCGCTTGCTAAAGGAAAGCATCTTCTTGAATGACCTTTATAGGTTACTCTTTTGTTGTTCATTCTATTATTGTCAGAACACGATCTTTGAAATTCTCACGATGCCGACTATTATCAAATCCTCCAGTCCTTAATTTTATCTCGTTTACTATCCTATACTAATTTTTATAACTCTAGGGTCTAACTTAGCCTTGTAGTAAATATGATGGACTCACCAACTCATTTCTCGAAGTGTGGATATAACTTTATGGCTTATATTATTTTATAGTCTCAAGAACTGTCTCCTTTTGTCTTTTCCTCCATTTGACTATAAACACTGTTATCTTGTCATATTTTGATTTAACGTTATCACCCATTTATCACATCTTGCTCACAATGCTTCATTTGCTCTCTTCTTATTCTCCTACTAATATTTCTATCTATTACCTTATTATGAAAACTTCAACAAAATATTCTTTCGCTTTTAGCTCCCCTTGCACCATCTCAGTGGCTCTTGGGGTCGCCAAACATTCTCTCTTTACTAGGGGCAGGAGTCATACTAAGGTAAATGTTTATCCCTTCTAGGATTCCACTACATGTCTTCATATTTTACTAAACGTTCTTGTATTCATATCTGACTGTACTATTCTAGAATGTACCATCTAGTATGCACGATCTATTAAGGCCTCAAATAGGGCCACGTCGTCGAGAATTCTGTCTCCACTAATGCCCTTACCTCCTGCTGTATTAGCCCTCTGGCTAGCTGAAATTTTTCTAATTAAAAGCATCCCTATATCATTAGCAAACATAAGTCTTGGATCAAACTCTTATGACTCAGCTCTATAGCCTGATTTGGATTTGAAAGAAGGGTAACAGACTCCTACATGCCTTATAGCTTCCTGTTATACAATTTGTTTCACAACACATCTATACATAAGGCTCTACTAGGCACAGCTTGTAGACTTCCTAGGATAGAACTGCTTTGATACCAAATTTGTCACGCCCAAACTTGGGGAGGCGTGGCCGGCACCCCATGCCATAATTGGCCCGAGTGTACCATTCTGTAACTGTGAACTCTTGAGGGGTAGCCCATAACATAGACTGATGAGGCCTACTTGCGAGTTGACAATACCTATAAAGGACGACGAGGCAATATTCAAAGTACTATGAAAATAACATCTCTCTCATCTTAGGGGTAAACATACCCAAAAGCTCATATACATAATTGTGTAGGCCGACGAGGCCACAATGAACGTCTACAACCGGCAACACCAAACTGAACATGTACACAGGCCTAGCAAGGCCACAACACTAATATATAAAATACATAGGACTCATCTACAAGCCTCTAGAGATAACTGAACTGTATCATGGTCGGGACAGGGCCTCGACCTACCCATCGAACCTGTATATATAAAATAGACTTCAAGGTTTAGAACTGGTAACTCTGAGGAAGTGGAGCTTACCAACAAAGCTGATATTAGACTCTGTCTATTATGAAGGTCTATCCAGCTGTCTATCTGGACTTGCATGCAAGAAATGGAGCGTACCCGGCAAAAGGGACGTCAGTACGATATAGCATATTGAGTATATAAGGAAAAAAAATAACTAAAAATTGAAACTGAATTGATAATATAATATTTGAAAGTAACTAGGAGTCAAAGATAACCTGATTATATTCTTACCTGTTGATACTGACTCAACTCTCTCAACATAGTTTCTAAAATAGTTTTCCGGCCCTATAAGTCTCGCTACGTGTAACTGCTCTGTCGTAGTAGGCTCGCTCATAGGCGCTTGGCCATACTAGGATCTGTATCTCAGCCATTTTGTGCTCGCTCATAGGCGCTCGACCATAGTATGCTCGGTATATAACTTACCATCTTATCAGAGGTTGCCCAATAGAGGCCTGCCCAGCGATTATAGCTCGATGACGGTGAAAATGTTGTAACATATATATATACACACACACACACACAGATATATATATATATATATATATAGTCCCTTTGCTCTCTTGACTAGATGAAGACAATACTTAATTAAATATAAAGTCCCGATAAGGGAGAATATTTTAACTTATAAGACTAGGATAATGTACAGGAATTTGGGAGTATGAACTTCTCTTTATGTCTCATTATCAAATACATGTAGATACGAGATCATGCCAAAATGAATAAAGGGTTTAGCCTTAACATACTTTCACCCCGTTGAGTCCTTAGTACTTTCCAACAAATTCTTCGAACAACTCAACTCAATCAACCAAGCATAAGGAGATTCAAAGTCAGTACTGAGTAAAGGCTAAGTCTGCAAGTTAAGCTAGTACCTCGCTTATGTAAATTTGGGCACCATCTCCCATGTAACAAGGGCGTACTCCAATACCATATACTAACAACAACAACTAGAGCAATACAATAAGAACAACATCAACCATAGGGTACAAATTCTTTATCAAGTCATCAACATATCACGACGAGCGGCAAGCTTGGATTGAATCCCTTTAGCACCCTTAAACCCCATTATTATTCATTCTTGAACTTAGTAATATATCCAGTATAATAACCAATACCTTTTAAAGGATTTCCAACCTTCTACTCAATTTCAATGTTACTCGAAATAGCCTAACACAAGATAATATCACTATAGACAACTTCCAAGTGCTTTATAGCCATTTTCTTTTCTAGTTACCAATTTCCACAACAAGCTTGACATGTAAACCAACATAATCATACTAACAATATCATAGCAAACTTATTTCCCATAGTATCCATCCACTTAATGTTCATAAGAGCAACATTCAAATCAATCCATCAAGAACAACAATATCTCAAGCTAATCCAAGTATTATCTTGTAGTTTATCATCCTAACAACTTAACCAACACACAAGCAAGCTTAAGTGTCACGCCCCAACCTCGGGAGGCGCGACCGGCGCTCAATCGAGTGAACCCAACTGAGCAAGCCTTTTGAACACTTTCTACCCAACTCACTATGACCGAGAAAACCATGCTTTCATTTATTTGTTTAGACAGTAGGAAAGATCGTACACATATCATTGCTAGTTCATTTCATATTTACACATTTAAACCATAGTTAAGTTCCCAAGATTTCATACAATTACAATTAGAAGAACTAGAGTATAGAAATTACAACACAGTTAATTGACCCGTACATAACCCACACAAACGTCTACGGAGCCTCTAAAGATACAAAATACAGTTATGATAATGCCGGTAACAAGGCCGCGGCTATACCTCAAAAGCGGAAATCTATAACAAAATACATACTGCATTACCCCTGGAAGAAAAGGGGCTCACCAAGACTGCTGAGTGGAGGATGCTCCGCTACCTACGATCGGCACTGTCTGCTATGGAGCCACCTACATCCATTGAAAGATGTAGCGCCCCCGGAAAAAGGGACGTTAGTACCATGGAATAGTACTAGTATGTATAACTAAACACCATCTCATTAGAAAGAACTATCATACAAGAACAAGGAAATCATAAGGGACAATCAAAAGATTTAAACAAACACCACATCATCAAATAAAAGAATAATATAACTTTCACATAATTTCCATAGCTTTAGGTTGGGGCATTTGATACTGTTCATCATCATTCATATTACCACAGCTTTCTTGAGCGGAGTCCGATCACGACCCGATCGGCTAAGTTGCCTCATTTGAGACATGTACCTCAATCACAATCTCATTCTCAATTTCCGAAATTCAATATCAGCACAATACCACCATGTGTGTGGCATGGTGTCCGATTACGGCCCGATCGGCTAGGCCGTCTTACCAAGACGTTGTCCCTTTTTCATTAATCATCTTCATTCAATCTTTGTTTCACATATATCAATTCATAGGCACTTGGGGCCACAATTATCACATCATACTTGGCACTAGGCCACATTTCACATCATTTCCACCTTGCAAATCTAGAATCATAGGCACGTGCAAAAGTAATTCAAGTTGTAAGCCTAGACTAGAATTCACATAGTTGGCATGACAATTCTCAGTTTTAATCTTGACTTGAATTCTAGGCATTTCAACACATGGTTCATATTCTTCACACATCTCTAAATTATCAAGAATACTACATTGCACACATTGAGGCACACCTTTCACGTATAGGTAATTGCAAATCCAGTTCATGTGAATTAACAGTTAATACAACAATCAAATTTTAGTCTACAACATTTGAATAGACACCAACGGAGCTCAATTTCTAAGAAGAGGGGGTTTTAGCCATACATACCTCAATGGAGCTTTTTCATAAATTCATACAATAATTCCGGAACTCTTAGCCACCTCGATCTATTTATGAGAATTACAAGTTGATCCAAAAATTAGAGAAATAATCAAGATTCTATCTCACTTGAACATACTCTCAAGAACTAGGTGTGCATTATGAATTTTAAGGTCTTTTGTGAAGAATTCTATCATCTTACACCCCATTTGTTACATTCTTAGCTCACAATTTCCACATGCCCTTTTGATCATATATGCATGCAAGACAATCAACCCTTATACCCATGAACCCTTTTGTTAATTACTTATATTAGTAGGAATTTCGAAATCAAAGGTTAAGAGCACAAGTTCTTACCCCTTAGGATGAAGGCCTAGTAGCTTTACATGATAATCTTCAAGAATTTGGGCAAGAATTGAGTAGAGGCTTGGTGGGAATCACTTTCTCCCTCCAAAACTCTTGCTTTCACTCTAAATGTGGTAGAAACTAGCTCAAGAGGGTCTAATGGGGTCACTTTATCAGAGTAGGTTCGAGTTTTAAAACTTAGAAAATGGGAGCCCCCACTCATTCTGCGGTCGCATATGCGATCGCATAATTGACATGCGGCCTGAAAAAGGGACCGCAAAATGGCCCTCAAAACTTGAACAATCTGCCTGGGTATGCGGCAAGAATGCGGTCTGCATACGTGTTCTGCGGTCGCATAATGCACCGCATAATTGCCCCTCGCAAATTCCAAGGAGATTATGCGATTACTATGCGGCCCGCATATTGATTATGTGATCGCATAATTGGCCGCATAGTTGACTTCAAAACTAACCAGCATACTGCCCCACTCTGCAGCGACTATGCGGTCTGCATAACTATTATGCGACCGCATAATGGACCGCAGAAACGTGCTTTTTCTGAAAAATATTATTCCTTAACTTTTTAATGCACAGTTCAATCCAAAAAGTCTGACCCCCGGCGAGACATATTCCTAACTTGGCAATACGAGACTTCGGGTCTTTGAGTGAAACTTTCACGGGGCCTTACATCCTCGCCCACTAAAGATCATTCGTCCTCGAATGAGGATCAAGGCTCACTCCATAGCAACCTTATGCAACTTTAGCTTTTTTACATAATGAAATATATCAATAGCCCCAAATTTGGCTAACTCCCTAAATTTTCCAAAAATTTGATGACTTGATTATGTGATAATGAGTTCCAAAGAATTCACCATGGTTATGTCCACGTCCTAGAGTTGATGTTTTCTATAGGTATATAAGATATATTGTATGTGGTGATGTTCTCCTGGTTTTATTTAAATGAAAAGTTTTTGGTTAATCAGGTGTTCAACTTGGTTGTGGTTCAGAATTAATTATGAGATTTTCATATTATCAATAGTTAGCATGTACTAGTGGGATTTTACTGGGTATGTTGTTGTTGTTGTTGTGTTATTGCACAAGTTAGCATGTTAGTAGCAATGCGCCGTGTGGGGTTGAAAGTTGCGATTTCCAGGTTGGGGTTTAGTTTTGAAATAAGGATATGAGTTTTTGATGACACGGATGATTTCAGGTGTTTAAGAGAATGCTGGCACTATTTGATGTCGCTGAAGGAGAGTGCGTGTGTAGGCAGGTGCATTGCATTTTGACTTGTAGGTATATTTTTGTAAGATGATTGAGTATGAGTGACATATCATCCACTTGAATAGCAGTGTTGAGATAGGATATGGAGATTCATGTATTCATGAGATTCCGAGACTGGATGTTCTCGTAGGCAGACTATTCCTTGATTGCGAATTGTGAAGAAATGTTGAGGATTGGATAATTGATGGTATGTGTTATGGAAAGGTTGCTACGGACTCTTGGAAGGTTATATAGTTGGTTGGGAATGATCATAATTTGGTTTGATGATTATTTGTGAGCCTAATGAAAATATGTATTCTGTACCGGATCGAAATTGCTTGCTCTCGCACAGTAGTTACCACAGGTATATCATCAGGCGGAATGGATGTTATTCGCACCTTAGTCTATGTTATGTGTTTCTCTCTTATGTTATGACGGGTTGTGAGGGTTACATGATTATTCGCACGCATATTGTAATTTTGTTTAGGCCTTATGGCATTATGGGCGAGATGGCCATCATGATGTTTATTTGTTTATTGCACCATAGTTGAACTTATCTTTCTCAGTATTGTTTGTGCATAATCATCTTCCCACAATTATATTTGTGCACTCTATCATGATTAATGTTGATGCATATATGATTAGTGAGCCCGAGCAATATGGCTCGATGGGTATCCCTATATGGATTGATATGATCGGATCGAGTTGAGTGTCGCAGCAGTACTCTGCTGAGATGTAACTCCTTATGCTTATTTTGTGTGATTTGCTCTTAGTATGTTAAAAATAGTTCATATGAAAATGTTAGTATGACCCAGCCTGCTTAACTTACTTAGTATACTTCTTATTTAACTTTTTTACTATCATTTGTCATGTCTGAATTATTACTTATTTGGTGTACGAAACCTCATTTTGTGGGCTCCATATGGCTTTTGGTGTGACTTGCCGGTTGGGCTGCTTGTATTGGCGTAGATGAGGTTTCTAGACCTGAGATTTGCGCTATTGTATTTGCATGAGAAATGTTTGGGAGAATGATACCATATTACGCTCAGAATTTGCGCAATGGTCCTTATCAAACGAGTGAGCTTCTTGACTCTTTGATCTGATAGGTGGTTATGAGATTCTGCTTGTTTTTTCATCATCGGCAGTGTACGAAGGTTTTCAACGAGGTTTATTTAATATGAGGTTTACTACCAGTATCGGATTTATCTTTTTGGCAGCTACATTGATCAAAAATTATTGCTACAAGTATTTGAGTTATGTGGTATATCATGTGATTAGATTTTGGGTTATAGCTATGGCTTGCTATAGCTTGTTCAAACTTATACAATATGTAGATGCGAGATTTAGGTCTCGTAATGAATTTCGGATGTTAGAAATTAGGTTCTAAGGTTTACGGACTAAGGTAGAAGTAAGTGTATTGACCGGACTGGTTGTTTTGAGAATTTCCACATTGTTCAACTATTTAAAGTCTTGAGCAACATCTTATGATGTATAATGACTTGGGTGAATCGTCGCTTGTGATTTCTAGGTTACTCGGAATTGATTTGGAGGAATGAATTTCATGATTGAAGCTTTAGAGTTGTAAGAGTTGACCGAGTTTGACTTTTTAATATTTAACGCCGGATGGAGTTTTTATTGTTTTGTTAGGTCAGGATGGTGATTTTGGACTTGGGCATATGCCCGGATCGGCATTTGAATTTTTCTAGAAGGTTGCGCCGCTAATTGGCAAAAGTTGGAAATTTGAAGGTTTGGAAAATCCGTAAGTTTGACCGAGAGTTGACTTTGATGATATCGGATTCGGATCATGGTTCCGAGAATTAGAATAGCTTCGTTTAGGCATTTGGGACTTGTGTGCAAAATTTGAGTTCATTCCGGGTTGATTTGATATGTTTCGGCGTGAGTTTTGGAAGTTGAAAGTTAAAGTTCATTAAGTTTGATTTGAGATGCGATTCGTCGTTTCGATGTTGTTATGCGTGATTTGAGGCCTCGAGTAGGTCTGTGTTATGTTATGGTACTTGTTGGTATGTTCGGACTGGGTGCCGAGGGGCTCGGGTGAATTTCGGATAGGTTTGGGTTGTGTTGCGCTCGTTTTTTTATGTTTCGACGTCATTTCTTCAAGCATAAATGGTACTACATTAAGCAATGATAAGTTGGTATTTTACCAACTTATCTTGTCTTTAAGCCTATAGTTTTGCTATGTTTGAGTGATAAAATCACGTGTTTTATGTCATTTACTTTTATATTACAGGTTCAATGTGATTTAGAAGTGATGTCGAAGAAACCAAGTGAAACGAGGCAAAAAGAAGCTAAAAAGAAGAAAATCTGGGCAATGCCCTTAGTTGTCGCAATTGCGACAAAATCCTGGGAAGTGCGAAGCCAGCCGTCATGGTAATTGCGAGGAATTCATGAGAATTGCGAAGGAAGACCATTTAGGCAGTCTTCGCAAATGTGAAGAAGACTTCGCAAATGCGAAGTCAACCCAAGCAGTCAACCTTCGCAAATGCGAAGAATCTATCACAAATGCGAAGTGGAGCAGAATAGGCATATTTCGCAATTGCGAACTTATGTTCGCAAATGCGAAAATCGAGCAGCATACCTGGGCAATCCTGGCATTTCACATTTTCTGGCCCAAACCATTTAATACCCGACTTAGCTCATTTGTAAAGAATCCTTGGCATATCTTTGGCCTATTTTCAGTCTTAGAGAGAGAGAGAACAAGCTTTGGAAGCTAGGGTTTGCACACACACTTGGGTTTTGAAGATTTCAAGCTTGTGGTTAAGGATTTCTTACCCATTTATGTTTATTTCTTCATTTTCTTGCTTTGTATTGAATATTTAAGTGTGTAGTATTTATTTCCAACACTTGAATCTTGTTTATGGAAATATTCATAATTAAAGTGTGGATTAAATACTTTGTTGTGCCTATGTATTGAATGATTTTCATTTATTTATGAAGTAAGTTGTTGTTTCTTTAATTATTCTTGTTCTTTGATGTTTCCAAAGGGATTAGCTAACCCTAGGACTCACCCATTTACTCCGAATTAATTTTGGAAAAGATAATTTGGGGTTGGGAAAGATTAGTTAACAAGAACTTGAGGCGTTAACCCTAATTTTTTAGATTCTACCTATGAATTGGATTGAACTACTTGCAGCCATATCCGGGTGTTCTTAATATCCTAATTGTTTTAGGGATAATTCAATTAGGATGTCTTGTTAGTCTTCGGAAGAAGCTAATACAGAATCATTATCCGTGGCTAATTAACATAAACTCGCTCATATTTGTTGAATCATGCAATACATTGGATCGTTACTTGAGTGTAATTCCCGATGTATTCATTCTTGTAGCTATTAATCATTTTACTTGCTTTCTAGGTTAGTTTACATTTTTGCATATAGTTATAACTATTTTCCAAACCAAAATCTAAGTGTTTGGCATTGCGCGATAAGTGATAATTCTCTTACATTCCTAATCGCCTATATATTGTTCTCTGTGGGATTCGACCCCGACTCGTAGTTGGGTAAATTATATTACATGCGACCGTGTCCATTTACTTTTTAGTAGTTGATTTGGACATCATCAAGCAAATGAGCTCCAATTTCGGTTTTGATTGAAGCACTAGATCCGTATAGTAATTACGGATTCTTACTAAAACAATCATTGAATTTGGACATCGTATGAGGTGTTTATGGCCATTTTACTAAGAATTGGGTTGCCAGATTATTCAGATTATTTTGAAATTGCCACTGACTTCGTATTTAAAAATCTGCACTATTTCCAAATATTGAAACCAACATATCTCATTAATTATAAGGTCAAATAGAGTGATTCAAAAACCTAACTTAACTGGAATTTCATAAGGAATTTATTGAATGTATCAAAAGCGAGTTTTGGAATTATTTGGTTCACAAAGCGAGGCATAACAACTAGGCAAAAATATTTAATATCGAGGATTTGTTCATTTGGACATATTTTTAGTTGGGGAGCTCAGTTTTGATTATATTTCGCGAATATATCTTCGCTTTTGGTAATTGGATTATGAATCTTAAAGAGAAATTGGGGGTTTTGCCTAAAGTTTTATAGAGTGAATTTTTGAGTTTTGAACGTCGATTGGGAGTCGGATTGAGTGAAACTAGTATGGTTGGACTCGTAATTGAATGGGTTATCGAATTTTGTGAGTTTTGTCGAATTCCGAGATGCGGACCCGGGTTTGGCTTTTGATTGATTTTGCAGTTTTATTAAAGATTCAATCTTTATGGATTGGGTTTGTTTTCTTTGGCATTATTTGATGTATTCGAGTTGCTTTTGGCTAGTTTTGAGTCGTTCAGAGGTCAGTACACGCAGGATGGCATTTTAAGAGCATCATTTTGCTTGCTCGGTATTGGATTTGGCTTGGTCGAGGTTACTAGCATTTCTAAACTTGGTGCTGAGGGTATGAAAACCCGAATTATGTGTTATGTGATTGATGTTGAGGTGACGCGCGTGTGGGCGTGCACCGTTTGAATTGTGATTTGGTCGATTCCACGGAACTATGTAGCTATCTTATATGGACATTTTTACTGTACTCTATCTGTTAGTGAATTTGAACTGTAATTTATGCTAGAAGTCATGTTTAGGCTATATGCTGGTGCTATTGGGACCCATAGTGGTTGTTTATTGCTGTTGAGTTATTTGCTTAATTGCAGTTATGTACTCGGTCACATTAATCTTTACGTAACATATTTCAAGCTCTGTAATCGTATGTTGTCACATCTTGTATCGCTGGTTAGGGCTACTTAGCATGAGTGTTGTGAGCCCGAGAGACTAGAGAAATTGATGACTGAGTGAGGACAGGGGCCTATTGTGAGAGATATTGATGGGATCGGGTTGTACGCCGTAATAGGCATTATTGATTCATGCCATGATTTGGCTTATTATAGTGCTTAGGCTGGATCGACCGACGCCTCCGACGTCGGCACATCCTCAGTGGGTGCAGTTGCTAGCAATTTTTTACATTTGTGCTGGCTTTGCGCTGGAAAATTTTCATTTGCGGCTGGATCTGCCCTGGTTCATTTGCATTGGGCTGGATCTGCCCTGGACCTATTATGTTTTGTCTGGATCGGCCTTGGGCTGGATCTGCTCTGTACAGTACTGAGTAACTGAGTCTTGAGCATGGTGAGTGTGATTTTGAGACTGAGAGACTGAATACTCTAAGAGTGTGAGTACATTAGTTCATCGCTGAGATGCATTATATTTGACATGCATACTTGAGATACAGGCATAGTGGTGCATTTCCTCACGCTACCCGATTTTGGCAGCATTCATGATTTTCGTGCATATCGACATGTAGGCATAGAGATGTTCTTTCCTCATGCTATCTGAAAATGAGGCATCATATTTATTGTTCAAAGTTTTTTGGGAAAATCACAATTTTCAAACTTACTCATATGTTTTTTGGTTTTTCGGTGAAAGATTTGGGATATACTGTTATACTTGAAAAACATGCTTATTTTACGTAACTATGAACGAGTTGAGCATCTCACCTCTGAGTTATGTTCTCGTACCATATTCATTATATTGGTATTAACTATAGCTGGTTATTGGAGTTGGACTCGGACCCGTGCCCAGCTCGTCACTACTTTCAACCTAAGGTCAGATTTGTTACTTATTGAGTACATGGGGTCGGTTGTACTCATACTATACTTCTGCACCTTGCGTGTAGATGTTGGATGCTGATATTGCTATATACGGTGGGAGCGGGATCAAAAGTGGTACTTGCGTTCCAATTATGGCTATCATTAGTCCTTGGTAGCATTAAATTCGTATTCTGTTCATTTATATTTCAAACAGATGTTGTAATTATTGCAATTCAGTTTTGCAAAAATCTAAATCTTTGAAGTTCTGATTTATACTACCAGTCCTTGGAAATTCTTTGTATCAAAACAGATGTATTATCACTTCTTATCCTAATAAATCTCATTAAATTAGATAGTTGTTAATTGGCTTACCTAGGAGGTTGGGTTAGGTGCCATTATAACTAGTGGGAATTTGGTTCATGACAAGTTGGTATCGGATCTCTGATTCACATTTGGGTCATGAGCAAGTGTCCAGTAGAGTCTTGTGGATCGGTATTATGACGTCCATACCTATCTTCGAGAGGCTACAAGGCATTTAGATAAACTTCCCATCTTTCTTTCCTTATCGTGTGTCATTGATTCAGCTTGAAGCGTAACTCCTTGAAATACTTCAACACATTCGTATGTCCATGTGAGCGCTCGGTATTAGCTGTGCTTTGACGACCTGTGATTTCATGGATGTGGTGCGAGATGTGATTTTGGTATGCTGATGATGGGCCAGTCTGGATTACTTGAGGCTGGGTTTTGACTGTATCTTGAGCTTGGGGATTCGATAGTGTAAGAACGTGCTTTTGTACTTATATTTCTGGTAATGTCCCTCTGAGTGAAATTTGTGACTCTACAAGTGGCTATATGGCTATATGATGAGTATGATGTGATGGCGGAATGTGTTCAGGCAGTTTGAATATGACGAGAAGAGTTTTCTTGAAATGTGAAAGCGATTGTTGGTTGCTTGATTTCGGTCTTGATATGACGTATAGTCTTAAGTTATGAGCGTGTTGAATGATTTTCTTTTCATGTTGTTTAATTGTGGAACGAAGTATATTTTCATTTCTGATTGATGTGTTCAGACTAAAGAAGATTAAGTTATTGCGGAGTAGTTGTGGCTGTGAAAGGGTATAGAGATATGTCAGTTTGAGGCTAAGCTTGTGGGTTATAACCTGCGTGGTAATCTACGGATGGATGATCCTAATGAGGTTGTGAGGAGGACTTCTTTTCTACCAGTGGGTTATGGGTATTGAGATTTGAGTTTGGATTGGTTGTAATAGTTGACCTGACCGTCACGAGGATAAATTTGAGATTGCAGTTGATTTGAGTTATTATATAGTTTGTGTTACATGAGCTTATGAAGGATTTAGTTGAATCTCACTACGGTACTATGGTTGTAATATAGTATGAGCATTATGAGTTATCATGTGTTTTGATCAATGGATTTGAGCCAAGTGGGGGAGTCTGCTATTGAGAATTCGGTTGCATGGTTACGTATTGTATTGGCTTTGGTCTGAGGCATACTTGTGAATCAGTTATGACTTGTAGAGGTTGATATCAAGGATGACTCGAGTGAGCGAATTTCTTGATGCAGGTTGTGTTACACTCTATGGGTATATATGAATCATGAAATTATTGAGTAGTTTTTTGTGAGGAATGTAGTGCGCATGGGGTAGGAATTTACTCGGTTGTTTAGAGGTGTGGATTACTTCTTTGGGTGTTATTGTGCTAATGGGGCGCAGATCATTCGGCCCGTATGGGTGGTGCAGTTGAGATTTGAGCAGAGTAGATGACTCTCGAGAAGGTTCTAATAGATTCAAGATTTATATGTAACAATTGAGAACTTATTCCGAGTTGTATATGGCAAGATGTGGGATCTGCCTTGGATAGTGTCGGGACTCACGGAATTTCGGTATTACTATGGATTCAACATTTCAGTATCAGGAAGGTAAAGGAAATAATTTTAGATTGAAATTAGGTCTCTTCATAGAAGGTAACATGGATGTAGTATTTTTAGTGTTTAAATGCAAATATAGCAGGTTAGAGGCCTTAGGGCGGTGTGATTATTCTAGGATCTCTTGGGGTGAGTTTTGGTTAAGGATCGTGGTGTTCTAGCAAGGAAGAGTATTAACTTGAAGGCAATTCAGAAGAAACTTGGAGGAAACAGGACAGCTCGGCAGTAGGTTTGATCAGTATGGTAATGGTATGCTCGGTCCTTTTAGTTCTTATGATGTGGTGAGCCTCTATGGGTGATTTGTGGCAATACTCTAGAGTTTGGTGACCTGCGTGGCTTGATTAAGTTAGAGAGGGTCAGATCTGATGGCTTGGTTAGGTGTTAATGGTTTCGAAGAGTTTTTGATGGTTTCTACCACAGTTTGAGATGAATATATCCTACTGGCATGAGGAGCATGTTGCGTATTGTGATTTTTTTCTGACTGATCGCGTAGGTATTCTTCTGGTGACTATGATATAATTATGAGATCCTCGTACTTGACATATGATGGCATGATTGATGCGATGTGTCGTGTGGGATTATGATTTGTGTGTACAAGGTCACGGTTCAGTTTTGAAGGGAAGGTCATGAATTCTTAGGCAATATAGATGGTTTCAGATAACTAGGTGAATGATGTTACTATTTGGTATTGCCTGAGGAGAGTGTACATTTTAGAAGATGCACTGTGTTTTAATTTGCGGACTCTTCATTGGAACTGTCGTACTCGCCTAGTTGATCGATTGCTGATATTTAAATTTTGCTATGTGGCATGGAAGAATTGTAGAAGTATTCTTCGTGGGATGACCGTGTTTGAGAAATGTGTTAGACATTCGGGCGGTGGAGTTAGGATCAAATATTGTGATTCATGTGTTATGTGAATTTGGAGATTGGGAGTTCTCAAGAGAAGATTGTTTCGTGGTTGTGGACTGCGAAAATATGGCTGAAGCTGGCCAGAGGATGGTATGCGTAATGATTAGGTCATTGTGTACTTTCGGAGGGTTATTTATCTATTTGTGGATGACAAGAGTTTATTTGGGGCCCATTGGTAGGCCCAATGAGGATGTGTATCCCAAACCGGGATGGATTGGTTGACTTCGTACTGCTACTATTGAGGGATGCTTCATTCAGTTAGAATTGAGCTTATTCGTGTTCTCATATGATATATATGTTACTCTTCCATGCTGCGAGGGGTTGTGATTTGTTGGTTACGTGCGCACATGGTGCGGTTCTATTTGGGCCTTATAGCGGAATTTGAGTGAGATGGATATTAGGGTATGAATGACTGATTTCGCATTGGTTATGTTCTTTCCGGACTGTGGTATTGTGTTATTTGTTACTTTGTGGTTATGGTCATGCACCTCGGGTACTTGATGTCGAATTGTGCGTGGTTGTCGATTTTAGGCATGGTAGCTTGAGGTATTTCATGTTGACCAGTATTTTGATGGGGTCACGGATTGCATCTAGGTTATGTCGGGATATTATCCTTGTGGTAGATTCGTGTGTTTTGGTTCTACTATGTATGATGGGTTCATAGCATTTCAGTACGGTGGTATTTGTTGAGCTTGTGGGACGGTTCTCTCATTTGAGTTATTTTTTTCCATTTTGAGTACATTTGAATTGTTGCTTATTGGTGCGCAGATGGTACGGTTGTGGCGTTAGGTTGTATTGGTGTGGCATGTCAACAGAATGGTTGTGTTTGATGAGATAAGGTCAATGAACCTAGAATGGATACTATTGGATTTGATTTTAGTATGTATGGAGGAACAATATCGGAAGTCGGCTTAGGATTTGTCTTTGGTCTGATTGGAAGAGAGAGGACTCCATTGCTTGTTCATCTGATAAGTGGTTAAGAGTTTTTGCGTGTTTCCTTCATCATCAATAGTGTACGAAGGTTTTAGAACGAGGTTTGGTGTGATATGAGGTTCATTACTGGTGTTGGGTGTGTTTTGAGCAGCTACACTGGTCAAAAGTTATTGATGTAAGCATCTGAGTTATGTGGTACATCATGTTATTACATCTTGGGTTATGGTTATGGCTCGATATAACTTTTTCAGACTTATATAGTGTGTAGGTACGAGAATCGTGTATTGTAAGGAATTTTGAATGTTGGAATTGGATTCTAAGTTTTACTGTCTAAGGTTGGAGTAATAATATTCAGTTATGTTGTGTTGTCAAGCTTATATGTATTAGGGTGACGTGGGATCACCCCGGGTATGTGCATGGTAAAGTTACACGGCGGTTTGATGGATTTGGAATGACTCTTGGCACGTTTGAGGACGAAAATATGTTTAAGTGGGGGATGATGTAACGACCCTGATCTCGTCCAATTCACACCTCAAATCAAGGTTATGAAACAGTCAATTGCAATAGTAATACTTAACAAGGAGTCGGGGTCGATTTCCACAGGGAGCTATATGTGGGAGCTAAGAGTACATATTGTAGTGTATGAGTTTGAATTGTCTCAATTTACGTTTCCACAAATTGGTGTTGGTTCTATGTCTATATTAAACTAAGATTGGAAGATTAAGAAATGAAACTAAGAAACTATTTTTGTTGTTTTTCAAGTTTTGTAAAAATCCTAGGGCTATGACGATCACCTAGGTGTTTGCCTAATGGGATATAAACCTTAATGCTTGTTTTGTTGATCAGGGTGTATTATAGCTATCAACACTCAATTACGCACTCAATACCTCTCGGTTAGAGAGTGATTTTGCCCAATTTGGCTTTCTCAAGTCCAAATAGGTATTGCACAAAACGATTGGTAAAAGCTCAAGTCGGGTTATTACTATCTCTAGATTGAACCTTTAATTGGGATTATCAATCTCTCGATTGACCTAATTTCTTGTTAGCCAAGTTTTTCTTAAACTATGTCTCTCTTTCTCAAGTAGAGACTAAGTCAAATAGGCATGAACTAATGTGTGCAACCATTAATTCCACAAATTAAAGCATGAACAAGGCTAAATAATAAACACCCACCCATAAACAAACATTAAATTAGACACCCATATGGTGTACACGCTAGGGTTGGGTCACAAGCGTAGTAAAAATCTAGCTACTCATGCTTGAAATTGAAGAAATAGAAGAAGAGATCCTAAGTAAACTCATATTTTAAACTCTAAATGACAAAATCTATATTAAAATATCCCAAAATATGAGAAACTACTAAAAGAAGCAAAGAGAAATGGCTACTATAGCTGCTGATGTCAAAAGTTGATATAAAATTGTGAAACTCGACTATTTATACAGGGCTAGAAATTTCAGACAAAAATGCCCTTCGGGAGGTTCTGCGGCCGCACAATTTCATGTGCGTTCCGCACAATTCTTCAACATGTCAGGACTGGAAGTCTGCAGCCGCATGATTCTGATCTGCGGCCGCAAGGCACTCTTTTTGTTGTCTGCAGATTTGTAACTACGGCCGCATATTGCTTCTTCTGTGGCCACAAAATTCTTGTGCGGTCCGCACTTTTGATGGACTTGGAATGCACATTCTCTGAGCTTCTGTGCGTTTTATGTCCTTGAGTTCACATTACTCCTTCTTGAGTTTGGTTTCATCTTGGGAGTTCATCTCCCAATATTCCTGCAATTAAGCACATTTCACCAGTTTTCGGGAACACAATTAAACATTTTTGGACTAAAAACAAAAGCAAAAAGGCGCTAATAAGTAGTTAAAATCCCCACTTATCAACTCCCCCAAGCAAGTAAAATAGTTCCCACCTCCAAAAGTTAAAGGACATTATAGCCAGCCACGAGTGAATCATTCACGCCTCAGTTGGGACCAACAATTACCCACACCACTCATGCATTATTTACAAGGCAACAAGTTAAACATTTATGCACATATAGCTCTAATGTGACATTCGAGCATCAAGGGTTGACTTAGCTCATCAAGGACTTTCGCTCTATCTTGTAGGTCATGGTGGATCCCAAACTCCTACTCCTCTACTCTCCATTTGCCAAGCTCACTTAAGAATTTAGCACTCTATTAAAACTTACAAAAGGTTCACGCATCTCTCTCAAGAGAATGTCGCAAGTATGGCTTTCGGTACCATAAGCTTGCCCCTCATGTAAATCACCACTAATGTAGCTCACTCGGCTCAAAATCAAGTAGGACTTCTTTTGGGATGCAATGAAGGCTTTTGGATTAGGGATACAATATGGATAAGTGGTTACACCTTCCTTAACCACTCCATCTTTCAATTCTTGGCTCACACATTGCCGATTACTTAAGGCACTTTCTTTACCTTGGGGGACTAGAGAGACTTAATATCACCCTTTATTGATCATTTCATTCATATTTCTCCTAGTTTGGGATCACTGCCTTTCTTTGAATCCCTTGAACTCTTTCATTTATTCACTTTTTGCATTCTTCTTTTTGTTCTTTTCTTTTCTTTGCCAAGCCTTATCGGCATTTCTTTTTCACTTTTTTGTGCCTTAATACCTTTTATTAATTTCCTCGCCTCTACCCCAAAATTACGTTTTCCGTCAATTATTTCACATAAGTGTTAAGGATAGCTCGAATGCCAAGAGAGGGTTCTGTAGAATGGGTAAAGGCTTGTAACATGGTTTCCAAATGAGAAAGGCTAAAGGCTCGAAGGGGTTGACTAGGGATGACATCATTGGTAGGCAATAGAAAACTCAAACGGGCCAAAGAAGCATACAATCACATCTCAAGCCAAGCAAAACATACCATTTCACCTTAAAACACATTCGAGGCAAGTTCTAGACTTTCCGCACAAGTACCCGGACTAGAAACAAAGCATCTCACCCCTCACGAAACTAGATTGTTAAAGAGGATATAGTCGTGGGCCCAACACAATCACATTAAATATTAAAGATCACTATGGTCCAATTAGACCACTAGATAGTATCAATGTCAACACAAGAGTCACAAAGGCACTACTAGAGTTATTTCATTTTAAAAATCCTTGTCCCTAACCAAAAACATGTAGTTAAATGTGCTGGTGCCAAATGAAGCATGTTTGACTCTTCGAGTTTTACTTAATCAGGTCTTTTTATTCATTATTACTACTATTACTACCTAGACACCAAAGACGGACTCAATCCCTTAAGAAGGTTCTCACGCCATCCTTCATTGGAAAGAGTCACCCGGTTCACACAAAAACTACCTTTGGAAAGAACCGTGGCATTAAGAAAACCAAAGGCTTATTGTCCACTAAAACATAAAAAGAAGCTACTAAATTAAAAAGAAGCTATTAAATTAAAAATGAGCTACTAAATTAAACACTAACTAATAAGAAAACGAAATAAAGCAATTACAAAGCAAAACTACTTAAAGCGTAACGAATATACATAATGAGAGAGGAAAAGAGAGAATATATACATCATGAGAGAAAGGAGATAATATATACAGAATAAGTAGAAAGAAGAAAATATTGTCAGTTATTACAAACCAACTATCTTAGAATCGTCAAAAATAGATCAAATAAACTCAACCCCTTCCCCCCCCCTCCCCCGAAAAAAATAAGCATTTTCTCCAATGCTTAACAAAATAAGAGTAAGGTAAGGATAAGAGTGAAGAAAACTCCCTATGGCTCTTTGTCCATCTTTGTGTCCATAGAAGCGTCACCGCCCTCAGTCTCCTCTAACTGGATCTCATCATCCACAACTCTGGGGGTGGCTGCGTTGGTAAGAATGTTGCGCACCGCCTCAACAGTGTCGGCAGCCAGATCAGGCTCCTCAGACTGGCCAACTAGTGCCATTGGAGCTGATGGTGCTGCTGGTGCTGAGGGAGATAGATCCATCAGCATGTCATATAGAAGATCTCCAGCTTTTACAATCTTGGCTACCTCTCTCCGGAGCCATTCAACTGACTTCTTGGAGGCCTGGCACTGCCTCATTTTCTTTACTTGCTTTCTTAGCTCCTTAATCACTGATCCATGCTCTACCAAGGCGTTCATTATGGTGGTCTGGTTCTCCAAGAGCTTCTTAAATATCTCCTTCACTGCCGGAGAAATATGGGGTGCCGGGATGGATGACTGTGCTGCAACAGTATTTGATATGTCAAACATCTTTGCAGTGGATGACTGCATCCAGTTGTTGAGACTCGCCAGTGTCTGGGAGACTCATACCGCAGTAAGGGGAGCACTAGGCATATGTACCGGCTTCAAAGCCGAGCTGGAAGTCACTGAGGGTGAAGGTGGAGGCATGGCAGTTACACTGCCTGAAGGCTCTACTTATGTGGAAGGCATATCAGCTCTCTATGCAGGTACCACCGATGGCTCATCAGACTGGCCAATGGTGGTAGTCAGCTGACCTTATCTCTTAGGGTTGTGTGCATCCATCGGAGAATACCCTAAGAAGGGCTTCTTTGCCCACCCGTGCATCCGTAAGATACTCAATGATGGTGTTGGGTTACGGGTCGGAGGTAGCAGATTTCTTGGAGACCACATACATGTTGGCCGACATCACCGCACACACATTGATTGGTTACCCGGCCATAGTGGAGGTGACTAGAACTGCCGGTGGGATAGGAAGGTTTGTACCGTTCTTGCACGGGTCTAGTCTGCTGCATACAATAGTCTACCATCCCTTTAACTCGAAGTTCAGGGTGTTCCGCTAAATAGGAATCCCTGCTGTGATCCATGGTGATGGTGGCCCCGATGCTGCAAGAATCTCAGCTAGCCATGGGCGAGTTGCATCTCCCATTGCCACCTTCTCCGAGTACTGTGCAGGCTCAACATCCTCAAACCCCAATTAGGAGTTCAGTGTGTGATGTCAAACCGCACCTTCAGATTCCTCACTTTGGTCACTTTGTTCCCTTTCTTTACTTGCGCCACATTGGCATAGAAATCCCTGACCAGATACTCCTTTACGTACACTACACTCTAGGTAAACCACATCCACCCCTTCCGTTCTCGCAACTTTCTCAAGAATGTTGGATTGTACTTGTCAAAGACTTTTAATTGGAACTGTAGCTCAAGAGTGAGGATCTCACCAGCCACCACTCTCGAAAGCTAGTAAAGGCCGCTAGACTGACGAACCGGTCCTCCCAGACCTCTTTCTTCTTCGACCTCTCATGGCCGGCACCTATAGTATCTCCCCCTCGGCCATCATCCGGAATCTCAACAGCTATTGTCGCTGGTGTCTCAAGGGCAGGTGTAGAGGAGGGCTCCGAAGCCTGACTGGCACTATCCGAATCCTCGGAGGTACTATGTGATGTGGAGGGCTCGTCCCGGAGTTGATACCTCCCCGGTGGCTTAGATTGGACAGCCGACTACTCTTCAACCGAGTTGCCCTCCGATGCTTCCCTAGACGGAACATAAGAACCGGATTCCGCAGGCTCTGCATTTCTTCCTCGACCGGCTCTAGCCTTCTTGGTTATAATCTTTTGGGGGGCGAGGGGTAATGTACTTTTGCCTCGGGCTTTGGAAGGTTCGCCCCTCCCCTTTGAAGTATCTCTGCGGCCTCGACATCTAACTATTTTTTGTAACAAGTAACAACAGGAGTCAGTTGTTTTTCAAGTGCAACCAGACAGTGAACACATAGTGTAAAACATACTTGCAGGGTGGGAAAGTGCGGACTGCACAATTATAGGTGTCATTCGTAGGCTGGGCTGTGCGGACCACACTATTAGGTCTTGCGGCCGCAGAAGTGGAACTGTTGTCCTTAATATTATCTGTGCGATCGCAGAATTGGAGTGCGGTCCGCACATTTATCATTGTGCCACACATTAGATATCAAAAAATTGCCAACTCTTTGATGAGAGATATTAGGCTATTTTGCGGCCGCGATGGGATTTCTGCGGTCCACATAATTTCATGTGCGGCCGCAAAATCATGCTACACCAATGAACCCAAATCTCAACTTCTGCAGAAATTGTGCGGTCCATAGATTTCAAAACAAACTCGGTCAGACTTCCTAGGGTTTTCAATTTTTGAACAAATTTGACATGGTATTAACAATTAAGCATAAAAATCAATTCACCCATTACCCATAGAGCAATTAGCAGTTGACCCAACATAATTTAAACCCTACATTGTAATAAAATTAAAATCTATTGACAAATGGCCTAAAACTACCTAACAAATTGTAAATTAAACTAAAAATTGAAAAATTCTATGAGTAATTGAAGCATACCAGATATGAAGCAGTGCAAATAAGTGATCTCAGATGTTGATTTAGTGTGGTAGATGATTGAACAAATCCTATCAATATTTTAGAGTTTCAAGTGCTTAGAGAAGGGGAAAAATTGTACAGCAACCCTAAGGTTACTATTTATACTGACGGTCTGACTAAGAGGGACAAAAGGATGAGTGTAGCCGCAGAATTCCTTATGCGGTCTGCACTCTGTTACCTTTGGCTCAAAAGCCTTTGCTGATTTGCGGTCCGCATAATTTGTGGTGCGGCCGCAGATTTTTGTTGCGGGATCGCAGATTTCTGTTGCGGCCACACTTTGGCCATTTCTATGACAAACCAAACTTCTGAGAGTTTGCATTTTCCCCTTTCAATTTGTGCGGTCCGCACTGCAATTGTGCGGTCGCATTTCCCTATGATTGTAGCAATCACAATTGTGCGGTCCACACTTCTTTCCATACTTGGACAATTTTCTGAGCACAGTTCCTGTAAAGCACACTCATCCCTGCAATACACTTCAAATCCAGTTGGCACAAAAATAACATCTATCTAGAAAAGAAGAATAGAAAAAGAAAAAGAAATATGGGTTGCCTCCCAAGAAGTGCCTATTTAACGTCGCGGCACGATGCAAATTACCATCACTTGAAATGGATCACCGCCACAACGTGGCCATCACCAACTTTTCACAAATAATGCTTCACCCGGTGACCATTGACTTGAAACACCCCATCATTTTTATTTATCAAGTCCAATGTACCAAAGGGAGTCACACCCACAACTTCAAACGGGCCACTCCATTTAGAATTTAACTTCCGGGAAACATCCTCAACCGTGAATCTAACAACAACACAAGAGCACCCTCTTTGAACTCTTGTTCCAAATGTACTTGTCATGAAGATATTTCATCTTCTCTTTGTATAAGGAAGAACTTGTGTATGCATGGTACCGGAACTCATCCAACTCATTCAAATGTGCCACCCTAAAGTTGGCGTGCCCAATCAAGATTCAGCTTCTTTAAAGTTCACATGGCTTTGTGTTCAAGTTCCATCTGAAGATGTCAAGCTTTTCCGAACACCAATCGGTATGGAGATATTCTGATAGATGTTTTGTTAGCCGTTCGGTAAGCCCATAAATCATCATCACATTTTTTTGGACCAATCCGTCCGGTTAGCATTCAATGTTTTGGACAAAATACTCTTTATCTCTCGGTTGGAGACTTCCTCTTGACCACTTGTTTGAGGATGATAAGGAGTCGTGACTTCATGAGTGACACCATACTTGGTAAGTAAGGTATCAAAGGCTTTGTTGCAAAAATGTGACCCCCATCGCTTAATTTTGGGTAGAGCAACGGCCTCAACCCATTTGGACACATAATCAATTGCGACCAAGATGTTGGTGTTTCCATAAGAACTAACAAAAGGACCCATGAAGTCAATACCCCACACATCGAAAATATCAATCTCCAAAATAGTGGTGAGGGGAATTTCATTTTTCTTTGAGATTCGACCGGCCCTTTAACATTCATCACAACACTAAACTAGATCACTTGCATCCTTGTGAAGAGTGAGCTAATAGAAACCGCAACTTAGCACATTGGCCTCCGTTCTCGCTCCATCATGGTGACCTCCATATGGAAAAGAATGACAAGCCCCACGAATTTCACATTGTTCCTCCTCCGGTACACATCTTCTAATCACTCAATCCATACAAATTCGGAAAAGGTACGGTTCATCCCAATATTCTTCAAAATCTCGTTTGAGCTTCTTCCTTTTGTTTGAAGAGAACTCATCCGGGATGATACTACTCATAAGAAAATTGGCTAGATCCGCGAACCATGGCACCTCTTGCATTGAAATAGCCAAAATTTGCTCATCGGGGAAGGAGTCATTGATTTCAAGGCCATCATGCGGCCTCCCCTCCACCTCCAAACGAGACAAGTGGTTCTCCACTTTATTTTCACTTCTTTTTCGATCTTGGATGTCAATATCAAACTCTTGCAACCAAAGCACCCATCTTATTAACCTGGCTTTGGAATCTTTCTTGCTTATAAGATAACGAAGTGCCGCATGATCCGTGTGGACAATAACTTTTGCACCCATCAAGTACGGGCGGAACTTCTCAATAGCAAACACAATGGCAAATAGCTCTTTCTCTATAACGATATAGTTTCTTAGGCACTAATCATGGGCTTACTATCATAGTATACCGGATAAAAATCTTGTTGATGTGTTGCCCCAAAACAGCCCCAACTGCTACATCACTTGCATCGCACATGAGCTCAAAAGGAACACTCCAATTTGGAGAGGTAATAATTGGAGTAGTAGTCAACTTGAACTTTAACAATTCAAAGACTCTCATGCACTCATCATTAAAATGGAACTTAGCATCTTTCTTCAAAAGCTTGCACAACGGGTTCACCACTTTAGAGAAATCCTTGATGAAACGCCGGTAAAATCCCGCGTGGCCTAAGAAACTCCGCACACCTTTCATCGAAGATGGAGGCAGAAGATTAGAAATCACCTCAATCTTTGGCTTGTCGCCTTCAATGCCAATCTTTGAGATCTTGTGGCCAAGGACAATGCATTCCTCGGTGATGAAATGACATTTCTCCCAATTGAGCACCAAATTTGTTTCTTTACATCTTGCCAATACTTTACCCAAGTTTGTGAGACAATCATCAAAAGAATTCCCAACAACCGAGAAGTCTTCCATGAAGACTTCAAGGAAATCCTCCACCATTTCCGTGAAGATCTCCATGGTAGACCTTTGAAAAGTCACTGGTGCATTGCACAACCCAAATGGCATCCACTTGAAGGTGAAACTACCAAAAGGACATGTAAAGGTAGTTTTCTCTTGATCCTCCGGTGCAATAGTAGTTTCATTTTAGCCGGAATACCCATCAAGGAAAAAATAGAAAGCACGGCCGGCCAATCTCTCAAGCATTTGATATAGGAAGGAAAGTGGAAAATGGTCCTTCATTGTGACTTTGTTTAGCTAACAATAGTCCATACACACTTTCCACCCGGTCACCTTTCTTGTAGGAATCAAATCATTCTTATCATTGGTGACCACCATCATGACCCCTTTCTTTGGGACACATTGAACTGGAGAAGTCCACGAACTATCAGAAATGGGGTAGACAACCCCGTCATCCAACCACTTGATGATCTCCTTTTTGACAACCTTTTGGATGTCTTCATTGAGTCTCCTTTGATGTTCAATAGATTGTTTGGCACCTTCCTCCAAGTTAATCTTGTGCATGCAAAATGCGGGGCATATCCCCCGAATATCCGCCAATGTCCATCCAATAGCCTTTTTCCTGTTTTGTAGTACCACCAATGTAGAGTCTACTTGCACGTTAGTCAAACAATAGGAAAGAATAACCGATAAAGTAGAAGAAGGGCCATGAAATTCATACCAAAGATAAGGAGAAAATGGCTTCAACTCCAAGACAGGAGGCTCTTCAATTGAAGGCTTTGTCGGAGGAGTTTTCCTATTTTCAAGATCCAAAGACAATTTGCGGGGCTCGTATGTGTACGACCCCATTCCTTTCAAAGCGTACACACATTCAACGAAGCCATTCATCTCGTTATCATCAAAGTTGAGCACGACGGCCTCCAACATGTCACCAATATGTATCATAGTACTTGCTTCATCCACAAACACATCGGTCACCAAGTTCACGAAAGAGCACACCTCGTTGATATTGGGTTACCTCATGAACTTACACACATGGAAAACCACTTTTTCATCACCAACCCGAAAAGTAAGTTCTCCGGCTTCAACATCACAAAGATCCTTCCCCGTAGCAAGGAAAGGTCTACTAAGAATAACCGGCACCTCATAATCAACCTCACAATCAAGAATTACAAAATCCACCGGGAGAACGAATTTATCAACATGAACCAAAACATCCTCAATCACTCCCAAATGTCTCTTCATAGTTTGATCTGCCATGTGCAATCTCATACAGGTGGGAGTTGGTTTCTCGATTCCTAATGTCTTAGGGCATAAAATTTATACTTGCCCCAAGATCACAAAGAGCTTTTGCAAACTCGGCATTCCAATTGTACAAGGATTCGTTAAAGCACGGGGATCCTCTGACTTGGGAGCCATTGAATGCACAATTGCACTCACTTGATAAGTCATTTTTATAGTTTCAAAATTCATCGACCGCTTATTTGTCACAAGATCCTTCATGAACTTTGCATAACCGGGCATTTTCTCCAAAGCTTCAACCAATGGCACACTGATCGATAGACTCTTCATCATGTCAATGAACTTTGTGAATTGAGTCTCGCCATTTTGCTTGGCAAGCCTTCGAGGAAATGGAGGAGGAGGATTAGGAAATGGTGCCTTAGCCTTTTGCACTACCGGTTATGGCATGTCAGTAATGTGATCCCTATACGGGTTCACCTCCTCTTGAGTCTCTTCCAAACTATCATCAATATCAATCCGAACCTCATCATAGGATTTCTCAACATTGTTCGGGATCTCCTCTTGTTGCACTACTTGCTCTTCATCCACAAGTTGCCTTTTGCTTGAGGTGGGTGCATCCCAACCTTTTCCACTCTTTATAGTAACGGCCATGGAATGTCCCGTGTTGCTCCCACCCTTTGGGTTCACCAGCGTGTCACTTGGTAGTGACCCTTTAGGACGAGTATTTAGAGATTGAGAGATTTGCCACATTTGAACTTCCAAGTTACAGATTGATGTATTGTGGGAGGCACGTTGGGTATCGGAATTGGCATTCCTCTCAATCATTTGCTTGAAGATATTCTCAATACACCCCATTTCATTGTTGGAAGAACTTGGACTATAGGAACGATAAGGAGGCGGGTTTCTCGGTTGTTGATACATCGGGGGCCTTTGAAAACCCCACCACCAATTGCCTTGGTTATTTCCACCACTCCAATTTCATTGATTGTTGTTATAATGCCAATTTTCTTGATTGTTGCCACCACTCCAATTACCTTGGTTGTTAGAATTCCAATAAACTTGATTACCTTGAGGTCGCCATTGTTGTTGATTAGGGCCTTGAAATTTGTTTCATTGCCTTTGAATGTTGTTCGCATATTGAACTTTCTCTTCTTGTTCATTGTAAGATTCATCTTGATCAAACCCACTATCTTCATGCACATAATTCTCCATTCGGTTTTGCACTTGGGGACCCTTGGTCCTTCTTTTTTTCACCATCATTCTTACTCTCTCCATGGCATTGACTTGCTTAGGACTTTGCACTTGTTGAAATTGAGCCTTTTCTAATTGATTCATCGTGGTGGTTGATCGGCTCCAACCCTATACCACCAAAGAATGGCAAGAGCGGTCGATGCAGCTTTTACCCGAAAGGTCGGGATCGAATCCACAGACAGCTAAGAAAGGTTTGGAATTGGGTTCCTATCTAATCTAGCAGTGTGTGATGTTCTTAATTACACTTCCAATATTTCTTTGTTTGTTCACTATTCTAATTTAATACTAATGATGTTGGAAACTAAACTAAGTATGATATTTTGGTATGGGATTTTCTTAATTGGTTGAAATGCACTGGGGAAGTGACTTAATCCTAGGTGAGTATCTAACGGTATCTAGAACTTAAGGCAAATTTTTTATAGTGGGGATCATGATATAGCCATTGCACGTAACTACTCACTCTATACCTCTCGATAGTTTGAGTGACTTTTCCCTAATTGGCTTTATTAAGCCCAATTGGGTGTTCAAACAATGCAAGAAAAATTGGCTCAAGTCGGGCATTACTATCTCTAGGTTTAAGCCTTTAATTGGGGCTATCAATCTCTTGAATTCACCCCAATTCCTTGTTGGCCTGAATTTTCTAGATTTAATCTCTCTTTCTCAAAAAGAGCCTAGGTCAAAAAGGCACAAATTAGTGTTTGCAACCACCAATTCAACATTGAAAGCATAAATCAAGCCAAAGATCATTCACCCATTAACATTTAAGCCCTAAAATTGAATACCCGTTAAATACCCACACCAGGGTTGAGCCACAACCCTAGATAATGTGTTTAGCTACTCATAATTAAAGAAGAAATCATAGATTAAGATGAAATATAAGCCATAAAAAGTAAATACAAGATTAAAATCTAAGAACAATTGCTAAAGATGTTCTAAAATTACTCAAAAAGGTAAAAGGAGGCGGTTCACGTGCTCTGCAAAACAACAGATAACCAAAAAATCCGAAAAAGAACTATTTATACACAGCTAGATTTTCCGGAGAAAAATGCCCCTACGGAGGTACCGCTGACAATGGAAAATGGACCACTGCAGCGGTATGACTACCGCAGCCGCGCAAAAGCGAGCGCGGACCACGGTCTTTAGTTTTTAGCTGCATTTTTGGTTGTCTGAATCTGGCTTCCGCTGAGGGCGGTAACTTCATGCGGCCGCGCTAAAGCTACCGCTGCTGTGCAATTTCACCGCGGGAAGGGGTGACTTGTTAGGCCCAAAACACAGCTCTCTGAACTTTGCCACCGCTGAGAGTGTAAACAAGACCACCTCCGCGGTGGATCCTCCGCGTCCGCGATTGTTTCTTTGCTTTCAGCGCTCTTTTGACTCAGCTTTGAACTTGTGCAGGTTTCACTCCTTTTTGAGCTGGTTATGACATCCTTGTCTCTTTTTTACCAAACACTACAAACAAGAACAATAAGTTAGCTTTCGGGAATACTTATACACACTTTTAATCCAGAACCTAAGCAAAAAGGAGCATAGAATAGGCTAGAATCCCTAGTTATCAACTCCCCCAAAGTTATGCTTTTTCTTGTCCTCAAGCAAACAAAGTAATTCCCACCTCCTCAAGATAAAAGAAAGGAAAATTTCAGCTGTCCTAAAGTAACCTCATCAAGAATCAATTGGGACTAACAGTTACCCTCAACTCAAATGCATCATTAACAACATTCAACCTTTTTAGCATCATGGCTTTAGTGCGACACAAAAGTATCAAGAGTTGACTCAACTCATCAAGGAAACTCTTTCTACTACATTGGTCATTGTAGAACCCAAATTCATACCCCTCAACTCTCCATAAGCAAACCTCACTTCTAGATTGTAGCTCTCAGAACGAGGATTATGGAAAACACAGTCATCTCTCTCAAAGGAAGGTTACAAGTCCAGCTCTAAGTACCATAAGCTTGACCCTTATGTGAGTCACCACTAATGTAAGCTCACTCAACTCAAGATCATATAGTGCTTTTGCGGGCATGTAATGAAGGCTTTTGGTTCAGGGTAGGATATATTGGTCTAAGAAGGTTTCATCTTTCCTTAAGCACTTCATTTGCTTCATTTTGGCACACATTTTCTTGACTCTTTGAGTCATTTACTTCTTCCTTATGGGCTAGAGAGACACATTGTCACTCTTTCTTGTTCATTCAATCCTTTTTCTCCTTTCTAATCTTACCACGCCTTTCATCTTTTGCTTTTATTGAATCCGTTCATTTCTTCTACATTGTTCACTTTCTTTTTGACTTTTTGACTTTTCTTTCTTTTGCTTTTTGCCTTTCCTTTTCTTCATTTTGTACATTTTATCACTTTTGTATTCCTCGTCTCTCCCCCCAAACTTATGCTTTTGCCTTGTGCTAAGGAACGATCGGGTGCCAAGAACGGACAAAGGCTTGTATCATGGCTTTTGAAAGAATAAGAGATATGGCTCAACGAGGTTGACTAGGGATATCATTATTGGTGGGCTATGGATGTTTTCAAGTCTCAATTAGGATCATGGAGAGCTTATAATCACTTCTCAAGTCGAGCTACATTTAGGATTTCGCCTAGACAAACATTCAGGGCAAGTTATAGACTCATTGGCACGGGACTTGGACTTGCAAATCAATACCTCACCACACAAGCTATAGGATTGCTAAAGAGACAGAGTCGAGGGCCCACAACAACCTTATCTAAGATTTGAGCAACACAAATGGTTTCGAGCAACCACTCGATGATTGTTTTGTCAACACAAGAGTCTCACGGTCACAACTATCACCATCCTATACACACCAATTTGTTTTTAACCATAAGGTCATAAATGTATTAGGCCCAAGCGAAGCTTTGCCTGAAGCACTATTGCTCACTACTACTATTTACACAAAAATGAAAAGAAAAATAGACTCAAACCCTTAAGAAGGTTGTCATGCCATCCATCATCGGGAAAAGCCACCCGGTTCAAACAAACTCCACCTTTGGAAAGAACCGTGGCATTAAGAAAACCAAAGGCTTATTGATCACAAAAAACATGTAAAATAAGAAGCTACGAACTGAAAAAGAAGCTACTAAATGAAATAAGAAGCTATACTATTAAGGAAAATTGCAAAAGAAGTTATGAAGTAAAATGCGGAAAGTAAACTAAATATGTACAATAGGGGATTTAGACGAATATACATAAGAAGGAATGAATATATACATGAGAGAGTAACATTACATACAGACCAAGATTGAAAAATAACGAAATGTGAAATAAATGGTAAAGTTATATACATACCAAAAATGAAAAATAAGCGTAAAGAATAAAATAGTATCATCATTACAAACCAACTACCAAATCATCAAAGTAGGACCGCCCCTCAAATGAAAACTAACATTGTCCTCAATGCTAACTAACCAAAAATAAGATCAAAAAGTAGGGTAGAGAGTAACGAAAACTCGCTATAGGTCCTCCGTCTGCACGGGTCCTGTGGCTGGGTCCCTGGATTCTCTGTCAGCTCGGGGGTCTGTAGCTGGCCAGAGGCACCTCCCTCAAGATCCTCCAGCTCAATCTCTACATCATCAACCCGGGGCATCACTCTCCTCCTCCTGGGCTCACCCTGAGTCTCCTACTCCTAAACCTGCTCTGCCTGAGCTGCTGGCACTGGATCCTCCAATAAAATCTCCAATGGGAAGTCACCAGCCGACTTCATTTTCTCTACCTCTCCCCTTAATTGCTTCACCAACTCCTTTGAGGCCCGGGTCTTTTTCAGCTTCTTTGTCTGCTTGCTCAGCTCCTTAAGTGTTTTTCCTTTAACTGCAAGAGCATCCATAATAAACTTTTTGTTCTCCGGGAGCTTTTTCAGGTTGTCCGAAAGCGCCTTGAGAGACTCTTCTACTGATGCTGGCACTGCTGCGCGGGAACTGACTGGGCTGTCATCGAACTGAATAGCACAGACAACTTAGAAGTTCCTACCTGCATCCAGTTGTTGATGCTGGAGAGTGTTTGGTTCAACCTGTGAGCAGTCAATGGGTATGCTGAGGAGGATGGCACTGAGGAAGGCATGTAAGTAGATGGTCCGGAGGCAGGATCCGGTATGGCAGTGGGAGGCTGTGAAGTAGTGACTACCACTACTGGCTCTTCAGACTGGCCAGTAGAAGTAGTAGCTTTGCCCTTGGATCCCTTGGATTTGGGGTTGTCTGGACCCTGAAGGTTGTACCATGAGAAGGGCTTCTTGGGCTTTACCATGACATCGAACTTTCTTTCTCCACCTCCTGATCTTCCAAGTACATGGTGAGGAAGTTCGGGAAGGGGTAAGATCTATCACCTTTGTTGACCACCCTAGTGATCACCCTAGACATGATATTGCTGACATTGATCGGGAACCCCGCCATGATAGCCGCCATTACAATCGCTCGGGAAACCGGCATGGTGTTTTCGTGACTAGTGGGGTCTAGGCTGTTACACACAAACGTCTCCCAACCCTTTGCCTCAATGTTCAGGGTGTTCCTCAAGATAGGAACCCCTGCTGTCAACCATGTTGGAGTAGTATCCGGGAGAGCTAGAAGTTATGCCAACCACGGGCGAGCTGCCTCATCCATCGCCACCTTCTCTAAGTACAGTGAGTCATCTTCTTCATTGAATCCCAGGTAATCATTCATCGTCTTCGCATCAAACATGACCTTCAAGTTCTACACCTTAGTCACTTTTGAGCCCTTTTTGATGTGGGAGGCATTGGCGTAGAATTCCTTGACTAGGTTCTCATTAGCATCTGGCACCATGCTAGTGAAGTACTCCCATCCCACTCGTTCATTGAAGTGCTGCTTCACATTGGGGTTGTGAGGCAGAAGATCCTGCGCTATGAACTGGCGCTCATGGATAAGTGACTTTTGAGGCCACCACTCCCTGAATTTATGGTATGCTAGCTAACTGACGAACCTATGTTGCCTCACCTCCGGGTTTCTGGTCCTTTCCACACCTCAGATCTGTGTGTCATCCCCTCTCTCGTCATCCGGTACCTCGGCATTTACATCTATGGGGTCCTGTGCCGGTGACGAAGCTGTAGGTGAGGCTGAAGCTGAGGACTCACCACTCTCCGCTGAGCCATTAGACAACTCAGAAGAAGCAGGAGAAGTGGGAGAGACTGGGGGTGTAGGCTCATCTGTCAAATGGAATTGCCCTGGGAAGTCTGGAACATGTATGGGCACTGAGTGAGTCTCTGATGCCTCCCGAGAGGGCACATACTTTCTCCCCTCTGAGTGGGAAGCAACTCTATTTGCAGCTCTGATGTTCTTTCTCATTTCCCCAATTGATTTCCGAATTTTTGGGGTCAACTTAATTTGTCCTCGTCCCCTACCCCGGGAGGACTCTGCTTTCCCTTTTTGCTTCTCACTGCCGCCTCTAGATTTAACCATTGTCTGAAAACGTAATCAGTGGAAAATTGTTAGTACTAATGCTAGAAGAAGCAGCGCAGAAAAGCAGAAGAATAGTTGACAGTGCTTGAACAAAATTGCAGACCTCCGACAGCGGAAAAAGAAGCGCAGTCGCGGAGGTTGCACCGCTGACCGCGGAAAATGCATCGCAGCCACGAAGGTGTGGGGATCAGACTACCCACCCTCTGATTCTATACAACCGCTAAGAGCGGAAAATTGAGTGCGGCCGCGGAGGTAGCACCGCTGTCCGCGGAAAATCAACCGCGGCCGCGGACCCATGTTTTTACTTCTCTGAACAAAAGTACCGTGGACCGCGAGAAAAGAAGTGCGGCCGCGGTCGATGGACCGCTGTCAGCGAAAATTGTCACCACTGACCGCGGTCATCAATATTTCCAATTCAGTTATACCACAGCAACGCTGACTGCGAAAAATCAACCGCGGCCGCGGAAGTTAAAATCGGGCTCAGCAAACCTAGGGTTTCAGTTTTTGGTGCATTCAGCAAAAATCATCTACATTGCTAACCCCACTAGGCATTCATTAACCAATCCTAAATATCTATGTCTAATTTAACTACACTAATGAGCCCTAAATTAAAATCAAAAGAAAAAGAGAAAGAAGAAGCAAAAACTAACAAATAAAAGGAAAGCAAGAACAAATCGAATAATAATTATGAATTAAAATTACCAGTTAAGTGATGAGTGATGGGAGTGGGCTTCTAATTTGTTGTGTGTGCTGCTTAGGCCTTGGATGAACATTGAAAATTTTAGTGTGAAAGTCAAATGAGCGAAAAGGGTAAAAGCAGTCATGAGGTCCTATTTATAGAAAATACCTTGGGCCCACGACCACTCACCCGGCGCGGCCGCGATAAATCACCATGGTCCGCGCTGGAGACAAATAGAAAGCCTGCTAGATTTAAACTAGCGCTGAGAGCGGTAAAAGGTACGCGGCCGTGGTTGAGGACCGCTGACCGTGAAGAATGCACCGCGGACGCGGTAGAACATCATAGAAGTCTCATTTTGGACCTTTCCGTACTGCGCTGCTGCCAATTTCTGCCTCCGCGATAGGGCCATCGCTGACAGCGAAAATCATGAGCTCTGTCAGTAGTCCAACTTTAGAGAGTGCCAACTTTTTCTTACATTGTCCTGCACTGCATCAAACATTCCTACACACATCTCACAACCAGTTAGTTCAAAAACAAATCCTACACTACAAAGAAAATCAAAAAGAAGAAAAACACATGGGTTGCCTCCCAAGAAGCGCCTGATTTAACATTGCGACACGACGCAGGTTACCATCAATCACTTGAGATGGATCATTTCCACCATGTGGTTGTCATCAAACTTGCCAAGATAGTGCTTCACTCTGTACCCATTAACTCTTGAAGATATCACCATTGTTGTTTTTCAAATCAAGAGAACCAAACACAGTCACAAGCACCACCAAAAAGTCCACTCCATTTTGACTTGAGCTTTCCCGGAAACAGTCGTAACCGGGAGTTGAATAAGAGAACCAAGTCACCCACTTTGAATTCCTTGCCACGAGCATACTTGTCCTGTATGTACTTCATCTTGTCCTTATACAAGGACGAGCTGGAATAGGCATTAAACTGGAACTCATCAAGCTCATTGAGTTGCTCCACACGGAGATTTGCTGCAACATCCCATTCAAGAATTAACTTTCTCAAAGCCCACATGGCGTTGTTCTCTAACTCAACCGAGAGATGCCAAGCTTTCCCGAACACCAACCGGTATGGAGACATACCAATTGAAGTCTTGTAAGCAGTCCTGTAAGCCCACAAAGTGTCATCTTGTTTCTTTGACTAGTCAGTTCTATTTGCATTAACTGTCTTTAACAATATGCTCTTTATCTCCCTGTTGGAGATCTCAACTTGCCCACTAGCTTGAGGATGGTAAGGGGTAGAAACCTTGTGATTGACACCATACTTTGCAAGCAAAGTGTCAAATGCCTTATTGCAGAAATGAGACCCCCCATCACTGATGATTGCTCTAGGAGTGCCAAACCGAGTAAGGATACTCTTCTTGAGAAAAGGCCCCACACTCCGGGCCTCGTTGTTGGGTAAAGACACGACCTCAACCCACTTGGAAACATAATCAACGGCCACCAAAATGTATGTGTTGCCACATGAACTCACAAAAGGTCCCATGAAGTTAATGCCCCACACATAAAATATGTCAACTTCAAGATTGTGGTGAGAGGCATCTCATTCTTCTTTTAAATTCCACCTGCTCTCTGACACTCATCACATCTCTTCACAAGCTCACTCGCATCCTTGTACAACGTAGGCCAATAAAAACCACAGGTAAGCACCTTTTAAGCTATCCTCGCCCCACCATGATGACCACCGTAGGGAGAGGAATGACAAGCAACCAGAATACTCATTTTCTCCTGTTCCGGAATACATCTCCGAATCACACCATCATTATAGATTTTGAACAAGTAAGGCTCATCCTAGTAGTAGTCCAAGCTATCCCGTTTAATCTTCTTCCTTTGGTTAGAAGAGAGCTCACACAGAACAATACCGGTCAGAAGAAAGTTGGAAACATCCACAAACCAAGGCATGTTATTCACAAATACAGAGAGGAGTTGCTCATCAGGGAATGAATCATTAATTTCGAGGCCATCACGGGGCCTCCCATCTTCCTACAAGAGGGACAAGTGGTCCGCCACTTGGTTTTCACTCACTTTTATATCAACAATCTCAAGGTTAAACTCTTGAAGCAATAGATCCCATCTCATCAACCGAGCTTTAGAATCCTTCTTTGTCATCAAGTAGTGGAGTGATGCATGATCAGTGTGAACTATCACCTTGGCACCCATGAGATAAGGCCTAAACTTCTCCATTGCAAACACAATTACTAGCAACTCTTTTTTCATCATCGTGTAATTCACTCGAACATCATTCATTATTTCGCTTGCATAATACACCGGGTGAAACATCTTGTTTACTCTTAGACCCAAGACCGCTCCTACGGCAACATCACTTGCGTCACACACGAGCTCAAAAGGTAGCTTCAATTGGGTGCGGTAATAATGGGAGTGGTTGTCAATTGTACTTGAGAAGTTCAAAATCTTTCATTCATTCCTCATTAAACACAAACTTTGCATCATTTTCCAATAGCTTGCACAAAGGATTCACTACCTTAGAAAGTCTTTAATGAATCTTCGGTAGAACCCCGCATGCCCAAGAAAACTCCTAACCCCCTTGATTGAAGTAGGAGGAGGAAGCCTTGAAATCACTTAAATCTTAGCCTTGTCCTTGTGCACCTCTATTCCGTTCTTTGAGATTTTATGGCCGAGGAAAATGCCCTCCTCGACCATGAAGTGGCATTGTTCTCAGTTGAGCACAAGATTTGTCTTTTCACACCGGGCCAACACTTTGTCAAGATTCTTCAAACAGTCATCAAAGGAGTCACCCACAACACTGAAATCATCCATGAACACTCCCAAGAAATCCTCCACCATGTCAGTAAATATAGCCATCATACACCGCTGGAAGGTAGTTGCTGCATTACACAAACCAAATGGCATCCTGGAAAATACAAAGGTGTCATACAGACATGTGAAGGTGGTTTTCTCCTGATCTTTCGGAGCAATCAAAATCTGGTTGTAACCTGAGTACCCATCCAAGAACAGTAGAAGGCACGCCCAGCAAGTCTATTTAGCATTTGGTCAAGAAAGGGCAATGGAAAATGATCCTTGCGGGTCACTTTATTCAGCTTTTGGTAGTCCATTCACACCCTCCATCCAGAGACAACCCTGGTGGGAATCAACTCATATTGCTCTTTGGTAACCACAGTCATACCACCCTTCTTCGGCACACGTTGCACTGGTGCAGTCCAAGAATTATCCGAGATAGGGTACACAATCCCTGCAGCAGGCCACTTGATCACCTCCTTTTTGACAACCTCTTGCATAGCTTCGTTCAACCTCCTTTGATGTTCCACAGAAGGCTTGGCATCATCTTCAAGTATAATCTTGTGCATGCAAAAGGCGGGGCTTATCCCCCGAATATCAGCTAGAGTCCATCCTATTGCCTTCTTCTGTTTTTGGAGCACCACCAATGCGACATCTACCTGCATGTTAGTAAGACAAGAGGAAAGAATAATAGGCAAAGTTGAACTAGGGCCCAAGAATTCATACCTGAGGTGTGAGGGCAAAGGCTTCAACTCCAGAATGGGAGGTTCCTTGATTGAGGGCTTTGTTGGCGGTGTTTTTCTGTTCTCCAGATCCCAAGAGAGCTTACGGGGCTCATAAGAATAAGAGCTCATACCGTGCAAAGCGTTGACACACTTCATCCTCATTCACATCAAGGTTCAACAATACCGCTTCTAAAGGGTCCTCCACATTGATCATGGAACTACTATCATCAACTATCACCTCCGTGACAAGGTCCCAAAAAGAGCACACTTCGGTACTATTCGGCTGCTTCATTGATTTGCACACATGAAAGACCACTTTTTCATCAACCACCCGGAAGGTGAGCTCCCCTGCTTCCACATCAACCAATGCCTTCCCAGTTGCATGGAAAGGTCTTCCAAAAATTATAGGCCCTTCATAGTCGACCTCGCAGTCGAGAATCACAAAATCCGTAGGCAAGATAAACTTGTCCACCCGGACAAGAACAACATCAATAATACCAAGCAGCCTCTTCATTGTTCTATCCGCCATTTGCAATCTCATTGAAGTAGCTCTTGGTTGACCAATACCCAAAGTTTTGAACACGGAGTAAGGCATAAAATTGTTACTTGCTCCCAAATTACACAATGCCCTTGCAAAACCCGCACTCCCAATGGTACATGGAATGGTGAAAGCACCAGGATATTCAAGCTTTGAAGCCATCGAATGCACAACTGCACTTACTTGATGAGTCATTTTGATGGTCTCACAATCCATGGATCTCTTCTTAGTCACCAAGTCTTTCATGAACTTGGCGTAACCCGGCATTTGCTCAAGAGCTTCCACCAAAGGAACATTGATTGAAAAGCTTTTCATCATCTCAATAAACTTCTTAAATTGGTTTCCATTCTTTTGCTTCGCAGGCCTTTGAGGGTAAGGTGGAGGAGGCCTTGGCAAGGGAGCCTTAGCTTTGGGCACTACCGTTTCTGGTATGTCTATTACGTTTTCCCTAGAGAGGTTCACATCATCTTGAGTCTGCACCTCATTATCATGAACATCAATCCTCACTTCCGCATTCAAATTCTCTTCACTCACTTGCTCATCAACTATAGGAACATCATCATCTTTCACTTCAACCTCATCACTCACAACTTCCCTTTGCTTGGAGGTATTCACATCACCACCTCGACCGCTTCTAGTAATCGCCGCCATTGCATGCCCGGTGTTGTTCCCACCCTTCAGGTTTACTACTGTATCACTAGGTAGATCCCCCTTAGGGCGAGTATTCAAAGATTGCGAAATCTGGCCAAGTTGAACCTCCAAAGTTTGGATTGAAGTATTGTGGGATGCCAACTGGGCATCAAAGTCAGCGTTCTTTTTCATCATTTGTTCAAACATCATCTTGATCCTTCCCATCTCATTGTTTAATGAGCTAGGACCTTGGGACGGAAATGGAGGCGGGTTGTTTGGTTGTTGATACATCGGAGGTCTTTGAAAGCCTTGCCCCCGATTCCTTTGATTGCCATTATTCCAACCCCCTTGGTTGTTTTTTCCTCCCCAATTGTTGTTGTTTCCACTCCAGTTGCCCTGGTTGTTCTGGTTGTTCAGGTTGCCCCAATTTTAATTGTTGTTCCCCATGTTGCCATTTCCTTGTTGGTTTTGATTCCCCCAATTACCTTGGGATCTCCACTGTTGTTGTTGGTTAGGAGCATTGCCCCTTTGTCCTTGATAATTGTTCACGTACTGCACTTCTTCACTTCGCGCACCATACCCATCATCTTGGTTGAAACCACCACTACCTTGCTCATATTGATCCGGACTACCTTGACCTTGTTGACCTCTTTGTCGCCTCTTGTTGACCAACATGTTGACACCTTCCATAGCATTTACTTGTCTCGGCGCTTGAACTTGTTGCAATTGAGCTTTTGACAACTGGTTCACTGTTGTAGTTAACTCTGCTATTGCCTGGCCATGGTCGTGGATGTTACACCCCGTGTTATCGTATGTAAGAGTACGTCAAAAGTCAATTAATGTAAGCTCAGAAATGGAATCATCTTTGAAAAGTTTACAAAGTTAGTTCATCATGTTAACGTGGAGGTTACAAATATTTAAGATTATTAATACCAAGTAGCAAGAGGGTTTGAAGGCTTAGAAGCTAAATGAATTGAAGAAAATAAGTTTCGTCGAAAGTCGACAAGTTGGAATATTTTACCATGTACTTTTGGGGTGATACTAGGGTTATTAACATTATAACGAGATTGTATTATGAGTTATTTTAGTCGTACGATAGTTGGTGTTATGCTTTGAAGTCAAGCGAGTTGTGGAACAAAAGTTGGAAAAGGTCATCACAAGTTCCATTTATAATTTGCTGACATTTAGGTCAAATGTAGATGCACTTTTCTCCCAATATACTTGGAATCAATGGAGGATCTACATATCAAATTGAAGATCTACGAGTCTAGTTTCCAATGCATTAAACCGTTCTTCGATACGACATCGGGGTAGAGAGATATTTGCAGTTTTGCAAGACTGCACAGACTGTATAGTTGGCAAGTAGGTGTGTCACTAAAGCTTTTTGAGAAATACATTTCGTGTGTTATATGAGGTCTTTTTGGGACATATTATATATCAAATTGAAGGTCTTGGAATCTAGTTTCCAACACTCTTAACCGTTCGTTCATACGATATCCGGATAAAAAGATATAGGTATTGGAAAAAGGGCCAATGAGATGGTGCCAAGTAGCACCTTTTGACTTTTCAACCAAAATGGATATTTATCTTCCTATGTCGTCTCTTTCTTCATAATTCCAGAGAGCTCGACCAAATAAGACCCCTAACCTCACCCTTAAGCTGTCCACAAGGTTATCCAACAAGATTATCATCCGAGGCACAAAATCACGAAGCAATAACACTAGAACGATCCCCACGACGTGAGTATCGCTATATTGCCTCTCTTTTTCTTTGTAGTTGGAGTTTTGGAAGGTATTTAAAAGTTAAGAAAATGCCTTATTTCTGTATTTAAGCTTTTAAATATGAAGGAATGTTGATAAATTCATTTCCTAATAGCTAGAACTCACGGGACGGTGATTGGAAGCCGTGAGTTCGAATTATTCGACTTGTTGTGCGCTGTTTTTGGGCTGTTTCGTGTTGGTATTGGGTTGTATCTTTTACTATTGTTTTGTGGAGTTTTGGAGGAGGAAGGATGTGGAAAAAAACACCATATAGATGTAGGGTTGTGGGCTGGTAGTTCTTCGTAACATTTCCGGATCGTTTGACACGACTACGGTGGCCGTCGTATGTATGAAGTGATTAGGTTGTGCGTGGACTGTTTTGGGAGGCTCAATATGATTATTATTGATGTTGTTTGGGCTGTTTGGTGATTGTTTGGAATTGTGTGAAGTCATATATATAGGGGAGGTGCTGTCCGTTTCATCGTAAAATAGGTTGTGGTCGATACATAATAGTTATGACGCTTGAATGATAACTACAGTATCGTTTCTCTTATTGTAGACTAAGGAGTCGTGAAAATTTCATAGCTTGGGATTGGGGCAGTATATATACAAGGTATGTTAAGGCTCTTCCTTCATTCTTTTGGCATGATCTAAAGTGAAACGAACATAAACGATACGCTATTTCATAATGAATCTACTCCTAGCAACTAAGGTTGTCCATGTTATTCTTTCCTTATAAAGTTATTCCAAGAAAGCATATATGATCCTTGAGTCCTAGTGAAGTTCATATTGATGCCATGATGTCCATAATGTTAATCGATGGTGCAATGACTTTATGTCACTCCAAAAGGTTTAGAACATGACTCCATGAGTCCAGCATGCATTATATACGTATCTACTTTACTCTACCGAGCCGCGCTATAGTCGGCCGGGTATGGCACCTATTGTGCAACCACTGATCAGTTGGGTTTACCGAGCTCCACGTGGCCGGGTATGTTTTTACCGAGTCCTCTTTGAGGCCGGGTATGATATGATGATGATGATGCCCACAGAGGCGTATGTTTTTAAAAGTTTATGTATATATATGTATTATGCATTTCATGTCAGTAGCCCCCAGAGGCACTCAGATGTTACAGGTTGTATCTCCTCTATCTCTCTTTACATTACTGTTCTTATTTATGCTTTCCTGCCTTACATACTCGGTACTTTATTCGTACTGACGTCCCTTTTGCCTGGGGACGCTGCGTTTCATGCCCGCAAGTCCCGATAGACAGGTTGACATTCCTCCTAGTAGGCTATCAGCTCAGCGAGGGTGTTGGTGTACTCCACTTGCTCCGGAGTTGCCTATTTGGTCAGTATGCTTTGGATATGTATTGATTGGTATGGTGGGGCCCTGTCCCGACCTTTCTAATTTTATGTACTCTTAGAGGCTTGTAGACAGATGTCAGGTGTATGGATACTTGTATGGCCTTGTCGGCCTATGTTTTGAGTTTACAAATGGTCATGTCGGCCTTATAGGCCCGTATGTCACATGTATAAGTTTGTATATCATGCTGGGTCATCATACGTTAAGTATTCCCTTATGTTTTATTCTTGTTATCTCATGAAGGGTTTTCTAGCTCATTTACCCATGATAGTATGATAAGAAAGATATGTTACGTTGGTACTCGGTTGAGTAAGGCACCGGGTGCCCGTCGCGGCCCTTCGGTTTGGGTCGTGACAAAAGCGTAGTGCCTAGTGATTTCGAGCTTATACGTACGGTTAAGAATCAAGCTTGGTAGCAGCTTATGATAAGAGGCTCAGAATGTTCTATGATGTTTTGACTTGCAGTGTAGCATTAAGAAGAAAAGGAGAAAAAGACTTTGGATTCGTAGAGGAATTATCAGAATGGATGTTCCAGACGAGATGCGAATATGCGCACAAGGAAGGTATGAAATGGTTCGTGGGATTTGGGACAACTTGGTCTCGTGATTCGAGGTCACTCGGGATGAGTGCGGATAGAGTATGCTATGTGTTGGATGGAGTTATTATTATTTCTAAGGCAATCAAGGATAAATTGGAAGAAGATAGATTGATTAACCATAGTTGAATTGGCATATTGATGGCGGTGATCAGTTCTATGCAAGTGATTTGTGGCGGTACGTGTGAGGCTCGTCGGCCATCGTAATTGATGTTATTCAGAAGCATTCTACTTTATATCCTGTCATGTGTAGGCGGGTCCCGGAAGGGCTATGGTGGCTTAGACTACTACTGAGAGATTTGCATATTCTACGGTTATGAGAATTCACCTGTGTGTTGCTATGGTTCTCCTAAAGTGAGTTAAGTGAAAAGTTTTATATGATGAAGTGTTAATCTATTTGTGGTTACGGGGTTATGATGAGAATCGTGTTCTATCGTATATTGGCATGTCGGGTGCAGTGAGTGGCATGGAATTTGAAGTGAGGATCAAGGTTGCAGTTCGGTGTTGACGAGAATGTCACGAGCTCGGATGAGCAGGCTGTTGACATGTGATTTTTGACCCTCCCCGAAATTTTACCCATTTTAGCATGTAAATATTTAGTTTATGCCTAATATCGCCATTTCAACTAATTTTTACTATTTTACTTTATTTTATTACAAGAAAATGAAAAATTACAAAAAAATAGGTTTATTAATATTTTATAGTCATTTTTTAATCTTAAAAAAAAATATTACAAAAATAGTACCCTATCTTTATTTTTATAATCTTGAAAAAAAAAAGTTTTATGTTTTATTGTTTAGTTCAATTAATTAAAATTAGTCTTATATTTTTTATATTATAATTGTACATAATTTTAGAAGAAAGAATTAGTTTTAGGTTGGTTTATCCCGTTTTTATAAATCTTATAGTCCATTTTTTAGTCTTTGGCCCAAAATCCCTAGCCCATAGTTCCTAGGCCCATACCCCTAACCTAATCCCTACCCTATATAATACTACCTACACCACAAACACAAGGAGGACACCTAAAAATTTCCATCCGCCGCTTACACAATAAAGGGACCCCTCATCGATGGTCTCTTCTTCTTCTTCACAAAACCTGAAGAAAAGCTTCAGAACTTTCTGAGATTCAGCAGCCTTAAACAGCCCCAAATCCTAGCTGGGAAACCTCCACCAAACAACCTCGAGTCTGTCCCGAAACGCAGTTGAAATNTAAACGATACGCTATTTCATAATGAATCTACTCCTAGCAACTAAGGTTGTCCATGTTATTCTTTCCTTATAAAGTTATTCCAAGAAAGCATATATGATCCTTGAGTCCTAGTGAAGTTCATATTGATGCCATGATGTCCATAATGTTAATCGATGGTGCAATGACTTTATGTCACTCCAAAAGGTTTAGAACATGACTCCATGAGTCCAGCATGCATTATATATGTATCTATTTTACTCTACCGAGCCGCGCTATAGTCGGCCGGGTATGGCACCTATTGTGCAACCACTGATCAGTTGGGTTTACTGAGCTCCACGTAGCCGGGTACGTTTTTACCGAGTCCTCTTTGAGGCCGGGTATGATATGATGATGATGATGCCCACAGAGGCGTATGTTTTTAAAAGTTTATGTATATATATGTATTATGCATTTCATGTCAGTAGCCCCCAGAGGCACTCAGATGTTACAGGTTGTAACTCATCTACCTCTCTTTACATTACTGTTCTTATTTATGCTTTCCTGCCTTACATACTCGGTACTTTATTCGTACTGACGTCCCTTTTGCCTGGGGACGCTGCGTTTCATGCCCGCAGGTCCCGATAGACAGGTTGACATTCCTCCTAGTAGGCTATCAGCTCAGCGAAGGTGTTGGTGTACTCCACTTGCTCCGGAGTTGCCTATTTGGTCAGTATGCTTTGGATATGTATTGATTGGTATGGTGGGGCCCTGTCCCGACCTTTATGATTTTATGTACTCTTAGAGGCTTGTAGACAGATGTCAGGTGTGTGGATACTTGTATGGCCTTGTCGGCCTATGTTTTGAGTTTACAAATGGTCATGTCGGCCTTATAGGCCCGTATGTCACATGTATAAGTTTGTATATCATGCTGGGTCATCATACGTTAAGTATTCCCTTATGTTTTATTCTTGTTATCTCATGAAGGGTTTTCTAGCTCATTTACCCATGATAGTATGATAAGAAAGATATGTTACGTTGGTACTCGATTGAGTAAGGCACCGGGTGCCCGTCGCGGCCCTTTGGTTTGGGTCGTGACAGTGGAGCTCTTTGTGCAGGTGAATGACAGTGGGGTCACCCTATGGCACATTAGCTCTACTTTACCAAGCTGAGGAAGTATCTTCCATCTCATCCAATATCTCACACGCCTCAGCATAAGGTGTGTTCATAAAATTTCCCCCTGCTAGTTGGTTCACTACACACTGATTAGTCGTGTTAATGCCATGGTAGAAAGTCTGCTGGATCATTGCTTCGGTCATGTCATTGTTCGGACATTCTTTCACCATTGTCCGATATCTCTCCCAGATCTCATGAAGTGGTTCATTAGGTTCCTGTTTGAAGGCCAAAATCTCATCTCTCAAAGTCGCCATATAATCTGGCGAGAAAAACTTAACTATAAACTTATCTGCCAACTCATCCCACGTAGTGATAGAATGGTTGGGAAGCCTTACGAGCCAGTCCAAAGCTTTCCCTCTAAGTGAGGAAGGGAACAATCTCAACCGCAATGCATCCTCTGACACATTTGTCTGCTTGTTTCCCCAAGAGGTATCCACAAAGCCTTTAAGATGTTTATATGCATTCTGATGGGGAGCGCCTGTAAAATACCCTCGCTGCTCCAATAAAGTCAACATCATATTTGTAATTTGAAAATTGCCCGCCCAGATCCGGGGTGGGACAATTGCACTTGCGTATCCTTCAGTTGGAAGCACCCGAGGAACGACTCTTGGAGGTGGCGGGGGAGGTTCTGGAATGATGTCATTGGCCTGGCGGCCTCTTCTTTGACCTTCAGGTACTAGACGTACCTCATCTTCACCATTATCATCGACCTCCTCCCCGGGTAGAACATTTACAAGACGATCATTGTTTTCCATTTTGTACCTGAATTGATGACTCACACAAGTTAGTAAAATAGAAGGAAAGAAAAACAAGACACAAAACTAATTAGATAGATATCCAAAACTGTTTAGCTCCCCGGCAACGGCGCCAAAAAGTGATCGGCTCCAACCCACTACCACTATAGAATGGCAAGAGCGGTCGTTGCAGCTTTTACCCGAAAGGTCGGGATCGAATCCACAGAGAGCTAAGAAAAGTTAGGAATTAGGTTCCTATCTAATCTAGCAATGTGCGATGTTCTTAATTACACTTCCAATCATTCTTTGTTTGTACACTATTCTAATTTAATACTAATGATGCAGGAAACTAAACTAAGTATGATATTTTTATATGGGATTTTCTTAATTGGTAGAAAGGCACTAGGGAAGTGACTTACTCCTAGGTGAGTATCTAACGAAATATAAAACTTAAGGCAAATTTGTTATAGTTGGGATCATGATATAGCCATTGCACGTAACTACTCACTCTATACCTCTCGGTAGTTTGAGTGACTTTTACCTAATTGGCTTTCTCAAGCCCAATTGGGTGTTCAAACAATGCAAGCAAAATTGGCTCAAGTCGGGTATTACTATCTCTAGGTTTAACCCTTTAATTAGGGCTATCAGTCTCTTGAATGCACCCTAATTCCTTGTTGGCCGGAATTTCCTAGACTTAATTTCTCTTTCTCAAGAAGAGCCAAAGTCAAAAACGCACAAATTAGTGTTTGCAACCACCAATTCAACAATTAAAGCATAAATCAAGCCAAATATCATTCACCCATTAACATTTAAGCCCTAAAATTGAATACCCGTTAAATACCCACACTAGGGTTGAGCCACAACCCTAAATAATGTGTTTAGCTACTCATAATCAAAGAAGAAATCATAGATTGAGATGAAATATAAGCCATAAAAAGTAAATACAAGATTAAAATCTAAGAACAATTGTTAAAGATGTTCTAAAATTACTCAAAAAGGTAAAAGGAGGCGGTTCACGTGCTCTACGAAACAACTGATAACCTAAAAATCTTAAAAACAACTATTTATACACAGCTAAATTTTCCAGATGAAAATGCCCCTAGGGAGGTACCGTTGCAGCGGTATGACTATCGCGGCCGCGCAAAAGCGAGCACGGACCGCAGTCTTCAGTTTTTAGCTCCAATTTTGGTTCTCTGAATCTGGCTTCCGCTAAGGGCGGTAACTTCATCGTGGCCGCGCTAAAGCTACCGCTGCCGCGCAATTTCACCGCGGGTAGCGGTGACTTGTTAGGCCCAAAACACAGCTCTCTGAACTTTGCCACCGCTGAGATCATAAACAAGACCGCCTCAGTGGTGGATCCTCCGTGTCCGCAATTGTTTCTTCGCTGTCAACGCTCTTTTGACTCAGCTTTGAACTTGTGCAGGTTTCACTCCATTTTGAGCTGGTTATGACATCCTTGTCTCTTTTATACCAAACACTGCAAACAAGCACAATAAGTTAGCTTTGGGGAATACTTGTACACACTTTTAATCCAAAACCTAAGTAAAAAGGAGCATAAAATAGGCTAGAATCCCTAGTTATCAGTGGTCAATTCGGCAATAGCTTGCCCATGGTCATGCAGCTCTTTATGGAGGTGAATCACGTTCGGATCCCCTTGAGGAACATAAGCCCTAGATTTCCATGTCGATGAAGTATGCACCATTTCATCTAAAATCTCAAGAGCTTCCATATATGGTGTTTCATGAAATTTCCACCGGCAAGTTGATTTACCACGCACTGATTGGTCATATTTATCCCCCTATAGAAAGTTTGTTCAATCATAGCTTCCGTCATGTCATTATTGGGGCACTCTTTGACCATTGTCCTATACCGCTCCCATATCTCATGTAATGGCTCATTGGGCTCTTGTTTGAATGCTAAAATCTCGTCTCTAAGAGTAACCATATGCCCGGGATAAAAGAACTCGGAAATAAATTTCTTCGCCAACTCATCCCATGTATGGATGGAATGATTTGGCAATCTTTCCAACCAATCTAAGGCTTTCCCTGTAGAGAGAAGGGAAATAGCCTTAACCTTAGAGCATCCTCAGAGACGTTTGTTCCTATACTCCCCCAACAAGTGTCCACAAACCCCTTCATGTGCTTGTATGCATTTTGACTTGGAGCCCGGCGAAGAATCCTCGTTGCTCTAGCAATGTGAGCATTACATTTGTGATTTGAAAGATGCCCGCCCTAATACGGGGCAGGATGATGGCACTTGCATACCCTTCATTCGGCAACACTCAGTGTGGAGCCGCTCTTGGTGGAGGTGGGGGTGGAACTGGGACGTTGTCTTGAGGTGGTCTTCTATTTGCTTGAGGTTCAAGAGGAACCTCATCAAGTTGGTCATCATCAACGTCCACATCCCCCAAAGGGATGTTTCCGAGTTGATCATTGTTGTTTGCCATTGTTCCACCTACAATTGATTCACAAAAATCAGTAACACGAAAGGAAAATAAGATAATCCACACACAAAACCAAATATATAGCTAAATCCATTTTTTAGCTCCCTGGCAATGGTGCAAAAAATTGATTTCATCCAATTCATACCTCAAATCAAGGTAATGAAACAGTCGATTGCAACAGTAATACCAACAAGGAGTCGAGGTCGATTTCCACAAGGATCTATATGTGGGAGTTAGGAGTATATATTCTAGTGTATGGGTTTGAACTATCTCAATTTACACTTCAACAAATTGGTGTTGGTTCTATGTCTATTTTAAAATAAGATTGCAAGATTAAGAAATGAATCTAAGAAATTGTTTTGTTGTTTTTAAAGTTTTTCAAAAAGCCTAGGGTTATGACCATCACCTAGGTGTTTGCCTAATGAGATATAAACCTTGATGCTTGTTTGGTTGATCAGGGTGTATTATAGCAATCAACACTCAATTACCCACTCAATACCTCTCGGTCAGAGAGTGATTTTGCCCAATTTGGTTTTCTCAAGTCCAAATGGGTATTGCACAAAACGCTTGATAAAAACTCAAGTCGATTTATTACTATCTCTAGATTGAACCCTTTAATTAGGATAACAAATCTCCCGATTGACCCAATTTCTTGTTAGCCAAGTTTTTCGTAAACTAAGTCTCTCTTTCTCAAGTAAGGACTAAGACAAATAGGCATGAACTGATATTTGCAACCATTAATTCCACAAATTAAAGCATGAAAAAGGCTAAATAATAAACACCCAACCATAAAGAAGTATTAAATTAGACACTCATAAGGTTTAAACACTAGGGTTGGGTCACAACCCTAGTAAAAATCTAGCAACTCGGGCTTGAAATTGAAGAAATAGAAGAAGAGATGCTAAATAAACACATATTCTAAAATCAAAATGATAAAATCTATGTTGAAATATATCAAAATATAAAAAACTACTAAAAGAAGAAAACAAAAATGGCTACTGTAGCTGTTGATGTCAAAAGTTAACCTAAAATTGTGAAACTCGTCTATTTATACAGGGCTGAAAAATTCAGACAAAAATGCCCTTCGGGATGTTCTATGGTCGCCCAATTCTATGTGCAGTCCGCATAATTCTTCAACTTGACATGACTGGAAGTCTGCGACTGCATGATTATGATCTGCGGCCGCAAGACAGTCTTTCTGCGGTCCGCATATGTGTAACTGTGGCCGCATCTTGCTTCTTCTGCGGCTGCACAATTCTTGTGCGGTCCACACTTTTGATGGACTTGGAATTCACATTCTTTGAACTTTGCTCCTAGCCCATCTTTGCGGCCGCACAATTAATGTGCGGGCCGCACAATTCATGTGCGGGCCGCACTTTGCACCAAACTCTACTAACTTTTCCTTCATAATCTACGGTCGCAGATGATATTCTGTGGTCCGCACTTCTGAGCTTCCGTGCCTTTTATGTCCTTGAGTTCAAATTACTCCTTCTTGAATTTGGTTTCATCTCAGGAGTTCATCTTCTAATATTCCTGCAATTAAGCACATTTCATCAGTTTTCGGAAACACAATTATTGGACTAAAACAAAAGCAAAAAGGCGCTAATAAGTAGTCAAAATTTCCACTTATCAGACCCGATCGATCGTTTTGAGCATTTGTATTTTGTTCAGCTATTTGAAGTCTTGAGCAACATAGTGTGATGTATTATGACTTGTGTGAATAGTCAGTTTTGATTTTTAGGTTATTCGAATTTGATTTGGAATAATGAATTTCATTATTGAAGCTTTAGAGTTAGAAGAGTTGACCAAGTTTGACTTTTTAGTATTTGACGGCGGAACAGAGTTTCGATGGTTCCATTAGGTCCGCATGGTAATTTTGAACTTGGGCGTATGCAAATCCTGGATTTGCATTTGGATATTTCTAGAAGGTTTCAATGCTAATTGGCAAAAGTTGAAAATTTGAAGGTTTGGAAAGTTCCTAAGTTTGACCGAAAGTTGACTTTGAGGATATCGGATTCAGATTGTGGTTCCGGGAATTGGAATAGCTTTGTTACGTCATTTGGGACTTGTGTGCAGAATTTAAGTTCATTCCGGGTGATTTGACATGTTTCGGCGCGAGTTTTGGAAGTTGAAAGTTAAAGTTCATTAAGTTTGATTTGAGGTGCGATTCGTCGTTCCAATGTTGTTATGCATGATTTGAGGCCTCGAGTTGTTATGTTATGGGACTTGTTGGTATGTTTGGACGGGGTCCCGAGGGGCTCAAGTAGTTTTGGATAAGTTTGGGTTGTGTTGCGCTCGTTTTTTTATGTTTCGATGTCATTTCTTCAAGCATAAATGGTACTACATTTAGAAAATGAGCTCCATTTTTGGTTTTGATTGAAGAATTAGAATCGTATCATAATTAAGGAGCTATAGCAAAAGAATCATTGAATTTGGACATCGTATGAGGAGTTTATGATCATTTTACTAAGAATTGGGTTGCGAGATTTTTCAGATTAATTATGAAATTGTCATTGACTTCGTATTTAAAAATTTGCACTATTTCCAAGTATTGTAACCAACATATCTCCTTCATAATAAGGTCAAATGGAGTGATTCAAAAATCTAACTTAATTGGAATTTGACAAGGAATCCATTGAAGGTTTCAAATGCGAGTTTCGGGATTGTTTGGTACACAAAATGAGGCAGAACAATTGGATAAAAATATTTAATATCTATGGCTTGTTCATTGGTCATATTTTTAGTTGGGGAGCTCAGATTTGGGCAATTCTTGAGGTGATTTTCACAATATGGATTAGGGTAAGTGTTCTCTACTCGGTTTTGATTATATTTCGTGAATCTATCTTCGTTTTTGGTAGTTGGATTATGAATTTGAAAGAGAAATTGTGGGTGGGTGGGTGGGGGGTTTGCCTAAGGTTTCATAGAGTGAATTTATGAGGTTTGAACGTCGATTGGGAGTCAGATTGAGTGAAACTAGTATGGTTGAACTTGTAATTGAATGGGTTGTCGGATTTTATGAGTTTTGTCGGGTTCCGAGGTGCGTACCCGGGTTTGACTTTTGGGTGAGTTTTGGGCTTTTGATTAAATATTCGTCCTTTATCGATTGGTTTTGTTACCTTTAGGTTTATTTGATGTATTCAAGTTGCTTTTGGCTAGTTTGGAGCCATTCCGAGGTCAGTACGCGCGGGATGGCATTTGTGGAGCATCGGTTGGCTTACTCGGTATTGGATTTGGCTTGTTCGAGGTAAGTGACTCTTCTTAAATTGGTGCTGAGGGTATGAAACCCCAAATTAGGTGTTATGTGATTGATGTTGAGGTGATGATCATGCTAGGTAACGGGTGTGTAGGCGTGCACCGTTTGAATTGTGATTTAGTCGATTACATGGAACTGTGTAGCTATCTTATCTGAACATACTTACTGTACTCTATGTGTTAGAGCACTTGAACTATAATTTATGCTAGAAATCATGTTTGGGCTATATGCTGGTGCTATTGGGACCCATAGTGGTCGTTCCTTGTTGTTGAGTTATTTGCTTAATTACAGTTATGTACTCAGTCACTTTCATCTTTACGTAACATATTTCAGTCTCTGTTATCGTATGTTGTCACATCTTGTATCGCTGGTTAGGGCTACTTAGCATGAGTGTTGTGAGCCCGAGAGACTAGAAAAATTGATGATTGAGTGAGGACGGGGACTTGTTATGAGAGATAATGAGGGATCGGGTTGTACATCACAACAGGCTTAATTGATTCATGCCAGGATTTGGCTTATTAAAGTGCTTGGGCTAGATCGGCCCCTTCAGAGTCTGCACATCCACAGTGGGCACAGTTGCTAGAAATTATTTACATTTGGGCTGGATTTGCCCTGGTCTATTTATATTTGAGGCTGGATCTGCCCTGGACCTATTATGCTTGGGTAGGATCTGTCTTGTACATTACTGAGTGATTCAGCGTTGAGCATAGTGAGTTAGATTTCGAGACACAGAGATTAAGTACTCTGAGACTGTGAGTACATGAGTTCATCACTGAGATGCATTATATTTGACATGTGTACTTGAGATACATGCATAAAGTTTCATATCCTCACGCTACCGGTTTTTGTGACATTCATGAGTTTTCCTGCATATTGACATGTAGGCATAAAGATGTTTTTTCCTCATGCTATTTTAATAAGGAGACATCTTATTTATTGTTGAAAGGTTTATGGGGAAATTATAGTTTTCAATCTTACTCATGTTTTTTTGGATTTTCGGTGAAAGATTTTGCATAAACTGTTATACTTGAAAAGCATGCCTATTTTCCGTAACTCTGAAGGAATGGAGCATCTTATCTGTGAGTTACGTTCTCGTACCATTTTTTTTATATCGTTATGAACTATGGCTGGTTATTGGAGTTGTACTCTGAACCTTGTCCCAGCACGTCACTATTTTCAACCTAAGGTTAGGTTTGTTACTTATTGAGTACATGAGGTCGGTTGTACTCATACTACACTTCTGCACCTTGCGTGCAAATGTTTTGGATGCTGATATTGCATCGTACGACGGGAGCTGGATCGGAAGAGGTACTTGCGTTCCAGTTATGGCTATCACTAATCCTTGATAGCATCAAATTCGAATTCTGCTCATTTACATTTCAAACAGATATTGTAATTATTTCAATTCAGTTTTGAAAAAATCTAAATCTTAGAAACTCATAATTTGTACTACTAGTCCTTGTGAAATTCTATGATTAAAAATAGATGTATTATCATTTATTCTCTTAATAAATCTCATTAAATTGGATAGTTGTTAATATGCTTACCTAGCGTGTTGGGTTAGGTACCATCACGACTAGTGGGATATTCGGTCGTGATAGTACGGATCTTCAGTTATGTTGTGTTGAACGGCTTATATGGATTGGGGTAGCCTGGGATCACCCTGGTATGTGCATGGTAAGGTTACACCATGATTTGATGGCTTTGGAATGACTCTTGGCATGTTCGAGGATGGACATATGTTTAAATGGGGTGATGTAAGGGCTCAACCGATCGTTTTGAGCATTTGCATTCTGTTCAGCTGTTTGAAGTCTTGAGTAGATTCATATGATGTATTATGGCTTGTGTGAATCGTCAGTTTTGGTTTTCAGGTGCCTCGAGATGGATTTGGAAGAATGATTCTCAACTAGGAAGCTTTAAGCTGGAAGAGTTGACCAAGTTTGACTTTTGTGTATTTGACATTGGATCGGAGTTTTGATAGTTCTGTTAGGTCCGGATGGATATTTTAGACTTGAGCGTATGCCCGGATTTGTATTTGGATATTTCAATAAGGTTTCGGTACTATTTGGCGAAAGCTGAAAATTTAAAGTTTAGAATATTCCTAAGTTTAACCGAGAGTTGACTTTCATGATATCAGGTTTGAATTGTTGTTACCGGAGTAGGAATAGGTTCGTCATGTCATTTGGAACTTGTCTGCAAAATTTGAGGTCATTCTGAGCTGATTTGATATGGTTCGCCATGTGTTTTGGAAGTTGAAATTTTGAAAGTTCATTTAGTTTGATTTGAGGTGAGATTCATTGTTTTGATGTGTTTATGTGCGATTTGAGGTCTCGAGTAGGTCCGTGTTATGTTTGGGACTGGTCGGTATGTTCTGACCAGATCTCGAGGGGCTCGAACTTATTCCGGATTGATTTCGGACCACTCCTATATGTTTTGTGCTGATGGTTTTTCTAGTGTTTCAAGTACTCTTCGTGATCGCGGGAGTAAGGTCGTAATCGCTGTGTGTAAGCTGCAGCTGGATTCTTTTACTCTATGCGTTCGCGAGCTCAGGGTCGCGTTCGTGGAGCTTTGTGTAGTTGGTCATATCGCATTTGCAGTCGGTGTCCGCGATCGCGGTACAGAATGGGAGCTGGGGAAGTTCATCTTTGCATTTGCTTGAGTGTTGCCACGTTCACGTAGGTTTGTCATCCGTGTTCATCACGTTAGCGTGGGTGTGGTCCGAACGCGGAAGGCATTTGCTGGCAGTGTTATTTTCTTCTTCGTGATCGCATGGGCTATGTCGCGATCGCGATCCACATAACTAGGCAGAGTTTATAAGGTACTCTATTTCGAAGGCTTTGGTCATTTTATCATATTTTGAGCTATGGATCTTAGATTTAGGCGACTTGGAGGCGATTTCACCACATATATTGCGGTAAGTGTTTTCTACTCGGCTTTGATTATATTTCATGAATCTATCTTCGATTTTGACATTTGGATTATGAATTTTAAAGAGAAATTGGAGGTTTTGTCTAAACATTCCTAAAAAGAATTTTTGGGTTTTGAATATTGATTCGGAGCCGGATATGAGTGAAATTAGTATGATTGGACTCATATTTGAATGGGTTTCCAGATTTTATGATTTGTGTCGGGTCCCGAGGCGCGGGCCTAAGTTTCACTTTTTGTTGACTTTGAGAAAATGTGTAAAGATTTGACCTTTATCGTTTGGGTTTGCTTCATATGGCATTATTTGATGATTTTGAGTTGCTTTTGGCTAGTTTCGAGCCGCTTGGAGGTTGATTTGAGTGGGATGGCGCTTCTAGTGTATCGATTTAGCTTGTTTGAGGTAAGCGTCTTACCTAATTTTATGGGGAACTTTTTCCTACTAATTGATATTGTTTGCTACATGTGAGGATGATGGATATATGAGGTGACGAGCGTAGATGCATGTGCTAGGGTTAATCATGCTTGGGAGCAGATATAAACCATTATTTGTGCCTTGTTAGATTATTTGACCTTCTTGTTTCGTGTTTTACTTAAATTCTAGATTTATATGAATATGAAGTTAAATGCAAGAAACCATGATATAGCTTATTATATGTGATGACCCAAAGGGTCATCTTTTGTTTTAGAACCCGAATCCGAGTTCTGAGGCCTTGAAAACCTCATTTTTTCCCTCGATTTGCGTGTGCAGTCCGGGCGCGTTTCCAGAAAGATTTTATGTGAAATTTAAGAAAAATATTGAATTTGGCCTTTAAAATTGATTAAAGTTGACTTCGGTCAACATTTTTGGTAAACAGACCCGGACACGTGGCCGTAGTAAAATATGGGACTTCGGCGTATGCCCAAAATTGAATTCCGAGGTCCCTAGCCCGAGAAATAAATTTTTGAAGAAAACTTATTTGCTGGAAAATATAAGAATATTTAGAAATGGAATAGTGTGCGATCTCATAAGTATCGGGCTAGTATGTTGGTTACGGAGCCCGGTACAGGTTTGATATAGTATTTAAGTCGTATCTATGAATATTGGTGAAAAGAAGAAGAAATTTTGATATAATTCGGACCCTTGGTTGAGAAAATAGAAATTTTAAAGTTCTTAAGAAATTCATGAGTTTTGGTGCTAAATTCGTTGTTTAAGATGTTATTTTGGCGATTTGATCGCACGAGCAAGTCCGTATATTGTTTTTAGACTTGTGTGCATGTTTGGTTGGGAGCCCCGAGGGCTCGGGTGAGTTTTGGATAGGCCACGAAGTAGTTTGGACTTAGAAAATTGCTGTTGCATCTGAAATTTGTTGCGGGCTCTGATCTCGCAATTGCGAGATCAGGCTTTGCAATTGCGAGCCTCACAGGCTTGGAAATTTCGAGGGATCTATCGCAATTGCGAAGAAGCCCTGGCCAGCATAGTTCGTATTTGCGAACATTTCATTCGCATTTGCGAAGTGAACAGGGAAGTCAACCTTCGCAATTGCGACAAATTATTTTCAATTGCGACGGAAGCAGACACTACAGCAGGTTCGCATTTGTGAAGCCTGTCTCGCAATTGCGAAGCTCCTGTCGCAAATGCGACATCTGCAACTGATCAAAACATCACTTGGTTGGGATTTTGAACTCATTTCTCAAATTTTCAAACCCTAAGCTCCGATAGGCGATTTTCCAAAGGAGAGTTCTTCCCCAAATCATAAGGTAAACGGTTGCTAACTCATTTTCTTTAATCTATTTCATCTTTCTACATGATTTCATCTCAAAAATCGAGGGTTTTTCATGGGAAATTGGGTGTTCTTGGGTAGAATTTAGGAATTTCAAAATTTGGGGATTTGGACCTCAAATTGAGGTCGGATTTCAAAACCAAATGCATATTTGGGTTCGTGGGTGAATGGATAATCGAGTTTAGGTTCGAATTTCTAGTTTGACCAAGTGGGTCCGGGGTCGATTTTTGACATTTTGGGGAAAACATTGGGAAATCTATACTCATGCATTAGAATTGGTTTATTTAGCGTTAATTGATGTTAACTAGTTAATTATGCATAGATTCGGGCAGTTTGGAAGTGGAAATCAAAGGAAAAGCGGTATTTTTGCTTGATTTTGGTTGTGGAATCGAGGTAAGTGTTTGGTCTAACCATAGCTTGAGGGAATAGGTGTTGCTGTCTTATTTGCTACGTGTTAGTATTGAGTTCGACGTATAGGTGGTGATGAGTATCTATACGTTGATGTTGAGCATGCAAGTGAGTCTTATATTGTGATCGTTGTGTCTCTTATCACATACTGTTCATGCTTAAATTGATGATTCTCTATGTTGAGCAAGTTTTAAGATATTGTTGGGTATTTGATCATTGTTGAGTATTGACTCAAGTTGAGATTTACTTTGTGAAGTTAACTGTTCAAATGAAATTGGTTATTGTTGATTCCCATGCCGGGATGTTATTGTTTCTTTTGTTTGTGTGAGGAAGAGTGTAATGCAAGAGGGATGATGCCGTGCATGATATTGTGAGTGAGTGTTAATGCACGAAGGGTGATGTCGTGCCGATATTGTGAGTGTTAATGCACGAAGGGTGATGTCGTGCCATGATTTGAGAGTTAATGCATGAAGGGTGATGTCGTGCCATGATATGAGAGTTAATGCATGAAGGGTGATGTCGTGCCATTTCTGTTGCTTCTTATGCTGAGGACGAGACTAAAAGCACGAAAGGTGATGATGTGCACGTGTTACTATTTCATTATTCTTGTTGGTTCAATTATGGTGTTTACTTGGCTTCTCTATTGAATTACTGTTAGCATTGATATTCCCCGCAGCATGTTTCCCTTTCCCATCTTTATCTGTTACTTTCTGTTATTATTGTCCTGCTCGTATATGATTTAATTACACAGGTTTATATGGTTGTCGTGTCCTAGCCTCGTCACTACTTTGCCGAGGTTAGGCTCGACAATTACCAGTACATGGGGTCGGTTGTACTGATGCTGCACTCTGCACTTTTTGTGCAGATTTCGGCACCGGACCTTGTGAGTAGATTTGAGGTTGCTGCCTTCCGTCCAGGGAGACCCAAGGTAGATCTGCCAGCGTCCGCAGAGCCTGGAGTCCCCTTTCCTCTATTTTAGTTTTTTTCCTGTCTCTTTCTATTTTGAGAACAGATGTACTTCTTTCAAACTTATATTTGTAGAAATTCTTAGACGTTCGTGGATTGTGACACCAGATCATTGGGGTAGTTATGTATTAGAGTTGTTGAACTGTTATATCACTTCCGTATTTTGTAATTGTTTTGTTTTAGCTATTATCTGCTTCTGGTTGATAAATAATGATTGTGGTAAAACTACAACTGTCGGCTTGCCTAGCTTTCACGAGTAGGCGCCATCACGATTCTCGATGGTGGGAAATCGGGGTCGTGACAAGTTGGTATCAGAGCTCTAGGTTGCCTAGGTCTCACGATTCATGAACAAGCTAGGTAGAGTCTGGGGGATCGGTACGGAGACGTCTGTGCTTATCCCCCATAGGCTACAGAGTTTAGGAAAACTTCATATCTATTATTTTCTGTCGTGCGACTTGATTTCTTAATGCTAGCTGAACTTCCACTCTGTTCTTTCGCAGATGCTAAGAACACGTACCGCTTCATCAGCTGAGCAGGAGCCTAAGCCCCTAGTGGCAGCTCCTACGAGGGACAGAGGCCGAGGCCGTGCTAGAGGCCGTGGCAAGGGCAGGGCTCAGCCCAGAGCTCAAGCAGCAGCACCAGTGGTGGAGCCTCAGGTAGAGTTTGAGGATGAGGTTCCGGCCCAGACCATTCCAGCAGGGCTAGCTCAGGTTCCAGAGGGGTTCATCGCCACCCCGGTACTCCAGGATGCTCTGGTCTGTCTAGTGGGCCTTATGGAGAGTGTCACTCAAGCAGGCATATTTCCTGTAGCACCAGCCGTCTCTCAGGCTAGAGGAGGAGCACAGACTCCTGCTACTCGCACTCCGGAGCAGCTGGCTCCCCCGTTTACGACTCTAGCAACTCAGCCAGTTGGGGTAGTTCAGTCGGGTGTTATAGCACAGATCGGTGATGGGTCAGCTATGTCTTCTGATGTCTTATAGAGGTTGGACAGGTTCACCTAGCTTTTTACTACTACCTATGGCGGTACATCTTCAGAGGATCCCTAGGATTATTTGGACAGTTGTCACGAGGTTCTGCAGAACATGGGGGTAGTGGAGACCAATGGAGTTGACTTTGCTTTTTTCGTCTGTCAAGTTCCGCCAAGAAGTGGTGGAGGGATTATTGTTTGGACAGACCAGCCGGGTCACCAGCTCTGACTTGGGACCAGTTCTCTCAGCTATTTCTCAAGAAGTTCCTTCCTATCACTCAGATAGAGGACTACCGCTGGCGGTTCAAGCATCTTCAGCAGGGTTCTATGACTGTCACCCAGTATGAGACTAGGTTTGTTGATTTGGCTCGTCAATTCCTTCTTATACTCTCTACCGAGAGAGTAAGGAGGTTCATTGAGGGACTCTCTCATCCTATCCGATTGCAGATGGCTAAGGAGAAAGGGATCAAGATTTCTTTTCAGGATGCGCCCAATGTGGCCAGGCGGTTTGAGATGGTTCTAGCTCAGGGGAGCGGTCAGGGGTCTGACAAGAGGCCTCGTCATTCTAGCATGTTCAGTGGTGCATCGTCTGGAGGCAGGGATTCTTTTGGTAGGGGCCATCCTCACAGGCCGTTTCATTCAGCACTTCAATCTTCTCAAGGTGCTCCAGGTGGCCGTGGTTCTCATATGCAGTATTTAGATCAGCTACACTACAGTGCATCACCAGCTCCTATCAGTGCACCTCTGCTCCAGAGTTTTCAGGGTGTCCACTCAAGCCGTTAAGGTCAGCTCCAGGGTCAGCAGTTCCAGCAGCCGAGGACTTGTTATACTTGTGGCGATCCGAGGCACATTGCTAGATTTTGCCCTCGAGCGTCGAGCAGTTCTCAGCATCAGGGTTCTCGTGCCATAGTTCAGGCACCGGGAGTTCCACTGCCCGCTCAGCCAGCTAGGGGCAGGGGTCAGGCAGCTAGAGGTTTGAGGTAGTGGCGTTAGAAATGGAGGTCAGGCCGTTAGAGGTGGAGGCCAGCAAGCAAGAAGCCATCCCAGGCATGTAGTTCAGAGTGGTGGGGCCCTGCCCCGATGTTATGCTATTCCAGCCAGGCCTGAGGCTGAGGACTCCGATGCAGTTATCACAGGTACGGTCTCACTTTGTAGTAGAGATGCTTCAGTTCTATTTTATCCAGGTCTACATACTCCTATGTGTCATCTTATTTTGCCCCATATCTGGTTGTGTCTCGTAATTCTTTGGGTGCTCCTGTGTATGTGTCCACGCCAGTAGGGGATTCTATTATTGTAGACCGTGTCTATCATTCGTGGATGCTTGTTATTGGGAGTCTTGAGACTACTGTAGACCTCCTACTCCTCGATATGGTTGACATTGATGTTATTTTGGGGATGGATTGGTTATCACCTTATCATGCCATATTGGACTGTCATGCCAAGACTGTGACCTTAGCCTTGCCGGGTTTGCCTCGATTGGAGTGGAGAGGGACTCTTGTTCATTCTTTCAGTAGGGTTATTTCTTATATAAAGGCTCGGCGTATGGTCGAGAAGGGGTGTTTGGCTTATTTGGCATATATTCGTGATTCTAGTGCTGAGGTTCCTTCTATGGATTCCGTGCTAGTTGTTTGGGAGTTTCTAGAGGTATTTCCTGCAGACCTGCCAGGGATGCCACCCGACAGGGATATCAACTTTTGCATTGATTTGGCTCCGGGCACTCAGCCTATTTCTATTCCGCCATATCGTATGGACCCGCCAGAGTTGAATGAATTGAAGGAACAGCTGCAAGACTTGCTTGATAAGGGCTTTATTTGACCTAGTGTCTCGCCCTGGGGTGCGCCGGTGTTGTTTGTTAAGAAGTAGGATGGATCGATGAGGATGTGTATTTATTATCGGCAGTTGAACAAAGTCACCATCAAGAATAAGTATCCATTCCCCAGGATTGATGATTTGTTTGACCAACTTTAGGGTGCTAAAGTGTTTTTGAAGATTGATTTGAGATCTAGCTACAAATAGTTGAGGATTAGGGCATCCGATGTCCCTAAGACAGCTTTTCGCACTCGGTACGGGCATTATGAGTTCCCGATAATGTCATTTGGGTTGACAAACGCCCCAGCAACATTCATAGATTTGATGAACCGAGTGTTCAGGCCGTATCTGGATTCCTTCGTGATTGTCTTTATTGATGATATTTTGATCTACTCCTGCAATTGAGTGGAGAATGAGCAGCATCTTCGAGCCGTTCTTCAAACTCTGAGAGACAGTCAGTTGTATGCTAAGCTTTCGAAATTTGAGTTTTGGTTGAGTTTAGTTTCCTTCTTGGGTCACGTTGTATCAGCAGAGGGTCAGGTGGATCCGAAAAAGGTAGAGGCAGTCAGGGACTGGCCTAGACCCACATCAGCTACAGAGATCTAGAGTTTCTTGGGTTTGGCGGGTTATTACCGTCGGTTTATGGAGAGGTTTTCATCTATAGCAGCCCCGATGACCAGGTTGACCCAGAAGGGTGCCTAGTTCAGGTGGTCGGACGAGTGTGAGGCGAGCTTTCAGAAGCTCAAGTCAACTTTGACTATGGCACCGGTGTTGGTATTGCCCACAGGTTTAGGGCCATATACAGTATATTGTGACGCATCTCGTATTGGACTTGGTGGGGTGTTGATGCAAAATGTCAAGGTTATTGCTTATGCTTCGCAACAATTGAAGATTCACGAGATGAATTATCCAGTTCATGATTTGGAGCTAGCAGCTATTGTTCACGCACTGAAGATTTAGAGGCATTATTTATATGGCGTGTCATGTGAGGTGTTCACGGATCACAACAGTCTACAGTATTTGTTCAAGTAGAAGGAGCTAAATCTGAGGCAGAGGAGGTGGTTGGTGCTATTGAAAGACTATGATAGCATCATCTTGTATCATCCTGGGAAGTCCAATGTGGTGGCCGATGCTTTGAGTAGGAAGTCGGCTATTATGGGTAGCCTTGCATATACTCCAGGCGATGAGAGACCGCTTGCTTTGGATGTTCAGGCATTGGCCAATCAGTTCGTGAGGTTGGATGTCTCGGAGCCCAGCCGTGTTCTAGCTTGTACCATCGCTCGGTCTTCATTATTTGAGTGTATTAGGGATCGATGGTATGATGATCCTCATTTTCTTGTCCTTAGGGACACAGTGCAGTACGGAGGTTCCAAGCAAGTTACAGTTGGAGATGATGGAGTTTTAAGGATCCAGTGTCGAGTTTGTGTGCCTAATGTGGATGGACTTCGTGAGTTGATTCTAGAGGAGGCCCATAGTTCCCGGTATTCTATTTATCCGGGCGTCGCCAAGATGTATCAGGATTTGTGGCAGCATTACTGGTGGAGGAGAATGAAGAAGGATATTGTGGTGTATGTAGCTCGATGTTTGAATTGTCAGTAGGTAAAGTACGAGCATCATAGACCTGGTGGTTTGTTTCAGAAGATTGATATTTCTGAATGGAAATGGAAGCATGTCCCCATGGACTTCATTGTTGGACTCTTGCGGACACAGAGGAAGTTTGATGTGGTATGGGTTATTGTTGATAGGCTGACTAAGTCAGCATTTCATTCCTGTGGCAGTTTCTATTCTTCGGAGCGGTTGGCGGAGATCTATATCTGGGAGATTATTCGTCTTCATGGTGTGCCCGTGTATATCATTTCTGGCCGAGGTATGCAGTTTACCTCGCATTTCTGGAGGGCAGTTTAGCATGAGTTGGGTACACGAGTCGAGTTGAGCATAGCATTTAATTCTCATACAAACGGACAGTCCGAGCGTACTATTCAAATTTTGGAGGATATGCTCCGCGCCTGTGTTATTGACTTTGGAGGTTCTTGGGATCAGTTCTTTCTGTTAGCGGAGTTTGCCTACAACAACAGCTATCAGTCGAGCATCTAAATGGATCCCTATGAGGCATTATATGGTAGGCGGTGGTTTGAGCCGGGGGAGGCTCGGTTGTTGGGTACAGATTTGGTATTGGATGCCTTGGACAAGGTTAAGATCATTCAGGACAGGCTTCGTACAGCTCAGTCCAGACAAAAGAGTTATGCCGACCGTAAGGTTCATGATGTGGCATTCATGGTCGGAGAGCGAGTGTTGCTTCGGGTGTCGCCCATTAAGGTCGTGAAGAGATTTGGGAAGAAGGGCAAGCTATGCCCTAGGTTCATCAGGACTTTGAGATTCTTGATCGAGTGTGAGTGGTGGCTTACAAACTTTCGTTGCCGCCAAGTTTATCAATTGGGCATCTAGTGTTTCATGTGTCCATGCTTCTGATGAATCACGGCGATCCATCCCACGTGTACTTCAGCACTGTCCGGTTGGACAAGGACTTGACCTATGAGGAGGAGCCGGTAGCTATTCTAGACAGACAGGTTCGTCAGTTGAGATCAAAGAATTTGCCTTCAGTTCGTGTGCAGTGGAGAGGTCAGCCTCTTGAGGCAGCTACCTGGGAGTCCGAGTCCGATATGCGGAGCCGATCTCCCCATCTTTTCACCGACTCAGGTACTTTTATGTCCGTTTGAGGATGAACGGTTGTTTTAGAGGTGAAAACCTCATTTTCATTCCCCTCAAATTGCGTGCGCAATCCGAGCACGTTTCCGAAAAGCTTTTATGTGAATTTAAGAAAAATATTGAATTTGGCCTTTAAAATTGATTAAAATTGACTTCGATCAACATTTTTGATAAACGGACCCGGACCCGTCATTTCACAGTCCCGTAGGGTCCGTAGTAAAATATAGAACTTGGGCGTATGCCCGGAATCGAATTCCGAGGTCCCTAGCCAGAGAAATGATTTTTTGAAGAAAAATTGTTTGTTGGAAAATATAAGAATTTCTAGAAATGGAATGGTGTGCGATCTCATTGGTATCGGGCCCGTATTTTGATTCCGGAGCTCAGTACATGTTTGATATAGTATTTAAGTCATATATGTGAAATTTAGTGAAAAGCGAAAGAGATTTGATATAATTCGGATCCTTGGTTGAGAAAATAGAAATTTCATGAGTTTTGGTGTTAAATTCGTTGTTTATGGTGTTATTTTGGCGATTTGATCGCACGAGCAAGTTCGTATAATGTTTTTAGACATGTGTGCATGTTTGTTTGGGAGCCCCGAGGGCTCAGGTGATTTTGGATAGGCCACGGAGTGAGTTTGGACATAGAAAAATGGTTGTTGCATCTGGTACTTGTTGTAGGCTCTGATCTCGCAATTGCGAGCCTCACAGGCTTGGCAATTGCGAGGGATCTAACGCAATTGCGAGGAAGCCCTGGCCAGCATAGTTCGTATTTGCGAATATTTCATTCGCAATTGCGAAGTCAACAGGGAAGTCAACCTTCGCAATTGCGACAAATTGTTTGCAATTGCGACAGAAGCAGACATTGCAACAGGTTCGCATTTGCGAAGCCTGTCTCGCAAATGCGACATCTGCAACTGATCATAACATCACTTGGTTGGAATTTTGAACTCATTTCTTAAATTTTTAAACCCTAAGCTCCCATAAGCGATTTTCCAGAGGAGAGTTCTTCCCCAAATCATAGGTAAACGATTTCTAACTCATTTTCTTCAATCTATTTCATCTTTTTACTTGACTTCATCTCAAAAATCTAGGGTTTTTCATGGGAAATTGGGTGTTCTTGGGAAGAATTTAGGAATTCTGAAATTTGGGGATTTGGAACTCAAATTGAGGTCGGATTTCAAAACCAATTGCATATTTGGGTTCGTGGGAGAATGGGTAATCGGGTTTTGGTTCGAACTTCAAGTTTTGACCAAGCGGGCCCAGGGTCGGTTTTTGACTTTTTGGGTAAAACATTGGGTAATCTATACTCATGCATTAGAATTGGTTTATTTAGCATTAGTTGATGTTAATTAGTTAATTATGAATAGATTCGGGCGGTTTGGAAGTGGAAATCAAAGGAATAGCGGTATTTGAGGCTTGAGTTTGGTCGTGGAATCGAGGTAAGTGTTTGGTCTAACCTTAGCTTGAGGGAATAGGTGTTATTGTCTTATTTCCTACGTGTTAGTATTGAGTTCGACATGTAGGTGTGGTGACGAGTATCTATACGTTGATGTTGAGCATGCAAGTGAGTCTTATATTGTGACCGTTGTGTCTCTTATCACGTACTGTTCATGCTTAAATTGATGATTCTCTATGTTGAGCAAGTTTTATGATATTGCTGGGTATTTGATCATTGTTAAGTATTGACTCAAGTTGACATTTACTTTGTGAAGTTAACTGTTGAAATAAAATTGGTTATTGTTGATTCCCTTAGCGGGATGTTATTGTTTCTTCAGTTTGGGTGAGGAAGAGTGTAAAGCACGAAGGGTGATGCCGTGCATGATATTGTGAGTGAGTGCTAATGCACGAAGGGTGATGCCGTGCCGATATTGTGAGTGTTAATGCACGAAGGGTGATGTCGTGCCACGATTTGAGAGTTAATACACGAAGGGTGATGCCGTGCCATAATTATGAGAGTTAATGCACAAAGGGTGATGCCGTGCCGTTTCTGTTGCTTCTTATGGTGAGGACGAGAGTAAAAGCATGAAGGGTGATGTCGTGCACGTGTTACTATTTCATTATTTCTGTTGGTTCAATTATGGTGTTTACTTGGCTTCTCAACCGAATTACTGTTAGCATTGATATTACCCGCAGCATGTTTCCCCTTCCCATCTTTATCTGTTACTTTCTGTTATTATTATTCTGCTCGTATGTGATTTAATTGCATAGGTTTATATGGTTGTCGTGTCCTAGCCTCGTCACTACTTTGCCGAGGTTAGGCTCGACACTTGCCAGTACATGGGGTCGGTTGTACTGATACTGCACTCTGCACTTTTTGTGCAGATTTCGGCGCCGAACCTTGTGAGTAAATTTGAGGTTGCTGCCTTCAGTCCAGGGAGACCCAAGGTATATCTGCCAGCGTTTGCAGAGCCTGGATTCTCCTTTCTTCTATTTTAGTTTTTTTTCCAGTCTCTTTATATTTTGAGAACATATGTACTTCTTTCAAACTTATATTTGTAGAAATTCTTAGACGTTCGTGGATTGTGACACCAGATCATTGGGGTAGTTATGTATCGGAGTTGTTGAACTGTTATATCACTTCCGCATTTCCTAATTGTTTTGTTTTAGCTATTATCTATTTCTGGTTGATAAATAATAATTGTGGTAAAACTGTAACTATCGGTTTGCCTAGCTGCCACAAGTAGGTACCATCACGATTTCCGATGGTGGGAAATCCGGGTCGTGACATTATAACTTGTGTGTACGGTAAAACCGGGGGGGCCGATTTCCCCGTCATTAGGTTGCCCCGATAACGTGCTTCTCAAGGTTCGAAACCGAGGTCGAGACTACCCGTCATTGGGTTGCCCCGAACAACGGGTCCAATTTCCCGTCATTAAGGCATTTCGGAAGATCACCTCGAAGCCTCGAGGCTGCAAAGATGCGCTCAAGTCTCCTTCCTCGGAGCTCGTCGACACCCGGCCTGAAGAGAATGTCGTCCGAGGCTAGAGTAAAAATGGGGAGTTCTCAAGACACACGGCAAAGTCTGACAAAGTCTAGCCGGCCTACTCTGAACCCAGATCAGGGTGTCGCTTCTAGCTATCCCATCTCCATATCTTTACAATTAATGTATATCGTACCATATAAGGTTTCCCCTGCTATATAAAGGGGATCTTTACTATTTTCTAAACAACTGATGTTGCTCCAACTATTCTACACGAAATATATAAGAACTCTATCTCTCTTTTCTCTCTAACATACTCTCTCAATATTCTTGCTCCTATTTACTATCTTCATACTTGTTCTTCATTTGCTGTTTATCATTGGCCATAAAGAGCCTCCTTTAATTACATTACGACTATTAGCCCTTCCCTGACTGCCCCTAATAGCTCGAGCCCGAGCCCGGGAATCGACCTCGAGGCCCCAAACTGACAAGCTCGAGGCTCTGAATATCTAACTCATCGGTTCGGTTATAACTCTAAGTTAGCTCGCATTTCGTCCTTAAACTTCATACACATAGCATCAACTGCTTTACAACTAGCATAAAAATAGATCAAGTATTTTTAGAGTCCCATCAACAAATTTAATTGTTATTACCATTTTCACAGTAAACAGTTTGGCTCCCACCGTGGGGCTAAAAATAATAGTGATTATTTTCTTGCTGGTTTCGTTACAAAACGCAAGTTATCTTTCACACTTTTTCTTGACCAAGATCTTCGATTTCTGGTCAAAATGCCTGGCTCGGTAAGAAGGGCGGAAAATGACAACCTCAAAAACCACAAAGAGAAGGACATGGCTATTCCGGATGTCGGTACACCACCGTAAAACTCAACCTGGGCGGAAGAAGAGATTCTACGACATGACTTCCATATGATTATTGTAGGGACCGACATCCCCCAAGGGCCCATGTTCAAGCGAACAAGAACGTCTAGCACAGAAGAAGGGCCGACCCAAAACCGCATGTCCCAAGACACCCTCCCGTTCAACGAGGAGGATCTCGAGGCCATGACAGAACCGCACAACGATGCATTGGTGATCTCGATTCTTTTGAACAACACTAGGATAAAATGTGTGCTCGTGGATCCAGGCATGTCACGCCCAAAATCCGAGGAGCGCGACCGGCGCTCAACCGAGTAAACCCGACTGAGCAAGCCTGTTAGGTTTCATACTACCCAAATTCGTCTTTGAATAAAGAGGAAATGTACACCATTAATCAAATTCTATAAACATGTCATTAACGATTTCCATTTCATTTCCATTAGCAACTTCGTTCACAATTTTGAAGATATTACAAGTTTTATACATCATTGCCAAACATCACTATTTCTATTTTAATTCCAATACCCGACACTACTCACAACCTGTCTAAGGAGCCTCTAAATACAACTGAAGAGAAATAAGAAAATGCCGGCAACAAGGCTCCGGCTATACCTCAAATACAAGTACATGATGAACACATGATACAGGACCCCTAAATGAAGTGGGGCTTACCAAGTCGGCTGAAAAGAGGATACGCCACTAGCTGCGACCAACACTGACTGCTATGGAACCACCTACATCCATTTAAAGATGTAGCGCCCCCGGCAAAAGGGACGTTAGTACCATGGAATAGTACTAGTATGTATAACTAAACACTATCTCATTAGAAAGAACTATCATACAAGAACAAAGAAATCATAAAGGACAATGAAAAGCTTTAAACAAACACCACATCATCAAATAAAAGAATCATATAACTTTCACATAATTTTCATATCTTTAGGTTGGGGCATTTGATATTGTTCATCACCATTCATAATACCACCGCTTTCTTGAGCGGAGTCCGATCACGACCCGATCGGCTAAGTTGCCTCATTTGAGACATGTACCTCAATCACAATCTCATTCTCAATTTTCAGAATTCAATATCAGCACAATACCACCATGTGTGCGGCATGGCGTCCGATCACGGCCCGGCTAGGCCGCCTTACTAAGGTGTTGTTCCTTTCTTATTAATCATCTCGTTTCAATCTTTATTTCACATATATCAGTTCATAGGCACTTGGGGCCACAATTATCACATCATTCTTGGCAGTAGGCCACATTTCACATCATTTCCAATTTCAATGTTAGCTTTGCAATTTAGAATAATAGGTACACACAAGAGCAATTTAAGTTGAAAGCATAGATAAGATCTCACATAGATGGCACAACAATCGCAGTTTCAATCTTGATTTGTGGTCTAAGCATTTCAATACATGATTCATATTTTTCGCACCTTTTTAAATTATCAATAATAGCACATCGATCATATTGAGACACACCTTTCACGTATATAAAGTCGCAACACCAATTCATGTGAAATTAGCAATCAATACATCAATCCAGCTTTAATCTTACCGCATTTCCACAAACACCAACGGAGCTGAATTTCTAAAAAGAGGGGGTTTTAGCCATACATACCTCAAAGAGCTTTTCCTTATGTTTCTACAATCCACCAACACCTCTAGCAATAACAATCTATAAGGAGATAGCGGGAATCGATTAACAATTAGGAAGATTACCCATGGTGTAACTCTCTTAGGAATTTCATCAAACACCTAACATGTAAAGTAGTCTACAAGGTCTGAAAATGGAAATTCCTTCTTCCCTCAACCAATTTTAACATGAACTACCCAAATTAGTTCTTTAATATCACATACTACAACTTACTCCCACATGCATGGCCTATTTCTCATCCCCACAACATATTTGAACCCTTAACCCCTTACACGAATTCTTGGAAGAAGGACTTACCCGGATGGAGAACCATCAAGTGGTTATCCTCCTTGATTCTTGAAAATTTGAGCAAGATTTGAGTGATTATGAAGCTAGGCTCCTTCTTTCTCTCTCTATATGCTCTCAACTCTCTCTAAAATCAATAGAAACATGACCCCAAATAAAGCCCCAAAGCCTATATACTAAAATGGGGTCGGGTTATAAAAATAAGAAAAATAAGCCTCGAAAATCGGGTCTGCGGTCGCAGAATGCATCACGGAACTGGTGCCCAAAACTGGGCTACACTGGTCCAGTTTGCGACCAGATTTGCGGTCGCAGATCAATTATGCGGACCGCATAATGGTTTTGCCATCGCAGAACTGACACAGGATCGCATTTTTCCAGCCTTTGGTAATTTGATCATAACGTTTTGTAAGAATATCCAAATGACGAATGGTTTGAAGTGTTGGAAACTAGACTCGAAGACCTTTCATATGATAGGTGGTTCATCACATAAAACCTTATATGTATTTAGATATGCTTGTTCAAAGTGTGGACTTGTGCAAACTCTTTTGGAATTTTAGCCTATTATGAAATTTTCCGATTTGACTTAGACTTAGGCCCCTCCTTGGATCCCACATTACTTATTAAAAGACTTATACACTTATTTACCAAATCCAATTGATGTCGATCATGTTAATAGCACATAAAATATTATAATTAGTCTACCTGGCACCACGAATTCCTAATTTACTTAGCGAAATTTCTGAGGCCTTAAGAGGCAGTTCGGCAAACATAATCAGATCAGAGGTAGTAGGACAACTGGGGCTGCTCGATCGAGTCACTCCCTCTCTCGAGTCCTCCACGGCTTCAACATGACCGGCGAAGTAACGAAAGGAGAGATGACCCTCTCGATCGACACATTCGGTGCAGTTCAGAACACCAAGTTCCAAGTCATTGATGGCGACATGAGGTACAATGTGTTGCTGGCAGGCCTTGGATACACAACATGAGGGCAGTACCGTCAACCCTACACCAGGTGATAAAATTTCCCACAAAGGATGGCGTAGCGACCATATATGGGGAACAGCGGGCGGCGAAAGAAATGTTCGCGGTTTACCACGAGGTGCATATCCCCACACACCAATCTCGGACGAGCCTAGGAACATGCAGGCCCCCGAGGATGATGAAGAGGATTTATCCACCCCTCGAACCTTCGTTGCCCCTGAAGAATCGGACGCAACTAGGTCAACAGTCAAAGAACTGGAGCAGGCCATCTTGATCGAACATTTCCCGGACCGTAAGGTATACTTGGGGATGGGGCTAACCCCCAAACTCAGGGAAGGGTTCATTCAATTTCTTATTAACAATATCGATTGTTTCTCTTGGTCCCACTTGGATATGACAGGAATTCCGCCAGAAATAACCTCCCGCAGACTGAGCGTTGATCCCAAGTTTAAACCCGTAAAGCAGAAGAGAAGACCACAGTCTGAGGTAAAACATGCTTTCATCAAAGAAGAGGTAACAAAACTTCTTAAAATAAGATCCATTAGAGAGGTAAAGTACCCCGAATGGCTGGCCAATGTAGTAGTAGTGCCTAAAAAGGGAAACAAGCTAAGAATGTGCGTAGATTATAAAGACTTGAATAAGGCATGTCCCAAAGATTCCTTCCCACTGCCTAACATCGATCGTCTAATCGACGCTACGGCCGACCACGAGACCCTCACCTTTCTCAACGCCTATTCGGGGTATAATCAAATCCAGATGAACCCCGAAGACAGGGAGAAAACCTCGTTCATCACGAAGTATGGTACCTAATGCTACAACGTAATGCCCTTCGGGATAAAAAACAGGGGAGCAACGTACCAACGCCTAGTTAATAAAGTAAATCAATGGAAGTATATATTGATGATATGCTAGTTATGTCCCTGTGCGCAGAGGACCATTTAACTCATTTGCAGGAAACTTTCGACATCCTCTGAAGTTACAACACGAAGCTCAACCCTGGGAAGTGTGCCTTCAGAGTGGGTTCGGGCAAATTCCTGGGCTTCATGGTATCAAAAAAGGGGATCGAGATTAACCCCGACAAAATTAAGGCCATTGAAGAAATCACGAAAGCGAACAATGTAAAGGCAGCGCAACGACTAACAGGACGGATAACAGCCCTGGGCAAATTCATATCAAGGTCATCAGACAAGAGCCATCATTTCTTCTCTTTGCTTTAAAGAAAGAACAACTTCGAATGGACTCCAGAATGCCAACATGCCTTAGAGGAGCTAAAGCGATATCTGACCAGTCTACCTTTGCTGCATACGCCAAAGGAGGATGAAACACTATATCTATACCTGGCCGTATCTGAAATAGCGGTAAGCAGAGTACTGGTTCGAGAGGAGCAAGGTACGCAATTCCCTGTTTATTATGTAAGCCGGACCCTAGGGGACTCCGAAACCAGGTATCCCCATCTGGAAAAATTGTCTCTCACGCTAATTAGTGCTTCGCAAAAATTGAAGCCCTATTTTCAATGCCATCGTATCTGCGCTCCGTCGACGTACCCCTTCCGGAGCATACTGCATAAACCCGAGCTATCGGGCCGATTGGCCAAATGGGCCATCGAACTCGGGGGGCATGATATCGAGTATCAACATCGAACGGCCATCAAGTCCAAAATCTTGGCGGACTTCATGGCCGATTTCTCGCCCTCCCTCGTACCCGAGGTAGGGAAGGAACTTTTCATTAAAATTAGGCACGTCTTCCGGGGTATGGACCCTGTTCACAGACGGCGCCACAAACATAAGAGGATCGGGCTCGGTATAGTCCTGAAGCCACCCTTTGGCGACGTAATCAGACAATCTATAAAAACCGCAAACTTGACTAACAATGAAGCCGAGTACGAGGCTAAGATTGCAGGTTTAGAACTGGCCAAAAGCTTGGGAGCCGAGACCATCGAGGCGAGATGCGATTCACTCCTAGTAGTAAGCCAGGTGAATGGGAGCTATGAAGCTCGACAAGACAGAATGCAGAAATATTTGGAGACAGAATGCAGAGATATTTGGACAAAATCCAAGTCGCACTATGTCGCTTCAAAGAATGGACCTTAGTCCATGTACCTCGAGAGCAGAACAGCGAGGCCGACACCCTCGCAAATCTGGGATCTTCTGTTGAAGAAGAGGACCTACTCCCCGGGGCTGTTATTCAGTTATCTAAATCAGTGGTCGAGGAAGGTCACGCTGAGATTAATTCCACCGACCTAACATGGGATTGGAGGAATAAATATATTGATTATTTATGGGACGGGAAGTTGCCCCAAAACCCAAAAGAATCAAGGGCCCTGCGAACAAAAGCAGCCCGATTCTCGCTCGAGGAAAACGAGATTCTGAACAGGAGAACTTTCGATGGCCCCCTGGCGGTATGTCTAAGGCCAAGTGACACAGATTATGTACTCCGAGAAATTCACGAGGGTACTTGCGGAAACCATTCTGGAGCCGACTACTTAGTCCAGAAGGTGATTAGATCAGGCTACTATTGGGACAACATTGAAAAAGACGCCAAAGAATTCGTCCGAAAATGCGAAAAATGCTAGAAATTTGCTCCTATGATTCACCAGCCCGGCGAGCAACTACATTCGGTCTTATCGCCATGGCCATTCATGAAATGAGGAATGGACATTTTCGACCCCCTGCCAACGGCACCAGGTAAAGCTAAATTCATTTTATTTATGACTGACTATTTCTCGAAATGGGTGGAAGCACAGGCCTTCGAAAAAATAAGAGAGAGGGAAGTCATCAACTTCATATGGGATCACATTATATGCCGATTCGGAATCCCCTCCGAAATAACGTGCGATAACGGGAGGTAGTTAATCGGGAGCAAGGTAACATAGTTCCTTGAAGACCACAAAATAAAGAGAATCCTGTCAACGCCTTACCACCCATGTGCAACAGCCAGGCCGAATCCACGAATAAAACCATCATCCAGAACTTAAAAAAGAAGCTGGAGAGCGCCAAGGGAAAGTGGAGAGAAACGTTGCCCGAAGTACTGTGGGCATACCGAACGACTTCAAAGTCAAGCACAGGGGAAACACCTTTCTCATTAGTATACGACGCTGAGGCTTTGATACCAGTGGAGGTCGGGGAGCCGAGCGCCAGATTCTAACACACTACCGAGAGCTCGAACAACGAGGCCATGACAACGGCCTTGAACTACTGGATGAAAAACGAGAAGCCTCACTGATCCGAATGGCCGCCCAAAAACAGAGAATCGTAAAGGTATTATAACAGGAGAACAAACCTCCGGTATTTTGGGGACGGAGAATTGGTTCTTAGGAAAGTTACTCCCAACACACGAAATCCTAATAAAGGAAAGCTAGGACAGAATTCGGAAGGACCATACCGTGTCCTCGGAATAGTCAGCAAAGGATCTTATATGCTCGGCACCATGGAGGGCGAGCAAATTCCGAGCAACTGGAACGTATCAATTCTAAAACGATATTATTGCTAAGACATCCGATTGTAAAATCCACGAATTCCCTCGAGCAGGTGTTGTACTCTTTTCCTTCAACCAGATTTTGTCCCCGGAAGGGTTTTGCTGGTAAGGTTTTTAATGAAGCAACATCCATGCGCTACCCAAGGAAGACTCAACAAGTATTCGACGCTTCCTCTACAATCAACCACCGAATACTAGAAGACCCCCCCCCCCCCCGGGTCCCAATATTAAATTGTTGTATTGGGCCAAACGGTCGAACGAACCGATCCTATATTGTCGGTCCACGACAACAAGAACATATGTACTAGTACTTTTGCCAGCATATCACATGCTCCAAAGGAAACCCAGCATTTTCGCCAAAATGATTCCTTCATCTAAAGCGTCCCGAATACTGGAGATTGGCGTCGATAATTCAGCACCCGCATGACCTCTGGGTCGAAGCTCCAAACTCGTAAGCCCTCAACGAGGTAGCACGGAAATCACGAAACATCTCCAAAAGAGAAAAATGTCCCGAACACTCGGAGACTGGCATCACAAGCTCAGAAAATGCATGACCTCAGGGTCGGAATCTCCAAAATCCTAAGCCTTCAATGAGGCAATTCCGAGCTCACGAGTAACGGCTCTCGAGCCAAAACGAACTCGATGACTCGGAGACTGTAGCCAATCACCATTCACTAAAAAACCCGAGGCTATAAGACCCCAAGCGGGCAGACTCGTTCTCGTAAGACCTATATAAGGCAACAATAAAACTGTAAGACCTCAAGTAAGGCATGAATCATACTTGTACCAAGTATCAACAAACTGTAAGACCTCAAAGGCATGAAAAATTTGTAAGACACTACTACAGTGAGTTTAAGCTATATATCGCAATTGTAAGATTCCTGAAAAGGCATACCCTCGATATAGACGCCTAAACTACTATACTCGGGACAAAAAATGGCTCCGGCCAAACACAAATGACTACAATCATACGATTGTACCGGCCAAACTAACGCAACTCGAGGACGCCCGACCGTCGCTACAAAATCATAGGCCATTACTTCGAATCTACTTCAAAAAGAACCGGTTAAACAGGCTACCCTCGACAGGAAAAAGAGCTTTGACCATGTCTGCTCCAAATCACAAGGCTTCGAGCTACTCAGCCTACGAGCCGAACCTCCCCAGGTGCTTGAACATCACCGCAAACGACTTGAAATCGAGGTTCTTCCTGAACTGACAACGGGTCAGGCAAATTCATTTCAAAAGTCCTTAACGAGAGGAAAATAAAGCCTATAAAAGTTCGCTTCGACCCAAAGCATATGAGCCATTGCTACCAGCTTGCATAAAAGGTCGCTTCGACCCAAAGCATAAGAGCCATTGTCGCCAGCTTGCATAGAAGATCGCTTCAACCCAAAGCGTAACAGCCATTGTTGCCAGCTTGCATAAAAGGTCGCTTCGACCCAAAACATAAGAGCCATTGTCGCCAGCTTACATAAAAGACCGCATCGGCCCAAAGCGTAAGAGCCATTATCGCCAGCTTGCATAAACGGTCGCTTCGACCCAAAGCGTTAGAGCCATTGTCGCCAGCCTAATAAGCCTCAGGGCCGTGCACATAAAAGATTGCCTCGATCAAGGGTGTAAGAGCCATTGGCGCCAGCCCATACAAACACGAAAGCTTGAGGGTCAAATGAGCTCGAGTCGAAACCCGAGTTGGAGACTAAACCCAAAAAAGTTGAGCAAAAGCATCAGGACTCTAACGCCAGCGTATACTAAAGGTCGCATCGATCGAGCGCGTAAGGACCCCCGGGCCTACCTAATGAGCCTCGGGGCCGTATAACGAATCTATGGATTCTTTCCAACTTTGAAACCGGATCACCCGGCCGAATTCAAGACAGAAAGGGGAGTAGAAGAAGCAAAGCCACAAAGCTTCTTGTTATACATATGCAAGTATGAAAATAATATATACAAAGAGGGAAATGGACAGAATCCTGATCCATCATCGATCTTACGCTCTCGATGGATCCACCAAAGGTTGCACCCCGGTAACTACGAATCCTCTATCGGCCCCTTCTCAACGGCATCCTCCCTTTCCGGGAGTCCACCTTCATTTTTGGCACAACCTGAGCCGCCGCCCGGCACACCTCCAAAGGTCTGCTTTCGAGATTCCAACCAAGCGTGATCTACAGCTCGAGCTAATTTCGGTCTAGCCTCCTCAGACGCCCCCTCAACGTGAGCGCTTGCGGCAATAGCTTCCTCAACATGCAAAGATACAAGTGCCTCGGCCTCGGCTTTGATCCTAGATAGTACAGCTACCAGCTCGAAATGGAGACATCTATACTTATCACTGTCCTCCTTCGCATCCTGGAGCTAACGCCCGACTGAGGTCACTTTCCCCTGGAGAGTGTCCCTCTCGGAAGTTATCTCCCCTACGTACCATCTAAGCTCAGAAATTTCGGCATCTCTGGCCCGAAGCTCCTCCCTCAGCAAGGCATTTTCCTTCTCAAACTACATGTAGCGGGTCCAAGATGTTAAAGCACTGGAATCTAACAAAGATTCAGATAATAGTAAACTGGGGCTGAGTAACCTGCTCGGTAAGATAGGTTTTCTCACGCTCACGACGGGCCACCTCATCCTAGTATAGGATGAAAGCCTGGCTATAAAGCGCCTTGGCCTGAAGCCACGAAAAATGATAAGTTAGAAAAAACAAAGATTAGCTCAGAGCGGCGGACAGAGTTAGGGAAAATTACCCGCTCGCAAAGCCTGCCTATTTTGCCAAAGACGAGTGAAACATAAACCTCAGGAATTCCCTCGAGAATGGTTGGCAGTGTCTCGAGCGCATCTCCGCTTTCGACAGGTGTCCTCGCATTAGAGGGCTCTTCATGCGAGGCATCCAGCGCTCCCTGAGGTGGTAGGGTCATTCCCCGAGGAGAATCAAACTTGACCACGGTGTTGGCAAGATCAATCGAAGTCTTCATCTCTTATCTGCCCAGGGCCCCAAAGCTGGGCCCCTCCGAACTGCCTATCAAGGGCACCTCCACTAGAGGAGAATCCTGGCCGCCAGCCAACTTGGGGGTAGTACTCGATACTCCACCCATGGTCTCCACGCCACAAAGCTGAACCACAACGGCATCAAGCTCCAGCTTAGAAGCCTCCGTCCCTACGGCCCAGGGATCGTCTAAGTTTATACGCTCCTCGGGAGCCGTCGGGAAGCTGCTCTCCCCCTCACCTTCAGCTCGAGGGTTTCCCGCCGTTTCCGGAATAAGAGCTGCCGGGTCGACCTTAGATTCTTCCACCTTAACCTTCTTGAATTCCGGCGACCCGTCCGATGGATCCCCCTGCATTCTCTTCCTCTCACCGGGAACTAGGCTGTTTCCCTCAACGGGCAGTGCTCCCTTCATCAATGGGATTTCCCCCAGACCTGCACAAATGCAAAGGATAAATACAAAGATTGGGGAACGCTACTAATAGTGATTTGGATAGAAGAATGTGGCTACAGCAGGTCTCGGAGCTTACCGTGATCCTTGGCTTCCCACCGAGCTCGTGATAAATCGCGCCACACTCGTTCAGCTTATGGGTAGATCGAATACAAGCGGCCGACCCAATCCTGGAGGTTTGAAACTGCGCCAGGGTAGGTCGCTGCGGCTGAAATGGTATGAGAAGTAAAGTTAGATGCTTGGAGAAACATTGTTAAAGAGAAGCAAAGGAAGTCTAGATAACACGTCCACTTATGCCCCACGTTCCACTTCTCAGGGAATGGCATCTTTTCCACCGGAATCAGGTCGAAAGTCCTCACTCGGACAAATCGGCTTACCCATCCCCCATTCCCGAGCTCGTTGGTGCAGGCAAAGAGAGACCTCGGGGCTCGACAGCGGAGCTTGATTAGGCCCCCCGCGGAGGAGACGAGGGCTATACATCCTGATCAAGTGGTTGAGGGTGAAGGGCATCTCCTCGATCATGTTTGTGTAATGCCTGATCATATAGACAACGTGCCAGAATGAAGGATGAATTTGACGAAGGGTTACTTGATACCGCCAGCAGAAGTCGAGAATCACGGGGTCGATCGGGGGCGAGGATGGCCCCACCGGCCCTAAGGTGAATGGATAGGCTTACACACTCAGAAAGCCGGCTTTATATGCCGTAATATCTTTTTCTCGAGCAGGGACCCACAAGCACGGTATCCCCCTAGCGGCAGTCAGCCTTCACTCTTCCGACATCTGTTACCGAGCTGGTATATCGAATCACGGTCTCGCAACGCTCTGGCTTCGAGGAAGGTCTCTCGACCTTGAAATCAGAAGTCATCGCAAAGGATACGGGGACGCATTTCTCAGCACGAGGAAGTGTGGCCACTTCACCTTGAGATAAAAGCGAAGAGGATGAGACCGCAATCTCCTAAGAAGCAGAGGCAGAAGTTTTTGCCATTCCTAGAAAATTCCCGAAGGAGAAAAAGAGTTGCGAAAACAAAGGAAGAGCGAACCTTTTCTGGGGTTTGGGAACACAATGGGTTAAAGAAAATAAGAAGGGGAGAAGTGGAGTATTTATAGAAGCTCCGCGTGTGCACTGAAGAAGGCCAAAGGACAGCCAACTACCATAATCAATACGGAGATTTTCTGGGGCTGCGTGTGTATCGTATCTTGGCGTCTTGTGACCGATGCAGATTACAGGAGTACCTGAGGAGGAAGAAGCTTAAGGTCATTTCTTATCACCTTCACTCTAAGAAACGCAGAGACTATCTGTGTACGGTAAAATTGGGGTGGCCGATTTCCCCGTCATTGGGTTGCCCCGATAACGTGCTTCTCAAGGTTCGAAATCGAGGTCGAGACTACGCGTCATTGGGTTGCCCCGAACAACGGGTCCGATTTCCTGTCATTAAGGCGTTTCGGAAGATCACCTCGAAGCCTCGAGGCTTTAAAGATGCGCTCGAGCCTCCTTCCTCGGATTTCGTCGACACCCGGCCTGAAGAGAATGTCGGCCGAGGCTAGAGTAAAAATAGGGAGTTCTCAAGACACACGGCTAAGTCTGCCAAAGTCTAGCCGGCCTACTCTGAACCCAGATCAGGGTGTCACATCTAGTTGTCCATCTCCATATCTTTACAATTGATGTATGTCGTACCATATAAGGTTTCCCCTTCTATATAAAGGGGATCTTTACTATTTTGTAAACAACTTATGTTGCTCCAACTATTCTACACGAAATATATAAGAACTCTCTCTCTCTCTCTCTTTTCTCTATAACATACTCTCTCGATATTGTTGCTCCTATTTACTATCTTCATACTTGTTCTTCATTTATTGCTTATCATTGGCCATAAAGAGCCTCCTTTAATTAAATTATGACTGTTAGCCCTTCACCGACTGCCCCTAACAGCTCGAGCCCGAGCCCGGGAATCGACCTCGAGGCCCCAAACCGACAAGCTCGAGGCTCTGAATAACTAACTCATCGGTTCAGTTATAACTCTATTTTAGCTCGCATTTCGTCCTTAAACTTCATACACATAGCATCAACTGCTTTACAACTAGCATAAAAATAGATCACGTATTTTTAGAGTCCCATCAACAAATTTAATTGTTATTACCATTTTCATGGTAAACTACTTGATTAAAATTTGACGGACTTTTTGTGAAATTATTGATGTGCTAAATTCGGTCACTATTATACTTAATCACAAATACAAGCTAAGACCGTTATTCTTGAGATATTGGATTCTATACTTGAGTTGAAGTTACTTTTTTTGAGATTGTTTGAGATGCTTGAACAATGAAGTTCTTGAGGTTTGTTGAATTGCTATTGGCTTGAAAGCTGTTATATATGTTCATTTGGAATATTCTCTTAATCACTCTTCTTGATGTTATTCATGTTTCCTACCTTGCTTGTTATTAATATTCATGTGCTTGGTGAGGAAGAGTGTAAAGGACGAAGGATGATGTCGTGCCATTGTTTTTATATTATCGTGTGTTCATAGCGCGACGGGTATTTCCGTGCAGGCGAGGACGAGAGACATGCATTATAATGTGTTATTATTCTTTGTGTATACATTCATGACTTTATCTTGAGTTGCTACTGTTCCATCTATATTTTCTATGTGACTTGTCTTTATTGTTTTGTCTTTGTCCTCTACCTCAATTGTCGCAATATCATCCATGCCTTCTATCTGTTTAACTTGTAAATATATTGCTCTCCTTCTTGTTTATCATATCTACATCTATGCCGTTTCTCATTTATTGCACTTTCGTATAAGCCTTCTACAATGTTAGTTATCCATACCTTCTATTTGTTTAGCTTATAAAGATCATGCTTTCCTTAATGTTTGTCATATCTACATCTAAGTCTTTTACCATGTTAGTTAGTGAAATTTATGTCTTCTATCATAAATGCTATCATTACTTCTATGCCTCCTATCTAGTCTGTTATCGTTTTCCATATGCACTGCGTTGTTCGTTATTGCTACATGTGTATCTCCCATTTTATCGTTATTGTTATTGGAATTTCTTTCACCTGGTTGTATTGTTATATGTATGCTCGGTGAGTAAGAGATAAATGCACGAAGGGTGTTGCGTGCCAATTGATTTGACTTACATTCATATATTTGGTGAGAATGAGATAAATGCACAAAGAGCGTTGTCGTGCTATTTGATTTGATATCTTGATTAAATTCCCACGCTATGAAAGTTTTGGATTTACTACCTTAGGTTCGATGGTTATCGTGTTAAGGAAATGATTCGTTGTGACATTGAGGAATATTGACCGTAATTTCTTCTAGTGATTACTACTTCGCATATTTCTTCTCTTACTATTCTCTATTATATTTTAGTATTGTTTCTATCGCTAGTCTACTACACAGGTTAAACTAGTGAGTATCTTTTAGCTAAAATGTCTCGTCACTACTTCACCGAGGTTAGTCAAGATACTTACTGGGTACATGGGGTTGGTTATACTCATACTACACTTCTGCAGCTTGCGTGCAGATCTTGGAACTGAGATGCGGTGGATGACAGGAGCTGACTCTGAAGATGTACATGCCTTCCGGATGTAGATACCACTTGTCCCTGGGTAGTTTTAGACTTGAACTCTGTTTATGTACATATCAAATAGAAGTTGTATTTATTTCATATTAGTTTTTGCAAATATACAGGCTTAGTAGCTCATGGCTTGTACTACTAGTCCTTGGGATATTGTACGTAATCAAGATATATTATTTGATGATCACTTTTATTTTATTAAAATTGTGTTAACAGCTAATTGGCTGGCCTAGTGGGTTGGGTTAGTGCCATCACGACTAGTGAATCTTGGATCGTAACAGAACAAAGGATGATATGGTGGTACCGGGTTGCACACCGCAACATATTTGATATATTGTAATTGATTGGGATTGTAGAGTTATCCTGGTATTGTGATATGTGACATGAGACTTTGTTATTCTAGGGCTCTCTGGTAGTTAACCTTCGGGTCTGTTTATGTGAGATTACTGCTTTATTTCTATTCATTTTTTTTGTTATTATTATTTCGTACAGGTTATTTGTGAGTGATTTGTCATAGCCTCGTCACTATTTCGTCGAAGTTAGGCTCGGCACTTAAAGAGTTCATTGGGTCGATTATACTCATACAACATTTCTGCACTTGTGCAGATACCGGAGTTGGTCCTAGTGGCGTGTAGGGGAGATATTGGCCCGGGTCAGTTATCAGTAGGAGACTTGAGGTAGAGCTGCTGCCGTTCGCAGTCCCTGAAGTCCCCTTCCATTTTGTCGTTACTGTTTATTTAGTTTCAAACAGTTGTAGTTTGTTCAAACTTTATTTGTAGCACTCTAGATGCTCATGTATTTGTGACTCCAGGTTATTGGATATATTTAGATCATGTCATTTGGAATTTATCAATTTATTTCAGACTGTTATAGTTTATTATTATTATTATTGTTATGATTTGAATTGTTAAAACTAGTTAAGTAGCTTAGCTAACGTTGGCTTGTCTAGCAAGTGAAATGTTAGGCGTCATCAGGATCCCGATGGTGAAATTCCGGATCGTGACTTCTAAAAAGTATTTGAAAATAATAAACTAAAAATGATGAAGATGAGCCCACGTATTCAGTTTTGGACTTCTAAACGCGCTTATTTTTCTTATATATTTAATCTTTTCATGTCAGCTTTTGGGATGGTATTAGTTTTACTAAAAATAAGAATAATATGGAATATAAATGCTCGTAAAATTTCAATGTGCATCCGAATATTTTTTATAAGTTTAAGGTGTAGCTTATGTATTTTGGCTATTAAATATGCTTAGTCAAACATTGGAAAGACTAAAGTCAGAATTTACTATAACCGATGGACCAAAAATACTACTCCCTTTGTTTCAATTTTTGTAAACATGTTTGACTGGGCACGAAATTTAAGAAAAAAATGAAGATATTTGAAATTTATGGTCCTAAACAACTCAAAAAGGGGTCCACGTATTTGTGTGGTTTTAAAAGCTTCTCACTAAGAGTAGAATTGGAAATTCAAGCTAAATTGTTTCCAAATTTAAAAAGGGTCATTCTTTTTGGAACGGACCAAAAAGGAAATAGGTTCACATAAACTCGAACGGAGGTAGTACTATTAACCCTTTACCAAATATGATAAGAAAAGAAAATATAAACGTTAATATGATACTACTAGACAAAAAGAGATCTGTAGCTCTCCTGATAAAGGGCCCTTAGATTCCCGAGTCCAAAACTTAAATACTGCCTTTTTGAGCATAAAATATCTTTCTACTGTTAAAAAAAAAAGTTACACAACTACATATTTCGCAGTATTATACTGCGAATTACTTTAACGGAAAGTTAACCGTTAAGTGATTCGCAGTATTATACTGCGAATTAATTAAAAAAATAATAAAATATAGCCCCTTCTTCTTCCGCAAGATAACGACAGTGAATTCCCCATTTTTAAACTCCATCACTGCCTGGTACCCCCCCCCCCCCCCCGTGAAATTATAAAAAACAAAATGGGCCCCACCCATCACCCAAAAAGCGAAGAGTGTAGGTCCTGCACATAGCACAAGCCATGGATTCCTTCTTTCGGGTTCAAAAAATCGATTTGGATCTTTTTCAAAAAACTTAAATCAAGGTATTTCGATTTTGTTTATGTCGAAACTCGTAGAGTATATGCATATTTATTTTGTTGAATGTGTTTTCATGTGAATTTGTGTTATGTTTGTGTTTAAATTTGTATCTTATTTATACCCAGATTAATTTATTATCTTTGGGACAAAAAATAGTTAAAAATTAATAAATAATTTTTTATTGTTAATGTTATATTTTTATTTGCTTAAATAATAAATAAATATTATTTATTTAGTTTGTTATTCATATGTATGTTATGTTTGTTGTTTTAATATGTAATAGTGGCCTTTTAGCGTAGTAAAATGTAGAGCCTTTTAGTGTATTAAAATATAGAGCCTTTTAGCGTAGTAAAATATAGAGACTTATGACGTAGTAAAATGTAGAGCCTTTTAGCGTAGTAAAATATAGAGCCTTTTAGTGTAGTATAATATAGAGCCTTTTAGCGTATAGTCTTTGTAGTTTAAGTATGTACTAACTACAAACTCTATCCAATTACACTCTACAAAATTAATTATTTAATTTATAAAAATAAACTTACAAAACCAACAAATTAATATATGTTGTCAAATTAACTCAAATATCGAGCCTGGAACCCATAGATAATTACTCAGTCCAATTATAAAAATAATTATTTAATTTATTAAACTAACAAAATTCTAAAAATATTGAAATTGACACACATAATAATTAAGGATAACTTGGTGCTACCGGGCCTCAAATATCGAGCCTGGAACCCATAGATAATTACTCAGTCCAATTATAAAAATAATTATTTAATTTATTAAACTAACAAAATTCTAAAAATATTGAAATTGACACACATAATAATTAAGGATAACTTGGTGCTAGCGGGTCTCAAATATCGAGCCTGGAACCCATAGATAATTACTCAGTCCAATTATAAAAATAATTATTTAATTCATTAAACTAACAAAATTCTATAAATATTGAAATTGACACACATAATAATTAAGGATAACTTGGTGCTACCGGGCCTCAAATATACCACGCTTTACATATTAAATTTTTCTGCAACAAAACAGCTTTTTCACATGGTTTTCAGCTTTTTCAGAACGACAAGACAACTCAAAGAAACGTAGTATTATACCACGCTATACATATTCAATTTTTCTGCAACAAAACAGCTTTTTCACATGGTTTTCAGCTTTTCAGAACGACAAGACAACTCAAAGAAACGTAGTATTATACCATGCTTTACATATTAAATTTTTCTGCAACAAAATAGCTTTTTCACGTGGTTTTCTGCTTTTTCAGAACGACAAGACAACTCAAAGAAACGTAGTATTATACCACGCTTTACATATTAAATTTTTCTGCAACAAAACAGCTTTTTCACATGGTTTTCAGCTTTTCAGTACGACAACACAATCTTTTTCGGTACCACGCTTTACATATTAAATTTAATTTTAAAATGTCATTTTTTTGGTCCACAATCTTGGTCTTCTTTACACAATCTTGGTCTTATTTACAAACACCAATATGTTTAATATTTGAACAACTATATCAAAAGGCACGAGGTTAAAAAATAAGATGTAACAAGATTATGGAACATAATTTTATTTGATATATATTGCAACATACATAAGGACCGACACGTATTACAAAAACAATACGAAAATAAAAGACTAAGGGTATCCTTGATAGTTGGGTACATTCGATGAACTTGCACCAGGAGCTGAAGGGCATTTAAGATGGTCGTGTCCTGTTTGCGAGCATATGCCACATTTACGCGCATAAACGGTGTCACCAACATCCATTTGGTTCCGTATACGCGTTCTCTTTTGCACTTGCAGCTTGCGCAAATAGTCCTTGTTACACACCATCTTAAAAGGTTCCAGTGGCCAATAATGCTCAGCACCTAATGGTTGCTACTGCCCACTATACGTGTCTACGTATGCAGCAACACTGTATTGCCTATCAATATAGTTGGTTGCCCCTAAACCAACTTGTTGAAAGCACTTCAAGGCATGTGCGCACGGCATGTGGTAGATGGTCCATTTCCCACATGAACACAACCTTCTGGCTTCATTCACCGTCTGTAGGTTATTCCCACGATGTCTGCGGATAGCGGTTTTAACTTCAAAAATACCTCGGTCGTGATCGTACTGTAAAAATGAATGACAATGTGCTCGCCTCCTGTACCTTTCAAATCTTTTCATCGGTATTGGCATAAATTGAACAACCATGTCCATCAATGCCGATGCAGCTCCATGCCTTTGAACTAACCTCTCCGCACTCTATTTGAATGTCATGCGGACCATGGCAGTGACAGGCAATCCACGGGCAGACTTCAACAAGCCGTTGAAGTTGAATGTCTCCGACACATTTGTAGTCAGGGCTCCCCATCGTCTGCCGACATCAGCATGCAATGTCCAAATATGAAGCTTATGTCCCATCAGCCAAGTATATGCTCGTTGATCAATCTGCCGGATCGCATCCATGCGCCTCATGAATTTGCACTGCTAGTGCTCAGTTGCGGCCATCTACATTAAGTCATGCAAGGCCTTGCCAAGATATTTCTTCTGGAAATTGGCCTTCAGGTGCCTCACACAGTAACGGTGGTATGCATAGAGTTCCTGCCATTCAGGCAAATGCCGCACAGAACTTAAAATACCACCATGTCGATAAGATATTAGACAAATACCTGAACGCTGTTTAACAACGTGCTGCTTCAAGTGGTTCAAAAAAAGCGTCCACGTCTCTTCACTTTCGTTGGCACAAATGGCAATGGCTAGTGGAAATATTTGTCTGTTGGCATCTACTGCAACTGCAATCAAAAGCTTAATATCATACTTTCCATAGACGTGAGTACCGTCTATGAAAATTACAGGACGACAATGCACAAAACCATCAATTGTTGGTTTAAATGACCAAAACACATAGTTGAAAATATTTTCGGGTCTGTCCAGACTCCGCTCACACCTCCATTCAATAACAGTCCCGGGGTTAAAGTGTTGCAGTGCAGCCATGTACCTGGGCAGAGATGAAAAAGACTTATCCCAGTCGCTATAAATAAGTTCAAAGGCACGTTTGCGACTGAGATATGCCTTTCTTTTGGTTATAGTACAACCATACTCCTGGTGGAGGGCTGTAATACACTCTTTAATCTTGAACCTAATGGACACTTCTAAATATGGAATCAAGACAAGAGAAATCAAGTCTACATCCAAGTTGAAGTGATTCTCATTGAATGTGTCCATTTCACATATGTGGGTGCTAATAAATTTACCCACTTTTCACAACCATGATTTCTTCTTGCTGGCACGCAACATCCAGTGACAATCCATAAAGTATCTACGGCATACAGCCTTAAATACCTCCGTAGTTGACTCGCTTACCGTCATCTCACGACACTCTCTTACGCTGTAGATTTGTACACCCCTGATTAGGCGAGCTTTATCGGGGAAATACATGCCCTTTGTCAGCACCGCTGGTCTAGACTCATCCCACATCGCAGACCGAATTTCGTCATCATCCCTTGTGAGGGCATCCGCGTCGGCATACTTGGCAAATTATCAAGGTAGGGAATATTCCACTCATGAAATGGCACGTGGGACTCGTACACTCTTGGTCTAGCGGGAGGTGGAGGAACATGCTCCCACGTCAGCTCAGGTTCAACATTCACTTTCTCCTCCTCATCACCCTCATCATGGAAGAGTGTGTCATCTCCAGACTCATCCGCATTGTTATCATAATCACTATCATCTTCCTGACTCTGCGCATCTGCCAAATCACGAGTCAATACGTCGTCTATGACCAACTGTGTGAGGTCAGGAGCATCAAGATGCTCGTTTTCACTGCACAAAAAGAACAAAATGATAAGCTACCCAACTAGATAAATACCTTACATATAGCTATATCACTTTACTTACAAGTTGTACTGTCTTGACGTTTCATGATGGATGTTTTCTTGTTGGTGATGACTCCCGGATGGACCACCGTGGTCCAATACGCCAGAACTACGCATATTCCAACTAGGGGCGGGGTCATAACTTGTAAAATTCATACCCGGACGGTACCCCCTATGAAAAATATGAGTGTTAATACAAACCAATTAAAACATAAAATAAACATCGCTAAAGCATAGAATTGAAGTTTACCAGTCGTCTTGTGGATTATATAAAGACGAAAAATTATTTTGTGGCTGCTCATTCGCCGGTGGTGACAAGTTTAAATCAAGGCAAGCTCTTTCATCAGCAATCTGTCCCGCAAAAACTGCTCCAGAATAACCACCCGATGACTAGGGGTTATCCCTACTATGCACGCCCTCATTATTGGAAACGTCTTCAACCTTGACGTATATTTCCAACAATTTTATTACAATAAATTCCCTGTATTCATCCGGATCCGCAAAAAATCTCTAAGAGTTTCATCATCTTCGATGTTAAACTCAGAATAATAAGCAAACCCCTGCGGAGTCACTGAATACGGAAATCTACCGGCTACTTTAAGGTTCACCGAACGTTTCCTCACACTCATTTTTTTACATAACAACGATACCAATTTATCGTACTCCACTGTAAGCGGCAATTTAACATGACACTGTGGAGGTGAGCTATACCTCACAGAGTTATTCTCCAGCACAAATTCACCTCCCTCCCCCCCCCCCTCCCCTCCCAATATAATGAAACCCTTGGCTCTTCAGACATTATAAAAAAATGATTGATAAGAAGAAGAGAGAAGTATGAACGGAAGTTTGAAGGAGAGTTTTGAATGAATTTTCGTAAAATTCAAACGCCTTTAAATAAGGCAAGTCCGAGCTTGATATGCAGAATTTTTTAAATATAAATCGCAGTACAATACCGAGTTTTATCAATTTGAATTATTGTTATGTCAGTCATCCGCAGAGCACTTATTGGTGGGCCCAAATTTAAAAGAGAAACGTAGTATAATACTGCGAATTGGTTGATCGCAGTATGGTACTGAGTTTTGCCAAAAAAAATTATTTTTTTAATAATTTGCAGTATAATACCGCGAAGTACTTTAACGGCTAACTTTCCGTTAAAGTAATTCGCAGTATAATATTGCGAAGTATGTAGTTATGAAACTCTTTTTTTAACGGTAAAAAGGTATTTTGTGCCCAAAAAGACACTATTTAAGTTTTGGACTCTTAGATTCCCTAGTTGGGCAATGGATTAGAACACCGACAGATCACATGTTTGATTTAGACTTTCGACAGCTCACATGTTTGGTAGAATTTTTCTGTGCCTTGTCCTATCCCATCTGCTAAAAGATGGAGTACTACATATCGGAGATCTGCTATCACATACTAGCGCGCGGGTTGAATTTGTGCACCTATCTCTTAGATGATTGTACGGATATTCTAAACCAGTAGGCTACTAAATAAACTGCAACTAGCAATAGCAATAATTATGCTGCTATACTTTTTCGATAAAGTTGGTTAGACCGATTTGCATAATTGAATAAATGATGAGCTTTTGAGTGTTTATTTGTGTTTGATATTTCTACGAACCCTTCCCAATCACTATCAGGACACATGTTTTTATTAAGACTAAACTTGAACTAAGTGTTTGGACATAAAAATTACTATAATTTTTTAAAAATGTAGTATTTAGAGTTAAATTGAAAAATAATATTTGAAATTTAAAATTATAAGTTGGACATGTACTTTACTTAAAAAAATATTGCAATTTTATGAGTGTGGAAACAAAAATTTCTGAATTTTTTTAAAAAGTTGTCAGAATAATTTTTTTGACTTTTTAAAAACTCATTTCGAATTTTTTTTTAAAAACCTACAAAATTGCATGGACAAACACATTTTGGAGAAACAATTAGAAAAAAGAAAAAAATATCTACGGACAACTAGGTCCGAAGTCTCCATAAATTTGTTTGAGTGTATATTGAGGCGTGTATTATGAACAGTCGTTTTAGTTTGAATTTTTGTTAGACTCTCACTATCAGGCTACTTGTTTTTATTCAGACTCAAAATTTGAAGTCTTCATCAATATGTTTTTGTGTATGCTGAGGTGTGTATGATAAACAGTAGCATTATTTTGAGTTTTAGTTAGACTTTCACTATCAGACTACATGTTTTTACTAAGACTCAATTTTTTTCGAATATAGTAGCCTTAGTTTGAGTTTTAGTTTGGCTCTCAGGCCACATGATTTTATTAAGACTCAAATTCAAGATCCAAAATTTATGAAAGCTTATTACTAGCAATAGTATTAGCCAGTATATTCAATAACGGTGTCAAAATATAAAAAATTAAACATGCATAAAATTCAAGGACATCAAACATAAAATAATATATTTTTTTACTAGCAATACAATGTAATTTTCTAGCAAAGGGGATCCGTTGACACCCCTCGCTTAAACGTGACTCCAACACAAATTACTAGTACAGTAGTACTAGTCTTTGACTCTTTGGACACGCGCCCGTTGCGTGTGGATCTCAAATAAATAAGTTTAACATTTAAAAAAATTACTTATAAGATAATTTAAAAAATGTAATGAAAATAATGAAATGTTGGTCATTTTAACTAACTCAAAGAAAGAAATCTCACTCCACAAAATTTTTTGAATTAGCCTGTCAGTTAGTTGTTGAAGTTTCAAAGAGGATCATCGAACTATTGCTGAAACCCATACAACCTCTATAGTTGAAACTTGACCAACCATGTATACACTTCAAAGAAGCTGGTTTCGAACTACTGAACCACATATTAAAGCTTTTTGTAACGACCTGACAGATCGTTTTGAGTATCTGCATATCGCCCGATAATTCGAGGGCTCGAGTATCTCCACTTAATACATTATGACTTGCGTAAATCATCGGTATTGATTTTCAAGTTATCCGGAATCAATTTGGAAGAATGAACTTCAAGATTTAAGTTCTAAGTTGGAAGAATTGACCAAGTTTGACTTTTTATCATTTGACCTTGGAATGGAGTTTCGTCATTTCCGTTAGCTCAATTGGGTGATTTTGGACTTAGGAGCGTGTCCGGATTGTAATTTGGAGGTCTGTAGTTGAATTTGTCTTGAAATGGCGAAAGTTGGATTTCGGGATGTTTGACCGGGAGTGGACTTTTTGATATCGGGGTCGCATTTTGATGCAGGAATTTGGAATAGGTCTGTTATGGCAAATATGACTTGTGTGCAAAATTTGAGGTCAATCGGAGGTGATTTGATAGGTTTCGGCATCGGTTGTAGAAGTTGAAGTTTCAAAGTTCTTTGATTTCGACTTGATGGGTGATTCATCGTTTCGAGGTTGTTATGTGTGGTTTGAAGCTTCGGTAGGTTCATATTGTCATATGGAACTTGTCTGCAAAATTTGGCGCCGTTTGGAGTTGATTTGATATGATTCAGAGGCTCGGTTGCGGTTCTAGAAGTTCTTGAAGTTTAAGTTTGATTTTCATGTGTTTTGGCATACGATTCGTGGTTTTAGAAGTTATCTTGATGATTTGAGCGTGCGAACAAGTTCGTGTTGTGTTTCTCGACCTGGGTGCATGATTGGATTGGAACCCCGAGGGCTCGGGTGAGTTACAGATTGGTTTCGAAATGATTTTTGATAATCTTAGATTGCTGGTACTGGTGTCATCGCAATTGCGATGTTTTGGTCGCAAATGCGACAGTCGCAATTGCGAAGCAGCCTTCGCATGTGCGAAGATTGGGCTGCTGGGGTAGATTTACATTTGCGAAGAAACCCATCGCATTTGCGATTTGGGGTTGTCTGCAATTGCGATAACCCTACCGCTTTTGCGAGACGATGGGCTTTGCATTTGCGATGTTCTGGTCACAAATGTGACCTTAGCAGGAAAGCCTCTAGTTCATATTTGTGATTATATGTTCGCATTTGCGAACTCCATGTCGCAAATGCGACATGTGCAACCTGTTAATAGCTGAGAATTTCGATACTTAGCTTCATTTTGTTATATTTTCAACCCTAGCTTCGATGGGAGGCAATTTTGTGAATGGATTTTCATACCAAATCAATGGGTAAGTATCTTTAATCATTTCTCAACTATATTTCATGAATTTATATAAGATTTAACATCAAATTCATGAGAAATCTATGGAAAAATTTGGGAATTTTGGCAAAGTTTTGGAAATAAAAATTTGGAATTTGAGAGTGGAACAGGACGCGGATTTGAAAGCAAAATATATATTTGGACTCGTGAGGCTATGGGTAGTTAAGACCTACCCTTGGACCCGGATTTTGACCGGGCGAGCCCGGGGTTTGACTTTTGTTGACTTTTTAGAAATCTTATAAAAATCACAGCTTTATTAATTGCAATTATTTTCTCTTGTATTATGTGATGTATTCAAGTCGTCGTTGGCTAGATTAAGTCGAGCAGAGGTGAATTTGTAAAGGAAAAAAGGCTAGATTGAGTGTTGAGTTAGCCGAATTGAGGTATGTGTTTTGCCTAACTTTGTTGAGGGAATTTTTCCTCCTATTTGTCATTGTTTACGACATGCGGGGGTGATACATAAATGAGGTGACGAGCGTATATGTATGTGCCAGGGTTAATCATGCTCGGGGAGTGGATTATGTCACATTTATGTTTGTAGAATTTTGTGACCTCCTGCTTCATGCCTTAAATGGACTCTTAGATACTAAGAACATAATATTAAATGATAGGAATCAAGACTTAGCTTATAATAACTTGATCAAACTTGACGGAAATTCTGAGAATACATTGATGTGTCTAATTTGGTCATTTCTATGCGAAATCATTACTACATTACTACGACCGATATTCTTGAGATACTAGACTCTATACTTGTGTTGTGGATCATATGTGAGATTCGTGATAGTATTAGAATAATACGGTTCTTGAGGGTTGTTGAATCATTGTTGACTTGGAAAGTTATGATTAGGAATTTGTTTGGAATATCCGTTAAAACACTCTCCTTGATGTTATTTATGTTTCTTGCCTTGTTTATCATTTATATACATATACTTGTAAGGAAGAGTGTAAAGCACGAAGGGTGATGTCATACTATTGTTACACATTATCATGTAAGTGAGAGTGTAAAGTACGAAGGGTGATGTCGTGCTACATTTTGAGAGTAAAAACACAAAGGGTGATGCCGTGCCACATATTGAGAGTAAAAGCACAAAGGGTGATGTCGTGCCATATCATTTAAGGAATGAAGGGTAATGCCATGCCATTTCATTTATATTGTTATGATTGTGTGTTATTGTGAGGTCATGGCACGATGGGTGTTTCCGTGCAGGCGAGGATGAGGGACGTGCATTATGTTTGATATCAGTCTTCTGTGTATACTTTCATGTCATTACCTTGAACTATTATTGTCAAAAATAACAAATCTGACGTGACCTGTTGTTATTGTTCTGTCATTGATCTCTTTCTCAATTGTTGTTGTGTTGCTCATACCTTCTACTTGTTTAACTTGCAAATACCATGCCTATTTCCTGCTTTTATAATTATACTCATGTCGTATCTATTCTGTTGCACTTTAGTATAAGCCTTCCACCATACTAGTCATTCATGCCCTTACTTATTAACTTGTAAAGATCATATGTTTCCTTCTTATTTGTTATATTTGTACTTTGGCCCCCAATATGCTAGTTAAGTGAAGTTGATATTCCTTGTTTTTCCAATTGTTGTTATTACTCACGAGCTCCGCTTAGTCTTTTACTGTTGCCCATATGTATATCGTTGTCCATTGTTGTTACTTGCATATTTCCTGCTTTGTAATTCCTGTTATCGGTATTTCTGTTATCTGGTTGGTTCTGTTACACATACATTAGGAAGGATGAGTTGAACGTACGAAGGGTGTTGCCGTGCTAATTGATTTGTCACATAAATTATGTATAAATGGTGACGAAGAGATTAAAGCACGAAGGGTGTTACCGTGCCATTTCACTTGGTAATTTGGATATACTTCTCATACCTGGAAGGATTGTAAATCTTCTACCGTGTTTCCTTCTAGTAATTGTTGACTGTCTCGTCGAGTTGTATACAGTACTTTTACCTGTTATGTTTTGAAGTGCCTATATTGTTAGTCTAGTGTACAGGTTATAACAATAAGCATCTTTTAACTAAAAGCATCGCCACTACTTCGACGAGGTTAGACAAAATACTTACCCGTACATGGGGTCGGTTGTACTGATACTACACTTCTGTACGATGTGTACATATTTCTGGAGCATAGTTGCTGGTGATGTCGAGTACTGATTCTAAAGATGTTCGTGCATTTCGGATATAGTTGCCTCTTGTCCTTGGTAACTTAGGTTTTTTTATTCTATTTATGTATCTTTCGAACAGAACGTGTATTTATTCATACCAGTTTGTAAATTCTAAGTCTTAGTAACTCATGGGTAAATTTGTAAACGTTCTGTTGTCTATTCTCTATCTTCTTATAAATCTCAGTTGAGTTGTATTTTCTGTTAGTTGGCTTACCTAGCTGGTTGAGTTAGGTGCCATCACGACTTGTGGTTTTTGGGTTGTGACAAGGTGGTCAGAGCACTAGGTTCGTAGGTTCTATGAGTCATGAGCAAGTGTCTAGTAGAGTCCTACGGATCGGTATGATGACGTCCATACCTATCTTCGGGAGGCTACAGGGCATTTAGGAAAATTTCCCTTTCTTCTTTCCTCATCGTGCGGCCTTATTTCAGCTTGAAATCTACGACTATGACTCTTCCGGATCGCTCATATGTGATGTTGTGCGCTCGGTATTCGCTATGTGCCAACGATCGGTGATGCTGCAGATGGATTGCGATGGGCAATGGATACTTGATTATCATGGGGAGGTGTTGTATATCCTCAGAAGCAGATGCAATGCTGAATCTTCTAGTCGTCCCTTTATGGTATGAGGCCGGTTCGTATGTCTGGTAGATAAGCACAGGTTTGGGGAGAATTGCTGGTAGCCTGGTCATTGTAATTAAGGTGGGTTCATGGCAAGTTGTCGATCCGAGTATAACTGGTGGGCCATCTCCTACATGATGAGTTTTGATCGTATGTCTCGTATGAGATTTCCCTTCGGTGGTGTGCATATGGGATCATTTTAAAGCCTTTGGGGAAGTTGTTTGGCTATTGCAATGGTGGGTAAGCGCTTGGCAGAGTCTTCGTGGTGTTCTACAACCAGTATTACATGAGTTTTTGAAGTATTCAGCTAAATAGTCATGCGGGATCAGGGCATGCTGTGAAGATATGGTACTTGGGGTTGCCGATGAGTTTTCCTATGGCTTCAAGATAAGTGGTGGAGTCTGCTAATGACGATCGGATTGTAGGATCATTGGCCGTATCAGTTTTCGGACCGAGAGATTTCTTGGTTATTTCTTTAAATGGGCATATGCTGGTGAAGCACGGGTCGTTTGACACGTATTAGCTGTGTATGGAAGATTAGGATAAGATGAGTGTTTATCGAGAAGGTTCCGGCAAGTTCCAGGACTTATGTAGCCTTTAAGGACTTTTGAATTTATCTACGGGCAAGCTTAAAATCGGTCGCAAATGGTAATCGGATCTGCGGTATTTTCTTGTCAAGAAGGGTCTACATGTCGATGTTGGAGTGATGCAAGAAATGGCGTCGGGTTGCCAGGAAGTTCCCTCATGGTGGTCATATCGGATTTAGTACTTTCAGGTTGGCAGTCTGTGTGATTTGATTGAGTTAGGGGCGATTGGTTCTAATTACTTGATTATGTGTTACTGAGTTCCGAAGAATTTATCATGGTTATGACCACGGTCGGAGTTGATGTTTTTCTACAGGTATGGAAGCTATATTGAGTATGGTGGAGTCCTCCTGAACTGAGTTAAATGAAAGAATCTCGGTTGATGAAGTGTTGAATTTGCTTATGGTTTAGTGTCGACTATGAGATTTTCGTAGTGTTGCGAGTTAGCATGTTTGAGGCGATATGCCGTGTGGGTTTTAAAAGATGCACGTACCAGGTTGCATATAGTTTCAAGGGAAGGATATGAGTTCTTCATGTAACGAACGATTTTGGGTGCTTAAGGTTTTTTCTGGCACTATGTGTTCCCACCGGGGGAGAATTCACCTGTTGGCAGGTACAATGTATTTTGACTTGTGGGTATTTTTACATGAGATGATGGAATATGAGTTATGTGTCAGCCATTTGAGTAGCGGTGTTGAGATTGGGTATGAAGATTCTGGTATTGTGAGGCTTAGAGATTTAATGTTCTTGTTGGCAGACTATTCCTTGATCGCGAGTTGTGAGGAAATGTAGAGGATTGGATGATTGGAAAAGTTGCTATAGACTTTTGGAAGGTTTATTAAATGTTGGAGGATGATCGGAATTTGGTTTGGGGATTATTTTAAGCCTAACGAGAATGTGTATACTGAATCAGATTGGATTTGCTTGCTCTTGCGCAGTTGTTGGCACATGTATATCATCGGGCAGAATGGATGTTATTCGCGCCTTGGTTTATGTTACATGTTTCTCTCTTATACTATAACAGGTTGTGAGGGTTACATGATTCTTCGCGCGCATATTGGGATTCAGTTTAGGCCTCATGGCATTATGGGCGAGATGGACTTTGTGATGTTTATTTGCTTATTGTACCTTAGTTGTGCTTGTCTTTCTCAGTATTGTTTGTTCTTAATGAGTTGCCCCACATTTATATTTTGTGCACTCTATTGTGCTTGAACGTAACGCACATGTGATCACTGAGCCCGAGTATTATGGATCGAAGGGTACCCTATGTGGATTGATATGATGGGATTGGGTTTGCACGCCGTAACGGTACAATGATGAAATGTGACACCTTCTTCATGTTTCGTGTATTTTGCTTTCCCCTTGTTAGAAAGAGTTCATAGTGAAGTGCTAAAATTTCCCTGCCCGTTTAGCTTATTTAGTAGTCTTCCTATTTATTTTTCTTACCGTTATCTGTCATGTCTGAATTATTACTTGTTAATGTACGGAACTGGGTTGTGTGAGGCTCCATATAATTATTGTTGATACTTGTCGGTGTGGCTGGTTGTATTGGCTGAGATGATGTTTCTAGACCTGAGATTTGCGCTATTGTATTGGGATGAGGAAGGTTTGGATGAATAACACTATATTTTGTTGAGGATTTGGACAATGGCCCTGATCGGGAAAGTGAGTTCTTAGCTTATTGATTCGATGAGTGTTTAAGCGGTTATGTTGCTTCTTTCATCATCGGTAGGGTATGAAGGTTTTGAACAAGGTTCTAATCGATATGAGGCTTGCTACCAGCACCAGATTTGTTTTTGGGCAGTAATGTTGGTCAGCAATTCCTATTGTGAGTGTCGAAGTGATGGGGTATATCATGTGATTACATCTTGGGTTATGGTCATGATTTGATATAGCTTGCTCATACTTGTACAATGTGTAGATGTGGGATTAGGGTCTTGTAATGAATTCTGGCTGATAAAGATTGAGTTCTATAGTTTAAGGACCAAGGTCGGAAAAAGGATCTCTAGTTATTTTGTGTTGGCGGGCTTATGTGGATCAGGGTGATGTGGGATCACCCCCGGGTTTGTGCTTAGTAAGGTTACACTGTGATTTCATAGCTTTGGAAAGACTCCTGGCACGTTCGAGGATGAACATATGGTTAAGTGGTGGAGGATATAACGACGTGACAGGTTGTTTTGAGTATCTGCACTTCGCCCGATAATTTGAGGGCTCGAGTATCTACGCATGATGTATTATGACTTGCGTAAATTGTCAGTATTGATTTTCAAGTTATCTGGTTTGGAGGAATGAACTTCAAGATTTAATTTCTAAGTTGGAAGAATTGACCAAGTTTGACTTTTTAGCATTTGACCTTGGAATGGAGTTTCGTCAGTTCAGTTAGCTCCGTTTGGTGATTTTGGACTTAGGAGCACGTCCGTATTGTAATTTGGAGGTCCGTAGTTGAATTAGTCTTGAAATGGCGAAAGTTGGATTTTTTGGAAGTTTGACCGGGAGTGGACTTTTTGATATCGGGGTTGGATTCTCATTACGGAAGTTGCAATAGATCCGTAATAGAAAATTTGACTTGTGTGCAAAATTTGAGGTCAATCGGAGGTGATTTGATAGGTTTCAGCGTCAGTTGTAGAAGTTAAATTTTCAAAGTTCTTTGATATCGACTTGAGGGGCGATTCATCGTTTCGAGGTTGTTATGCGTGATTTGAAGCTTTGAGTAGGTTCGTTTTGTCATATGGAACTTGTCTGCAAAATTTGGCGCCATATGGTGTTGATTTGATATGGTTCGGACGCTCGGTTGCGATTTTAGAAGTTCATGAAGTTTAAGTTTGATTTTCATGTGTTTTGGATTCTGATTCGTGGTTTTAGAAGTTATCTTGATGATTTGAGCATGCGAGTGAGTTCATGTTGTGTTTCTTGACCTGGGTGCATGATTGGTTTGGAGCCCCGAGGGCTCGGGTGAGTTTCGGATTGGTTTCAGAATGATTTTTCATAATCTTTGATTGCTGGTACTGGTGTCATCGCATTTGTGATGTTTTGGTCGCAAATGTGACAGTCGCAATTGCGAAGCATCGTTCGCATTTGCGAAGATTGGTATTCTGGGGTAGATTCGCATTTACGAAGAAGCCCATTGCATTTGCAATGTGGGGTTGTCTGCAATTGCTATGACCCTACTGCTTTGGCGAGACGATGGGCTTCGCATTTGCGAAGTTCTGGTTGCAAATGTGACCTTAGCATGAAAGCCTCCAGTTTGCATTTGCGATTATATGTTCGCATTTGCGGGGTTCGCATTTACGAACCCCATGTCACAAATGCGACATCTACAACATGTTAATAACTGAGAATTCCGAGACTTAGCTTCATTTTGTTACATTTTGAACCCTAGCTTCGATGAGAGGCGATTTTGTGAAGGGATATTCATTCCAAATAATTGGATAAGTATCTTTAGTCATTTCTCAACTATATTTCATGATTTTATATAAGATATAACATCAAATTCATGAGAAATCTATGGAAAAATTTGGGGATTTTGGAAAAGTTTTGAAAAATGAAAATTTGGGATTTGAGAGTCGAACGGGATTCAGATTTAAAAACAAAACATATATTTGCACCCGTGAGGCTGTGGGTATTCAATACCTACCCTTGGACTCGGGTTTTGATCGGACGGGCCCGAGGTTTGACTTTTGTTGACTTTTTAGAAATCTAATAAAAATCACAGCTTTATTAATTGCAATTATTTTCTCTTGCATTGTCTGATGTATTCAAGTCGTCGTTGGCTAGATTGAGCCGATCGGAGGCAAATTTGTAAAGGAAAAAGGCTAGATTGAGTGTTGAGTTAGCCGAATTATGGTAAGTGTTTTGCCTAGCTTTGTTGATGGAATTTTTTCCTCATATTTGTCATTGTTTGCGACATGTGGGGGTGATACATATATGAGGTGACGAGCGTATATGTATTGTTGCGCCCCCTTTATTCCCTCCCTTTTTGACGGGGAGGGGGTCCGGGTTGCAACATTCACGGGGTGTAATAACTCATTTCCTTTTTGGGAATCGGGTATTTGAAGAGTCGCCACCTAACCGATTATGGTGCATTAGGGCACCTAGAGCAATTAACTCTTGGGTTGGTCTGCATTTCCAGAGATTAGGGTAGGGCTCGAAGTAACCTCGAGGGGAAGGTGTTAGGCACCCCTCTTGGTCCACAACTGTGGGTCCCGGTCGAACTTGTACTTACGAATTAGTCCAAAAATAAAATAAACAGTTGAAGCAGATAATTACAAGCAGAGCATGTTGGGCATTGTATAACTCAAATAAGAATTTAAACAGTTTGTATGTATAAAAGGAAAATAAAGCTTCAAGTAAGGAGGATTTGGGGAGAAGGGGGTTCCTAGGTTGGTTAGCCTATAGGATCATATCAGTACAATGCCCGGTAATCACTCCTTGGAAAGGGGCTACGCGTGGCATTAGCGCACCGGTCATCATATCCATGTCTACCCTTCCCGTCTCCTTATTGGTCATGCAAAGCGAGTGTTTGGTCAACGATTCCTATTGCATGCTGCTACCCGTCCCTTCTTAATGGTCCTTGAGGGAGTTAGGACCTATACCTATAGGTGGTTCTAGACATACCCCCTAAGGTTTTTAAAAGGCAAAAATTCTAAGGCGACAGTCAAAAGCATTTTGGGACTTTCACACATAATGGGAGCAATTAAGAGGCTCAGAGTTTCCTCCTCAGGGCACCCATCAAGCACAGTTAAGGTCTTTTATTAAACAATCTCCTAAAGCAGGATATCTAAGTGAATATGCAGAAACAAACAAACTTTTTTTTAGACTCAGAAATCATGCCCTAGCAGTTGCCTAAGGACTCCTTTTAAAGCCTGTTAGGATCAGAAAGCATTAAGCGATAGAGACAGTTTCAGTGAATGCAATTTTGAAAGCGCCCAAGAGGCATGCCTATATGCAGGATACTGATATCTATTAATGCAGAAACGAATATATTTTGAAAATAGGCTCCTTTTATACTTATAGGCATGATATCTAATGAGATGAGGCAGTTTGAAAGAACTTGTTTCAGAACTTGCTTAATACTTAATAAGACCAATTCAGGAATGAACTAGGCGTGATTAAAGGAGCTCATTAGACGAAATTAGATTAACAGACAGAATTGCGAGTAGGACTCCCTATAGGCATGATATCTAGGCGTATTACTAATTTTAGTCGATTTGCAAATGTGGCAACATACAGAAGTACTCATTATCTATATCTGAATTAATTCCTATAGGCATGGTATCTACTATTAAACTGATTTTAAGACATGATTTCTTGGAACCTATATGCATGGTTTCTGAAATATGACAAAATGTAAAACCTTAAGGACATGGTTTCTACTTGACGAGTAAACAAACTTAAAGGTGAAGTCCTATGGATATGATTTCTATTTGGCAAGGCAATCAGATTCAAAGAGTAAAGTCCTAAGGGCATATTTTCTATTTAGAACAAACAAACTTGAAAAAGTAAAGTCCTAAGAGCATGTTTTCTATTTAGAACAAATAGACTTGAAAAAGTAAAGTCCTAAGAGCAGGATTTCTACCCGTATTACCCCAGAAAATATGTATCTCCCCACCCCTTTTCACTAAATACACCAACATCTGTTTACAAATCATTAAAGCCAATGAACTACATAAATAAAATAGAAAATCAAGAAGCTATTCTATAGGGAGCCTTCAATTAGGCCCAGGTTTCCCAAAGCCTCTAATGGTCTCATATGCCTCAGTTCCATAGACAAATCAAAGTCTAGGTGCATCAAAGTTCCCTAAGGATCTCAAGGATCCGGGCCAGTGCTTACACCTAGACTTAGCAACCCAGAATTGAACAAGTGCAGTGTGGAAAGGCCAGCCACAGTATGCCAGAGTTCAGAGGGTTCTCAAAGGATCCCAAGGCAGTACACATACTAGAGGGGACATAACTTATTGACTAAGAGTAGAGTGAGAAGTGGTGGACACAAGTTAAAAAGGTCTTGGTAAGAAACTTTATTTAACAAAAACCTTTTTTGAAAGTAATTCAGTAAAGCAACAGAGATGGTTTGAGAAAAAAGTGATTGGAATAATTAACACAGTCCAAACACGGCAAGTTCACAGAACCAAATGAATTCAGTAATCACACACAGGGGCAAGGGGGTTTGGGACACATAGAACATTTGACTACAAACACAGAACCCAGCCAGGGTCTAGGATTGGTTTAGACATGCTCAGAAACAGCTGACACTGGCATAGTCATAAAACCAGACATGAAGAACACAACCACATAGAAGGGGTGATCGGGATTTGGGATTCATGGGATGTAGTATGGTAAGCATGCAACAAGTGAGAGACAATTGGTAAGACATGCTCAGAAACACACATAAAGGGGATATACTAATCTAAAGGAAGGGGAAGAGATAATAACATGCTAGTAATGTGTTCTTAACTACAAGTTTCACAACAGAACCACAAACAAAAGCAAACCAGAAACAAGAAGAACTGAAACAATAAGAGAATCATGTTGTTGTTGGAACTTTGAATTGAACTAGGACATACCAGTGAAGAGGAGAGTAAGCAGAATGAAAGAACAAGAGAGCACAAATGGTTAGCGTTGGCTTGCAGCCGGCTAACAATAGCAGATAGCACAAGAGAGAGAGCAGAGATTTTAAGCTATGAGAGATAGTCTTAAAACCCAAGTGTCCGTGTCTGTGCTAATGAAAGACTAGAGTATTTATAGTTTGAAAACAGGTAGTAAATAAAGTAAAAATCATAGTAGCATAATGATTGAGGAATTTAGAATCAATCAATCAGAAAATCAAGGCAAGTACTCCCTTAATTAAGGGAACTAATTCAAACGGTAAGAACCAGTAGCATATATGGCAAGAAAAATCAGTACATGACTAATAAGGAAAGAATCAAAGTTCAGTAAGCATAGGGTAGTCAATTAGGACTAAATTCAGAAAACTTCAATTAAGGGAATGATTTAGTTAGAATAAAGTACCACAACAAATAAGGTAATGAATCAGTCAATTTAAACAGACGAGGTAGAAGTTTAGGGTTTTAAAAGAAAAATCTTTCAATCAAACCATCAATTAAGGAAATCCGAATCAATCAGTAAGGACTCATGATTCTATACTTCAACATATAAATAGAGAAGATCAAACGGACGTAGCAAACAGGCAAGGTCAGCAATATCGACAGAAAGGGGCAAGAGATGAACAAAAAAGATGAACACAATCACACAGAAGTGATATAAGCAGGCTAATGACTCAGTAAAACACATTCGAAGCATGGTATCCACAGAAGCTTAACAAGAAATAAGTAGTTAGGCTAACACAGAGAACCAAGACAAAGAAGATCTTAAAAATTAGGGCTTTTTAACATAGGCGAGTTAAAGAGCAGTAAGAACATAGAATCAGTCGAGATAAGCAAGGAAAGAGGTTTAAACATAAAGAAAAATCAGTTTAAACAAGTGTAGAAGAAACTCCGAGAAACCCTAACTTTAAAGAAAGTAAAAACGGCTTAAAGATGAAGATTTTTAAACAGAGGTCTGAGAACAGTGTAGAACATAGAAAGAAACAGACTTGAATCGTTAAAAATAGCACAGATCTAAGAGATTCAAACTGTTAGGGTTTCAAAGGAAACCCAGACAGAAACGGAAGAACCTGCTATAAACTTCAAAGATCGCAACAAATATGGTGTGATTTTGCCCAAAATCACACCGGAGAAGCCATGAACAACCAAAACAGCAACCCAACACATAAGTCGGCATAGCCCAGGGCCCTTGAAGGCCTCAGAGATGATGAGCAAGGCGAGGGAGAAACCGTTGGAGGCTTTGGGTTGAAAGGTGGTCGCCGGAGATGACCGGAGAGGGAGGCGTCGTTTGAAGAGAGATTAGGGTTAGGTTGAGAGAAGAGAAGAGACGAGAGCATCTGAAGGTGGCGGGGGTTTGGAAATGAGTAGGGTTAGAGTGGTCGTTTAGAATTAAAAAGGAAAGAATAAATGAGGGCCGTTGATCTTTTAGATCAACGGCCAGGATCTGATGGGTTTGGGTCGGGTAGGAAGTGATTTGGGGCCTGGGTCGGGTTATTTAATAGGAGATTGGGCTGGGATTGGGTTCAATTAGGCTAAAATTGAAAGCCAAATCTGGCTATGATTTAAATCGCCAATTTTCCCTATTTTAATTTTAATAAATAATAAAATAGTTTCTGAAAATAGTTTTTCTATACCAAAATAATTTAAAATATAGGGGCCAATCTCACACGTATAAAATATAATTATACATTAAAATGGGCTAACATTGCAATTATATACAATTTAGCTTGAAAAATATCAAATGTAATTACAAAAATGAATAAAAATTATATTAATTACATTTTGGTATAAGTATAGAAACTAAATGAATAAATCATAATAAAAATAATTTGGGAAATAATTATTGGGACTTTATGAATAAAAGGGGAGAAAATAAATCAATTTAAATCCTTAAAATCATAGGAAAAATAATAAAACCTTGTGCATGCTTATATATGCATATATATTCTATTTTGAAGGTCTTTATGCATATTTAAAATATATAAGGAAAAATTGGGTATCAACATGTATGTGCCAGGGTTAATCAAGACTTAGCTTATTATAACTTGATCAAACTTGACAGAAATTCTGAGAATACATTGATGTGTCTAATTCGTTCATCTCTATGCGAAATCATTACTACATTACTACAGCCGATATTCTTGAGATACTAGACTCTATACTTGTGTTGTGGATCATTTGTGAGATTCGTGGAAGTATTTTAATAATACGGTTCTTGAGGGTTGTAGAATCATTATTGACTTGGAAAGTTGTTATTTGGAATTTGTTTGAAATATTCGTTAAAACACTCTCCTTGATGTTATTTATGCTTCCTGCCTTGTTTGTCATTGATATACATATGCTTGGTAAGGAAGAGTGTAATGCACGAAGGGTGATGTCGTGCCATGGTTATACATTATCATGTGAGGGAGAGTGTAAAGCACGAAGGGTAAAGTCGTGCCACACTTTGTGAGTAAAAGGACGAAACGTGATGTCGTGCCACATATTGAGAGTAAAATCACGAAGGGTGAGGCCGTTCCATATCATTTGAGACTAAATGCACGAAGGGTGATTGCGTGCCATTTCATTTATATTGTTATGGTTGTGTGTTATTGTGAGGCCATGGCACGATGGATGTTTCCGTGCAGGCGAGGATGAGGGACATGTAATATGTTTGATATCAATCTTCCGTGTATACATTCATGTCATTACCTTGAACTGTTATTGTCAAAATTACAAATCTGATATGACCTGTAGCTATTGTTTCGTCATTGATCTCTGTCTCAATTGTTGTTGTGTTGCTCATACCTTCTACTTGTTTAACTTGCAAATACCATGCCTATTTCCTGCTTTTATAAATATACTCATGTCGTATCTATTCTGTTGCACTTTAGTATAAGCCTTCCACCATGCTAGTCATTCATACCCTTACTTGTTAACTTGTAAAGATCATGTGTTTCCTTCTTATTTGTTATATTTGTACTTAGGCCCCCAATATGCTAGTTAATTGAGGTTGATATTCCTTGTTTTTCCAATTGTTGTTATTACTCACGAGCTTTCCGCTTAGTCTTTTACTGCTTCCCACATGTATATCCTTGTCCATTGTTGTTACGTGCGTATTTCTTACTTTGTTATTCGTGTTATCGGTATTTCTATTATCTGGTTTGTTCTGTTACACGTACATTTGGAAGGATGAGTTGAACGCACGAAGGGTGTTGCCGTGCTAATTGATCTGTCACATAAATTATGTATATATGGTGAGGAAGTGATAGAATCACGAAGGGTGTTACCTTTCCATTTGACTTGATATTTTGGATATACTTCTCATACCAGGAAGGATTTAAAATCTTCTACCGTGTTTCCTTTAGTAATTGTTGGCTGTCTCGCAGAGTTGTATACGGTACTTTTACCTATTATGTTTTTAACTGCCTATATTGTTAGTCTAGTGTAGATGTTATAACAATAAGTATCTTTTAACTAAAAGCCTCGCCACTACTTCGACGAGGTTAGAGAATATACTTACCAGTACATGGGGTCGGTTGTACTGATACTACACTTCTGTACAATGTGTACAGATTTCTGGAGCAGAGTTGCTGGTGATGTCGGGTGCTGATTTTGAAGATGTTCGCGCATTCCGGATATAACTACCTCTTTTCTTTGGTAGCTTAGATTTTACTATTTTGTTTATGTATCTTTCGATCAGAACGTGTATTTATTCGTACCAGTTTTGTAAATTCTAAGTCTTAGAAGCTCATGTGTCGTACTACCAGGTCTTTAATAAATTTATAAATGTTGAGTTGTCTATTCTCTATCTTCTAATAAATCTCAGTTGAGTTGTATTTTCTTTTAGTTGGCTTACCTAGCGGCTTGAGTTAAGTTCCATCACGACTTGTGGTTTTTGGGTCGTGACACTTTTAGAAATCGTTGAAAATTCCAATATTGGCGGTACAATAGCATACTACTAAAACTTCATTGAAATTTTAGAATAAATAAAAAAAGAGGGTAAAAATATCTCAAATTAGTCAAGAATAGAGATGCAAATGCAAGAAATTTTGTGAGTTTCTAAGTGTTTGATGCCATAACACAAAAAAAATAAGTTAAGTATTTGACAAACCATGAATACATCTGAAAATGCTCTTTTTAAAGGAAAAAAAAGCCATATGCAAACCTTTAAACTTGTTCTTTTTTTTTCTCTCTTTATTTTGACACTGTGACTTCAATTTGTTCTTATTGAACATTTATTACCTAAAATATGTATATATTTGACACAATTTACTCAACTTTCAGCAAAGACACAGAACTTGTTGCTTAGCGCCTACAATATCAATTTACAACCAATGAGGAAAGGACACATCAACCAAAATGAAGAGCCAAAATCTGAATAAGAAAAATAAAAACACCCCCCCCCTTCCCTTCTCTACTTCACCCCCACTCCCCGCCCCTTTCCATCATCTTCTCTACGACAAATCCTCCTCAGGGGCGTAGACACCTTGCTTGAACTAGTGTCGCATGACAATGCTCCGTTGAAATTTTTTGGTAATTTGTACATATAAATAATAATTAAAATTAAAATATTAGGTAGAGATATAAAAAATGACACCGCTTCCTATTAAGTAATTTATTCATGGGGGAGATGGGGAGGGGGGTTCAGAGACCACAACAGCTCATGGGTCGCGGGATTTGCACAGAGTGTGATTGCAATATCCGCCTTAAATGCTGAGTTGCTTACCCTAATAGCAGGACTGGAACTAGCTTTTACAAAGAATCTCTTTCCAATTATAGTGGAAACAGATTACAGGTATTATACAATTTCTTTAAGGCTGAAAAACATCGATTTTCTAAGGGTATTATGTCTCTCAATTTATAGGATTAATTTGGTCTTTTCATATCTTACTTTTGTCACCACCCAGAATTTTCACACTCGGGATCATGATGGCGCTTAACCTTTCACTTGCTAGGCAAGCCAACGATAGATGTTTTTATTAACCATTTTTAATAATTCAAATCAAATGAAAACCCATAAGCTAAATAAACTGAAATAAAGTGGATAAATCTGATATACGACGATATCCAAATTCAAATCCCACAACTGGTGTCACGAATACACGCGCGTCTAGAGTACTACAAATAAAAGTAAGAATGAAAGCATAATTGTCTGAATCGAAATAAACAGCTAGAGTAATGTAGAAGGAGACTTCAGGGCTGCGAACGTCGGGTAGTTGTACCTCATGTCTCCGTCAAGCACAGAACGCGAGCAATTTACTGACCGCCACTAGGTCCAAAATCTGCACAAGAAGTGCAGAGTGTAGTATGAGTACAACCGACCCTATGTACTATGTAAGTGCCGAGCCTATCCTCGACGAAGTAGTGACGAGGCTAAAGTGGGCCACTTACAATAATATGTACGCAGTAATAATGATAATAACAGGGAAGGAAACAGGAAATGACGGTAAAGCAGTTAATTTATGAAAATGAGCTCAATCCTCGCAACTAGAGAATCCAGAACATTAGAACTTAAGATATCATATAAAAAGGCTGAAAACTAACACAATAACACAATGATTACAACATATATAATCCGTCGTGGAGCGCAACCCGATACCACCATACATACCCAATCCTCCCTTATTCTACCATAATATCATTTATAAATATCATGAATCAGATTTAAAATTCGATGCCACGCGCAATCCGATCCAACCATATCATCATAATCAATGTCATATTCCTCCCTTATTACACTGTATCATAATTTATCAATATTCAAGTATACATCACAACCGTTGCGGCGTATAACTTGTCCCCACCATATCACTATAATCAATATCAAAATTGTCTCTTATTCCTCCATATCACAACGTTACGGTGTGCAACCCGATCCACAAATATTATCAATAAAAGTAATCAATTCAATAGCTCAATTTACAAAAACCTCTATGATTAAGGAATATGAAAGCAAAAGAATAAAGGAACGTCGTACTAATCAAAAGAATAATACAATTAATACAAAAGCAACAAGACAAGCCAAGTACATGACAATCAAGGTGTGCAAGTAAGACAATGAAGGCAAGTTGCAGTTAATCACGGAGTCATGGAAGGAATGAATAATGTAATACAAGAATAATCAATGACAAGTATGAAATTACCACATAGAAGGAAATTAAAGCATGTAACAGTAAAGACATAGAGTGATATAATTCATCAAAATACGAGAAAGACATGGAATAATTATTTTGACGATGTATATACACTCGTTACCTCGCATATACGCTGCTACGCACATAATTCACATAACATATAGTTCAGGGGTTCTTATTTCACTCAAATCAAGGTTAAACCCAATATTTACCTCACTTCGCAACTTAAAAAATCAACCAACCACGGCCTTGCCTTTTGAACAAGCCTCCAAACAAACCAAATCAAGCAAATTATTGACCAAATAATTCAAAATAAACTTTAGAAACTACCCACAAATGAAAGAGGTTCAATTTAGATCATTTTTGAAAAAGTCAACAAAAGTCAACCCCTGGCTCGCTTGGTCAAAATCGAGATTCGGACCAAAGCGCGATTACGCCTTCACCCCCCGAGCTCGGTTATGTGATTTGTTTTGAAATCCGACCTCAATTCAAGGTCTAAATCTCAAGTTTACAAAAATCCCCAATTCTACCCAAATCTGTAATTTCTGCCATGAAAATCCTATATTCAATAATGAAATCTCAAGAAATGTAATGGGTAACTGAAAAGAAATGGATTAAAGTCAATTACCAATGAATTTAGGAAAAAAAGTCTCTTGGAAAATCACCTCTAGGGTATTTAGGGTTGAGAGTTTGTGAGTAATGAGCTAAATACTATTTTTCCCTCTTTTACCCAACTTCGGTTGTCGCAATGCGATAGTATGTTCGCAATTGCAAACATCGCAAATGCGAGAAAGGGGTCGCAAATGCGAACCCTATCTCAGAAGAACAGTCGTCGCGAATGCGACATTTAGGTCGCAAATGTATACCTAGAGCCCTCGCAAATACTACCAAACTCTTCGCAAAAGCGAATCAGTCAACAATGGTCAATGATCGCAATTGTGATCACATCCTTCGCAAACGCGAACAAAATATCGCAAATGTGAGTTCATCCAATCTATCACATGCTCGCAAATGCGAATCATTGTTCGCAAAAGCGAGGCTTGCATTCGCGAGCCAGACCTCGTAAATGCGAGATCTGCAGCAGAGCACTAGCACCAGCTATCCTAACCTTAACCAAACTCATCTGAAACACGTCCAAAACTCATCCGAGCCCCTCGGGCTCCAAACTAAACATGCACACAAGTGTAATAACATCATAAGAGCTTGCTCGAGCAATCAAATCACCCAAATAATATTTAAGTTTACAAATCAATCCTCAAAATGAATGAAAATTCAAAGTGAAACTCAAGAACACTAGAAATATTAAGTGTCCGAATCATGTCAAATCAATCCCGAATTGGGCCAAATTTTGCGGACAAGTTTCAAATAGAAATACGGAACTATTCCAAGTTTTAACCTCAAAATCCAAACTCGTTAGCTAAGGAGTCAACTTACGGTCAAACATAGTAATTCTTCAACTTTAAATGCTAGTTTTCGGCAAAATGAGTCAAAACAAGTTAGGGTCTTCTGAATTCAATTTCGGGCATACGCCCAAGTCTCAAATGACGATATGGACACCGTCAAAACACTGATCCGGGTCCGTTTACATAAAATTTTGACCGTAGTCAACTCAAGTTATTTTTAAAGATATAAAAAAATCACATTTTCTTCAATTTTTCACATAAAATATTTTCCGGAAAGACATAGATTGCGCAGGCAAATTGAGGAAGGCTAAACGAAGCTATTCGAGGTCTCGGAACATAGAAATAAATGCTAAAACTCAAAGTGACCTATCGGGTCATCACATTCTCCACCTCTAGAACAAACATTCGTCCTCGAATGGACATAGAAAGGTACCTGGACTAGTGAAAAGGTGTGGATATCTACTCCGCATGTCGGACTCGGGCTCCCACATGGCTGCCTCGATCGGCTAACGTCTCCAATGTACTCTAACTGAAGGATAACTCTTAGACCTCAACTTCTGGACCTGCCGGACTAGATTGTCCACCGGTTCCTCCTCATAAGTCAAATCCTTGTCCAATTGGACTGAGCTGAAATCTAACACATGGGACGGATCACCGTGATACTTCCGGAGTGTGGACACATGGAATACCGGATGGACTGTTGATAAACTAGGTGGCAATGCCAGTCTATTGGCCAGCTTACCCACTCTCTCAAGAATGTCAAAGCGTACGATATACCTAGGGCTCAACTTGCCCTTCTTTCCAAACCTCATCACATCCTTCATGGGTGAAACCTGAAGCAATATCCAATCTCCAACCAAGAATGCAACATCATGAACTCTAAGATTGGCATAACTCTTCTGCCTGGACTGAGCTCTGTGAAGTCGATCCTGAATCATATTGACCTTTTCCAAGGCATCCAGAACCAAATCGGTACTAGATCATGCCCAACTATAGTCCTAAAAAGGATAAGTGGTCGCCGCAAATATAGTCTGGTCTGTATGTCTGGAGTCGAATCCCACAGAGAACTAAGGCTTAGCTATATCTGTTTAATATTACTAAGAAGACAAGTTTGAATAATTTTCTAAATTATAAAGATTGAGATTTATATTTCTAACTAATTAACTAGAAAATACTACAAAACGGTAAAATTATCAACCAACGAGACAAAGGGTTGGAGACTAAATTAAGGAGGTCTAGAGTTATGATTTCCCCAATTGTCAGAATCTTTCAAGCTATGTTCCCTACAATTTCACCAATGTATTCTCTACTGAGCGTGAGCACTTTAGGTGTCGTAATTCTCTCTCGAGCAACTACAACATTTTGCTAGACATATTCTCTCGAACTACGCAAGTTGGCTTTATCTAAGCGCTCATTATGACCACGTCAAGGCTTTGTTATTTCTAAACCTGCCCTTAAACCCACTGTATTGATTTCTCACATACGTTAGGAGTGAAGTTGTTCAACAACCATCTAAATATGTATCCTTTCTCAAGCATCACATAATAAATAGGCACAGTCAATCGATGGCCATTCAATCAACAACAATAAACACGTAATTGAACAAGTAGAGAAATCCAACGGCTCAATTATATCAAAACATAACATGAATTTATCCTACAAAAGGTTCGATCAAAACCCTAGATAACAAATTAGCTATTCATAATAGTATGTAAAACTACAATACTAAAAGTCATAACCAACAATGAAAAAAATAGGAAGAGGAAGGAGAAACTTGTAGAAGATTCCCCGCTTTGCTCCTATTGTGTCTCTGCCTCCTTAGGTCGAATCTGTGTCAAAAGCATGTCCAACCTCCTCAAAATACATTTTTTCCATGTATATATACTAACTAGGGTCAGGCCCAAACAATTATACCTTCTCCTACGCCAAAAAGGACAATTTTTCAGGTCTGGACGCTCGCGGTCGCGGTCCGGGCGCGGTACGGACGCGGTATTTGGCAAGTCTACGGTTTCGCGAATTTTTCACCCAGTTAACTTTGGAATTTGGAAAAACGTAAGGCGTAGAAGTGGTAGCCCTTTGAGTTCGCTTTCCGGCCATATATTGTGGAACCCAAATGGAGCTTTGAGCGAAACACTATGTGCATTTTACTAGACAGTGCGCAATATGCCTATTCGATTCTTTGTTTCGTTGCTCTATCATCCATTGATCCCCGAATACGATCCCGGCTTAATTCCTTGGGCTTTTACTCAGACTTCAAAGCTCCAAATCACTTGAATTCATTCCATTACATCTACATAGCTCGGAATCACTCCTACAAGGCATAAAACACACACTTAGTGTAAAACACTAGCGATTAAAGCGCAAACTCAACTAAAGTGCAGTAAATTAGAGTGTAATAATCGACTAAAATACGTAATTATAGTCTATCATCAACACCCCAAACATAAACCATTGCTCGTCCTCGAGCAATCAAACTACACTTTATATAGACATGACCTTTTTAAACAATTCTCCTAGCTCATCACACCAAGAATATTTAAAATAGACTAAGCACAAAAGTGTAACATCTTCACCTCAAGATTCGACTCACAAGTATCACGCATTATTCACAACTCACTCACTTACTCTAACATAGAGGTCACTGATATTACCTTTCCTTCATGAATCAAGTTCCCTCACACAATAAAAGAGAGTAGTTCCACACAATAAAATTTAAGAACACTTAGGAACTCAAGATAGAAAGAATTCACTCACTCTCGGAAATAACATTCATATGCCACAAAAGATGCACCATAGGCTTGCCCATAGTGTACTACTCTACTAATCGAGCTCATTTAGTCTAAGATCAAGTAGGACTTTATTTGGTTGTAATGTAGGCTGCGGGACGGGTAGGATACATTTAGATAGAAGAGTGACTACACCTCCCTAAGCACTTTTATTCATATACTTTAACATTCAAACCACATACTTATGTCAAACCAAACTCCACCTCAATGTATATTACCCCATACTTCTCTAAGCACAATTACATCAAGAGTCACCACCACTTATCAAGGAATTTTTTTTCACAGCAATACAACTATTCTTCTTTCAATTCAAGTGGCTCTTACTTTTTCAAAACAGTGCACCTTTCTCCTTATCTAATTAGTTCCACTCAAAAGCCAAACCAACCACCCCACACTTTAACTTTTACACAGTTCATAAACAATTCAAGTGCTCATGAGAGGTTACAATGGTTCAAATAGATGGTAAATTCAAATAAATGGGTAAGGCTTGTAATGTGGTTTCCAAAGAAACAGGATTACAGTCTCAAAGGGGTTAACTACGATACATAATAATTAGGCGGGTAAAATATACATATCTGGCTTAAAAAAGAAACGCCTATATCACTTCCAAGACTGGACAAAACTACTATTTCGCTTTACAAACACACGAGGAAAGTTCTAGACATCAAATGCAATGCACAGAATAACACCGAAACCTCACACACACATGACACATAACTCACTCAGGATTGGTTTCATCAAGACACTCTAGTCAAAGTAGTTAAGCAAAGTAAAGATCATACAATTTAATGTACTTATACAAGAGTTAAACACTGAGTATAAGCGTCACAACCAGAGTACTTACTATTCTCAAGGCATAACAAAGCTGAGAGATATTGCTTCAATTCAAAACACAACACAATGGCTCCTACTCCCAAAAAAATAATATCTACACCCAGTTCAAAAAAAACCCTTGGAAAAGAACCGCGGCACAAAGAAAATCCAAAGGGGAATTTCTACACTACCTAACAAAAGAAAATCTTTTGTCCTTTTACTTTAGACTTAAATCCCTCAAGAAAATTGTCTAATAGATCCATCGCCGGGAATCTTTTCTATTTAAAAAAAAATTATTCAACTAAACTAACACAACTACAATAGCATAGGAAGTCACCTAGAAAATTTCCTCACCCCACACTTTAAATTGTGAATTGTCCCCAATGCACATCCATACATACAAGAGGGTAAAAGGAACTCTCTGGTAGGCCAAAGGCCGAAGTACTAGCATCTCATGGGGTACTCAGACTTCTCCCAGGCCTGGTCCTTCGTGCGGGTACCTCACACTTAGTTCCAACCATTTGGTTTGTTGTTGCATACTTCTAATGGCTTTGCTTTCCAAGTTCCTAGAAGACCAAAAATTTACATTACAAAAATAATACAATCAAAAAAATAAAACAAAAAAAAGCAGTAAAGTTGGGTTGCCTCCCAACATGCGCTTGATTTAATGTCGCGGCACGACATGAATCACTTTTTGTCTCCACCTCGAGCTTATGAATTGAACCCCATATTTTGCTTCAAGCTTATGATTATGATCTTGGGACGGTGGAACGAATCTAACTGGCCCAAGGAAATAATGTAGTATTTTGCACTCCTTGGCCTTTGTATGAGGTATGTAATCCTGACTTTCTGGCAAGAAGAATTCCAAAATATATGCACCTTGTTCCCTATTTCTTGACTCTTCAATTGGTTCGGAAGACTCTATTTCCATATCATCATCAAAACACAATGTGGAAAAATGCTTGGAGTGTGGACCAATGCGCTCAAACACATAAACTTCAGGACTTTCAACATCCTCAACATCAATGATACTAGAGTCAACAAAATTTATATCCTCAATGTCCTTGGCTGGCTCTAGTCTCACTTCTTCAACATTGACATCCTCAAATTGTAGTTGGCTAGGTTGTTGATGTTCTACTCTGACCTCCCCAATTAACACCTCAAATTCATGTTCTTCTTGGCTACTATCCTTAATATTGGCTTGTTGAGCATTAAAAACTCCAACCACTTGACTCAATTAAGCCTCCAACTTGCGAATAGTTGCCTCTTGCCTTTCTATCTGCAATTGTTTTTCATTATTTTGTTTCAGAAGGCACTTTAACATATCCTTGATCTCCTTCAGGTCTGCATCTCCGGGTTCTTTGTTCCTGTTAACTTCACAAGAAAAGGTAGAACCATCATAGTAAGGGGTTGGGGAAGATAAGAAACATAAGCACAACCATAAAAGTGACCATTTTTACCACCACACACATCACACACATTCCACCAATAAGATTGAGTTGGTGCACATAACTCACTCTCAGGAACGTTTTGAAATTTTTTCTACGGGTGGTTTCCTTCACAATATGTATGGAGATGAATAGTAGAATTATCTACACCTAAATTCCCATAATTTCAAGATGTCATGTTTCTCAAATAAACAGTTATAAAAAAATACAAAAAAAACAAAACAAAATAAAAGTTCAAACTTGAACCCTAGCAATATATACAGCTACAACTACACCATTAGTTCCCCGGCAACGGCGCCAAAATTTGATCACGCCCAACTCTAGTTCTAAAAAGGATAAGCGCTCGCTGCAAATATAATCCGGTCTATAAGTCCGGAGTCGAATCCCACAGAGAACTAAGGCTTAGCTATATCTGTTTAATATTACTAAGAAGCCAAGTTTGAACAATTTTCTAAATTATAAAGATTGAGATTTATATTTCTAACTAATTAACTAGCAAATACTACAAAACGGTAAAATTATTTACTAACGAGACAGGTTGGAGACTAAATTAAGGAGTTCTAGAGTTATGATTCCCCAATTGTCGGAATCCTTCTAGCTATGTTCCCTACAATTTCGCCAATGTATTCTCTACTGATCGTGAGCACTTATGGTGCCGTAATTCTCTCTCGATAAACTATAACAATTTACTAGACATATTCTCTCGAACTACGCTAGTTGGCTTTATCGAACCGCTCATTATGACCACATCAAGGCTTTGTTATTTCTAAACCTGCCCTTAAACCCGCTGTATAGATTTCTCACATACGTTATGAGTGACGTTGTTCAAAAACCACCTAAATATGTATCCTTTCTCAAGCAACACATAATAAATAGGCACAGTCAATCGATGGCCATTCAATCAACAATAATAAACATGCAGTTGAACAAGTAGAGAAATCAGACGGCTCAATTATATAAAAACATAACAAGAATTTATCCTACAAAAGCTTCCATCAAAACACTAGATAACAAATTATCTATTCATAATAGTATGTAAAACTACAATACAGAAAGTCATAACCAATAATGAAAAAAATAGGAAGAGGAAGAAAAAACTCGTAGAAGAATTCCCCGCCTTGCTCCTATTGTGTCTCTGCCTCCTTAGGTCGAATCTGTGTCAAAAGCGTGTCCAACCTCCTCAGAATACCGTTTTTCCATGTATATATACCAAGTAGGGTCAGGCCCAAACAGTTATACCTTCTCCTACGCGAAAAAGGATAATTTTTCTGGTCCGAACGCTCACGGTCGCGGTCCGGGCGCGGTATGGATGCGGTATTTGGCAAGTCTACTGTTTCACGCATTTTTCACCCTGTTCTTTTTGGTATTTGGAAAAACAAAAAACTGGAAAGTTGTAGCTCTTGGAGTTAGCTTTCCAACCAGATATTGTGGAGCCCAAATGGAGTTCTGAGCGAAAAGTTATGTGCATTTTACTAGACAGTGCGCAATATGCTTACTCAATTCTTCGTTTCGTTGCTCTATCATCCGTTGGTCCCCGAATACGATCCCAGCTTAATTCCTTGGGCTTTTACTCAGACTTCAAAGTCCGAATCACTTGAATTCATTCCATAACATCTACATAGCTCGGAATCACTCCTACAAGGCATAAAACACACACTTAGTGCAAAACACTAGCGATTAAAGCGCAAACTCAACTAAAGTGCAGTAAATTAGTGTGTAATAATCGACTAAAATACGTAATTATAGCCTATCATCAGTACCCAACATTCGAGCCACTCCCTGCCCGAACCAACCAATTGGCGAATGACACCGCCTCCCGTATAATGCCTCATAGGGAGCCAACTGAATACTCGACTGATAGTCGTTGTTGTAGGCAAACTTCGCAAGTGGCAAGAATTGATCCCAAGAACCCCCGAAATCCATAATGCAAGCGTGAAGCAGATCCTCCAATATCTGAATAATGCGCTCGGTCTGTCCGTCCGTATAGGGATGAAATTTTATATAATCAACTCAACCGGTGTGACTAAATCATGTTGTACAGCCCTCCAGAAGTGCGAGGTGGACTGCGTAGCTCGATAAAAAATGATGGATACGAGCACACAGTGAAGATGGACGATCTCGCGGATATAGATCTCATCTAACCGCTCTGATGTCTTTTTCTTTATTATATTATGTATGGTGTTTCCAAGTTGATGTTTTTTTTAGCACGCGTGCCTCCGTCCCAAAAAAAGATATATATTCCGGACATTTTGTCGTGGGTGCTACTAGAAAAAATTGTTATCTCTGATCACCATTCCAATACTCCGAAGCACACATCAGATACGCAGAGTAGTAATTGGAATATCCATTCTCTCTCCACAATGGCAATAGATAAATGCCACTTGAATGAAATGTGCCGACTTGGTCAACCTGTCCACAATGACCCATATCGCGTCGAACTTCTTCTAAGTCCATGGGAGACCAACAATAAAATTCATGTAACATGCTCCCACTTCCACTCAGGAATCTCCAGGCTCTAAAGCAAACCACCAGACCTCCAATCCTCGTACTTTACTTGCTCACATTTCAGACACCGAGCTACATATGCAACTATATCCTTCTTCATTTTCCTCCACCAATAATGCTGCCGCAAGTCCTGATACATCTTGGCGACACCAGGATGAATGGAATACCGGGAACTGTGATCCTCCTCAAGAATCAACTCCCGAAACCCATCCACATTAGGCACACAAATACGACCCTGTATCCGCAAAACCCCATCTTCTCCAAAGGTAACCTGCTTGGCATTACCGTGTCGTACCGTGTCCTTAAGGACAAGAAAATGAGGGTCATCATACTGACACTCTCCACTCAAATAGAGGCAACCCCGGCATGGCTAAGGTCACCATATTGGCATGACAATCAAATATAGCATGATAAGGAACAACCAATACATGCCCAAAATAACATCAAAGTCTACGATATCAAGAAGTAGGAGATCTACACTAGTGTCAAGACCCCCAATAGTAATCACACATGAGCTATAGAAATGCTTTACAACAATAGAATCTCCCACAGGCATGGACACATACACAGAAACACTCAAAGAATCGTGAGGCACAACTAGATATGAAGCAAAATAGGATGATACATATGAATAAGTAGAGCCCGGATCAAATATAACTGAATCATCTCAATGACAAACTGGAACAATACCTGTGATAAAGGTGTCAGATGTCTTGGCCTCAGCTCTAGCTGGAAATGCGTAAAATCGGGGCTGGGCCACACCACCCTAACCTCCATCTCTCGGACGGCCTCTAGCTGGATGGCCTCCACCTCTAACAGCCTGACTTCCACCTCTAATGGCCTGACCTCCACCTCTGGCTGCTGACCCCCTCCTCTAGCTGGCTGAGCGGGCGGTGGAGCAACCGGTGCTGGGACCATGGCACGAGAACTCTACTGTGGCATGCTGCTCAACAATCTCAGACAGAACCTCCTGATGTGACCAATACCCCCACACTCAAAAAACCTATCCTGCTGCTGTGGCTGCTGAAGCTGGCCCGAACGGGTAGGATAACCATGGTCGTCGCTCTGGATCATAGGCGTACTAATAAGAGCTAATGGTGCACTGTAGGCTCGCTACCTAAGATGAGATACATAAGGACCACGACTAAGCGCTGACTGAAATGGCCTAGAAGGATGGCCTCTACCAAAAGTACCCTTGCTCCAGACGAGGCACCATTGAAACTACCGGAATGGCGAGACCTCTTATCAGACACCGAGCCCCTCTCCTGACCATAAACCATCTCGATCCGTCTAGCTATATCTACAACCCTCAAGAAAGAGATATCATCTCCAGTCTCCTTCTCCATCTGTAACCTGATACTAAAAGTGAGCCCATCAATGAATCTCCACACTCTCTCCCTCTCAGTAGGGAGTAAAATAATGTCATGGTGAGCAAGGTCCATAAATCGAGTCTCATATTGAGTAACAATCATACTACTGTGCTGAAGACGCTCGAACTGCCTGTAGTAATCCTCTCTCAGAGTGTCAGGAATGAACTTCTCTAGAAATGGCTGCGAAAACTAATCACAGGTAAGTGCAGGCGAACCAGCTGGTCTAGTCAATATATTATCTCTCTATCATCTCTTGGTGGAACCAGTCATCAGAAACACTGCAAAGTCGACCCAATTGGTCTCAACTATACCCATGTTGCACAACACCTCGTGGCAATGGTCCAGGTAATCCTGTGGGTCCTGAGAAGATGCACCACTGAAATGAATAGGGAAGATCTTGGTAAACTTATCCAACCTCAACAAGGCCTCAAAAGAAATAGTGGGCCTATCACCAGCATGTTCCGCAACAACTGGCTGAACTACCCCAATTGGCTGGGCTACTGGTGTCTGATATAGGGGAGCCACTTGCTCAGGGGTGTGAGTAGCGAGAGTCTGTGCTCCTCCCCATCCCGAGAGACGGCTGCTGCCACCGGGAATGCATTGGTTTGGGCCACATTCTCCATAAGGCCCACCAAACGGATTAGAGTTTCCTAAAGCACTTGAGTGACTATGAATCCCTCCAGGACCTGAGCTGGTCAAACGGGCATGGTCCGAGCTGGGACCCCCTCTTCATGATCAATCTGAGGCTCCACTTTGAGTGCTACCGCTCGAGCTATATGCTAAGCTCTTGCGCTTCCTCGGCTTCTGCCCCTGGTAGTAGTTGTCACAGGGGGCTCCGTCTCCTGTCCGGCTGCAGATCCTATGCATGTTCTCATTATCTGTGAGAGAACAAGAATGGAATGGTTCAATCATCAATGGTAGAATAAAATCGCACGATAGAGAAGGAAAGAAGTGAAATTTTTCCTAAACTCCATAGCCTCTGAAAGATAAGCACAGACATCTCCGTACCGATCCTCCAGACTCTACTAAGCTTGCTCATGATTCGTGAGACTTAGGCAACCTAGGCCTCTAATACCAACTTGTCACGACTCAGAATTCCCACCCTCAAGACCATGATTGCCCTAAATATTTCACTTACTAGGCAAGCCGATGCTAGATGTTGTTATTAACCATTTTTAATTATTCAAATCAAATGAAAACCAATAAGCTACATAAGCTGAAATAAAGTGGTTAAATCTGATATACGGTGATATCCAAATACAAATCCCAAAATTGGTGTCACAAATACACAAGCGTCTAGAGTACTACAAATAAAAATCTGAATGAAAGCATAACTATCTAAATAGATATAAACAACTAGAGTAACGTAGAAGGGGACTTCACGGCTGCGAATGCTGAGCAGTTGAATCTCAAGTCTCCGTCAAGCACCAGATCCGAGCAATCTACTGACCGCCGCTAGGACCGACTCCAAAATTTACACAAGAGGTGCAGAGTGTAGTATGAGTACAACCCACCCCATGTACTCTATAAGTGCCGAGCCTAACCTCTACGAAGTACTGACTAGGCTAAGGCCATTTACAATAACCTGTAAGCAGTAACAATTACAACAACGAGGAAGGAAACAAGAAATGGCGGTAAAGCAATTAATTTATGAAAATGAGCTCAATCCTCGCAACCAAAGAATCCAGAACACCAGAACTCAAAATATCATATAAAAAGGATGAAACTAACACAATAACATAATAAGTACAACATATACAATTTGTTGCATAAACTCGATCCCATCGTACATACACAATCCTCCCTTATTCCACTATGATATCATTTATCAATGTGTAGAATCATATATAAAATCTATTGCGGCATGCAACCCGATCCCACTATATCATCATAATCAATGTCATATTCCTCCCTTTTACACTGTATCACAATTTATCAATATCAAGTATCACATTCACAACGGTTGCGGCGCGCAACCCGATACCAACATATCATTATAATCAATTTCAAAATCCTCCCTTATTCCTCCATATCACAACCGTTGCGGCATGCAATCTGATCCACAAATATTATCAATAAAACCAATCAATTCAATAACTCAATTTACAAGAACCTCTACCATTAAGGAATATGAAAGCAAAATAATAAAGGAACCCCATACTAATCGAAAGAATACTACAATTAATACAAAAGCAACAAGACAAGCCAAGTGCATGACAATCAAGGTGCGCAAGTAAGACAATTAAGGCATGTAGCAGTAAATTATGGAGTCATGGAAGGAATGAACAATGTAATACAAGAGTAATTAATGACAAGTAAGAAATTACGGCATAGAAGGCAATTAAAGCATGTAACAGTTATGGGATAGAGTGAGATAATTCAAGAAATATGAGAAAGACATGGAACAATTATTTTGACGGCGTATATACGCTCGTCACCTCGCATATACGCCGCTACGCATGTAATTCACATAACATATAGTTCAAGATTTCCTAATTCCTTCAAATCAAGTTTAAACCCAACACTTACATCACTCCGCAACTCAAGCACTCAATCAACTACGGCTTTGCCTTTTGGACAAGCCTCCGAACCAACCAAATCAAGTGAATTATTGACCAAATATTTTAAAATAAGCTTTAGAAACTACCCACAAATGAAAGAGGTTCATTTTAGATCATTTTTTGAAAAAAGTCAACCCCGGACCCGCTTGGTTAAAATCGAGATTCGGAACAAAACCCGATTACCCATTCACCTCCTAGCCCGATTATATGATTTGTTTCGAAATCCGACCTCAATTCGAGGTCTAAATCTCATTTTTTATAAAAATATTCAATTCTACCCAAATCCCTAATTTCTACCATGAAAATCCTAAATTTGATGTTGAAATCTCATGAAATGTAATAGGTAATTGAAAATAAATGGATTAAAATCACTTACCAATGAATTTAGGAAGAAAAGTCTCTTGGAAAATCGCCTCTAGGGTATTTAGGGTTGAGAGTTATGAGAAATGAGCTAAATCCCATTTTCCCTCTCTTTTACCCAGCTGCAGATGTCGCAATTGCAATGTCATGTTCGCAATTGCGAGAAAGGGCTTGCAAATGCTACCTTGTCTCAGAAGAACAGGCATTGCAAATGCAACATTTTGGCCGCAAATGCGAACCCAAAGCCCTCGCAATTGCGACAAAACACTTCGCAAAAGCGAAGCAGTCAACCGTGGTAAATGATCGCAAATGCGAAGGTCCACAGTTTGCAAATGCGAACAAAATCTCGCAAATGCGAGTTTCACCCAATCCAGCCTATGCTTGCAAATGCAAGTCATTGTTCGCAAAAGCGAGGCTTGCATTTGCGAGCCAGACCTCGCAAATGCGAGATCTGCAGAAGAGAACCAACACCAGCTATTCTAACCTTAACCAAACTCATCCGAACACGTTTGAAACTCACCCCGAGTCCCTCGGGCTCCAAACTAAACAAGCACAGAAGTGTAATAACATCATACGAACTTGCTCGCGAAATCAAATCACCAAAATAACATTTAAATTTACGAATAAATCCTCAAAACGAATGAACTTTCAGAGTAAAACTCAAGAACACTAGAATCGCGTTTAAGTGTCCGAATCATGTCAAATCAATCCCGAATTGGACCAAATCTTGCAGACAAGTTTCAAATAGCAATATGGAACTATTCCAAGTTTTAAAATTAAAATCCAAACCCATTAGCGAAGGAGTAAACTTAAGGTCAAACTTAGTAATTCTTCAATTTTCAAAAAAGCTAATTTTCGGCAAAGTGAGTCAAAACAAATTAGGGATTTTCGAATTCAATTTCGGGCATACACCCAAGTCCCAAATCACGATACAGGCCCAACGAAACCGTCAAAACACCGATGTGGATCCGTTTACATAAAATATTGATCGTAGTCAACTCGAGTCATTTTCAAAGACAAAAATTTGCATTTTCTTCAAATTTTCACATAATATTTTTTGAAAAACACACAGACTGCGCACACAAATCGAGGAAGGTTAAACAGAGCTATTCGAGGTCTCGGAACACAGAATTGAAGGCTAAAACTCAAAGTGACAAATCGAGTCATCACAACTTTGGAGCTTTGCACTTAGTATAGTATAATATGATATGATATGATGGCGATGTAATATAAGTTAATATCTTTGGGGCTTTCCACTTTTAGTGTAGTATGATGATATGATATGATAATAACTTGTGTTGGGACTTTCCACTTTTAATATAGTATGATATGATGATATAATATGATATGATATATTTTGAATGTTTTTTATATACATAATAAGTCAAGTGAAAATAATGAGTTTGGTTAAATTCACAGCTTTAAGCCTTTATCTTCTACTAGAGTTCACGATTTTCTGCCTTTATCATCGTTCTCTACCTTTAAAAATGCCATTGTATGTATCACTAATCACTCACTCCCTTTGTGTTTTTCATGCTTTCGTCTTACCAACTGCTCCTCGGCCAATTTAAGCATCGATCTTCTCTGCAGAAATATTTATTATTGTCTTCCACATTCTCAGCAACAATGCCAACAATGCTTCCCTAAGACCTATCCAAAAATAGTACCAAAAACTATTCATAAGCAACTATTTTTCAAATTCTGTGGGAGAAGATTAACCAAAAAAAAAAAAAAAGAAAGAGAAATAAATCGAACAGTATGGCGTTTGTATGTATAGAACTTAACTCAAGTAAGAAATTGAAAACCCTCCATGAAAGTGTGGAGTTAACTTTATAAATTATTACATTGTTGGGTTACCAAAAGATATATCTTGGTAACCCTCTATAAGATAGTTGTATGGGTCAAAATTAGACCAGAGAAATTCGGCACGCGAAGACATAAAGCCAAGGTCGGACAGGCCAAGGTCGGACCGTCATCAATAAAGTCGTGATCGGATAGGCCGAGGTCGGACAGGCCGACGACGGACAGTCATGAAACTGCTAGTTTGCTTTAGAATACTCAAAAGGAATATTCTACCGAATATTCTCTCTAAATTGTACCTTTTGCTAGGATTTTCTATGGATACCCCTCTTATAAATAGGAGAGGAGGACTTCCCATTTTGGGGGGGCTCTCTCTCGGTCTCCCTCTCCCTCTTTCTAGAAAATATGTAAACACATCTCTCCAAAGAATTGAGAGGATCACTGATCTCATATCTTCATCGGATCCAGAAAAGGGGCATAAAGTTCTTGTATTTGTCTACCATTGATCTTTATTAAATGAAAGAAGATCCGTCTCACTGAAGATCGGGTGAATCTTTTCCTTTATTCATATTTTTGTTACTTAATGCATCTTTACTTATGCCATTAAATCTGATCATAATCGCTGTCAACATTTATATTTGACTATGTTTTTCTACTTCTCCTACTCATCTCGGATCTAGAGTTAATTATCTTTAACTAGGATTTACCCCTTCATCTTTATTGATTGATTTGCTTAAAAAGAGTTTAATATCTTTTGAGCCAAATAATTTGGCGCCGTCTGTGGGGAATTTCTAGTTAAAATATTAGTTTATTCTAGATCTAAAATTCAATTCCAGCATAGTGAAGCTCTACGATGCAGACCCAAAAGTCCTTAAAGCATTTGCTAATACCAACATTTGAGCATATTGATGAGACAGAGCTTTACATCAATGTGTGATTAAGTGGACGTTATGACGTTCTGGGCAAAACTTGTCCGCGGCTCCGTTTCCATAATCTATTTGCTTTGTTTCATGGTACAAGACCAACCCTTATAAATAGGACCAAAAGAAACGATTAAACAGAAGGAAGTAGGTGAAAACTTTCAAGCACCAGCCACGTGAAAGCATAATGAGCTAAACATGGTACAGAGTAATTAAATCGTAACAGTAAGATAAACAACACAACACCAGTGTTCCTAGCTTTGCCAATCTTTTCTCATTACCTTTTAGGATTTCCCATAAACAATGAATTGAAAATCATTTCAAGTATTTGAGCACCTTGTAAAATCATGCATGTTTTGTCTGAAGCGGATGCCACTAGATTTTGTCCTATTTAAGCCTAATTTTGGTATTGTTGATCCGGAGTCCAATCTCCACTACAATAACATGCTTTTCACCCAAGATTGGAATGGAAGTTCACGGACGCAGACTGCATTTTAAACTTCATCATCATTAAAAAGACAACAATCACGAGGTAATGAATTTGGGAGCTGATTGACTCTACTTCAGCATCACCGCTTCCTTTCGGCCATTGATGCTTTTCTAGCTGAAATAGCAGTAAGCCGAATGATTGCTCCTTTCTTTCCATGTGAGGGGCATACTCGTATAGCTCAATGTAACACTCCTCTCCACTCGCCGACTGATCAAATCGAGGTAACGAACGATTTCATTTGGTTTAACTGACTATTTTTCTAAATGGAATAGAAGAAGGAACATTCTTCCAGATACACGAACAGGAAATACATCGTATTCTCCAATGCAAGCAAAATTAAGCAAATTGGGACTCCCCCGGGGAACCCTTTAAGGCTAAGGCCTTCGCCGTCGAAGTTTAACAGTTCGACCTCGCTCAAACTGGGATTAAGGCTAAGTGCCTTCGCCATCAAAGTTTGACAGTTCGACCTCGTTCGAACTGGGACTCAGGCCATGTGCCTTCGCCATCAAAGTTTAACAGTTCGACCTCGCTCGAACCGGGATTAAGGCTAAGTGCCTTCGCCATTAAAGATTAATAGTTCGACCTCGCTCGAACTGGGATTAAGGCTAAGTGCCTTCGCCATCAAAGTTTGACAGTTCGACCACGTTCGAACTGGGACTAAGGCTAAGGCCTTCGCCATCAATGATCGACAGGTTCAACCTCGTTCGAACTGGGATTAAGGCTAAGTGCCTTCGCCATCAAAGTTTAACAGTTCGACCTCGCTCGAACTGGGATTAATGCTAAGTGCCTTCGCCATCAAAGATTAACAGTTCGACCTCGATCGAACTGGGACTCAGGCTAAGTGCCTTCGCCAAAAAAGAAGAGTTCAACCTCGATCGAACGACGACGGGTTAACATTTTGATAAGTCGAAATAGAAGGAACATTCTTCCAGATACACGAACAGGAAATACATCGTATTCTCCAATGCAAGCAAAATTAAGCAAATTGGGACTCCCCCGGGGAACCCTTTAAGGCTAAGGCCTTCGCCGTCGAAGTTTAACAGTTCGACCTCGCTCAAACAGGGATTAAGGCTAAGTGCCTTCGCCATCAAAGTTTAACAGTTCGACCTTGTCCGAACTGGGACTCAGGCTATGTGCCTTCGCCATCAAAGTTTAACAATTCGACCTCGCTCGAACTGGGATTAAGGCTAAGTTCCTTCGCCATCAAAGTTTAACAGTTCGACCTCGCTCGAACTGGGATTAAGGCTAAGTGCCTTCGCCATCAAAGTTTAATAGTTCGTCCTTGTTCGAACTGGGACTCAGGCTATGTGCCTTCGCCATCAAAGTTTAACTGTTCGACCTCGCTCGAACTGGGATTAAGGCTAAGTTCCTTCGCCATCAAAGTTTAACAATTCGACCTCGCTCGAACTAGGATTAAGGCTAAGTGCCTTCGCCATCAAAGTTTTAACAGTTCGACCTTGCTAGAACTGGGATTAAGGCTAAGTGCCTTCGCCATCAAAGTTTGACAGTTCGACCTCGTTCGAACTGGGACTCAGGCTATGTGCCTTCGCCATCAAAGATTAAGAGTTCGACCTCGCTCGAACTGGGATTAAGGTTAAGTGCCTTCGCCATCAACGTTTGACATTTCGACCTCGTTCGAACTGGGACTCAGGCTATGTGCCTTCGCCATCAAAGTTTAACAGTTCGACCTCGCTCGAACTGGGACTCAAGGCTAAGTGCCTTCGCCATCAAAGTTTAACAGTTCGACCTCGCTCGAACTGGGATTAAGGCTAAGTGCCTTCGCCATCAAAGTTTGACAGTTCGACCTCGTTCGAACTGGGACTCAGGCTATGTGCCTTCGCCATCAAAGTTTAACAGTTCGACCTCGCTCGAACTGGGATTAAGGCTAAGTGCCTTCGCCATCAAAGTTTGACAGTTCGACCTCGTTCGAACTGGGACTCAGGCTATGTGCCTTCGCCATCAAAGATTAACAGTTCGACCTCACTCGAACTGGGACTCAGGCTAAGTGCCTTCGCCAAAAAAGAAGAGTTCGACCTCGATCGAACGACGATGGGTTAACATTTCGATAAGTCGAAATAACACCCTTTAAGGCCAAGGGCCTTCGCCAAAGAAGAAGAGTTCGACCTTGATCGAACGACGACGGGTTAACATTTCGATAAGTCGAAATAACACACTTTAAGGCCAAGGGCCTTCGCCAAAGAAGAAGAGCTCGACCTTGATCGAACGACGACGGGTTAACATTTCGATAAGTCGAAACAACACCCTTTAAGGCTAAGGGCCATCGCCAAATAAGAGAATTCGGCCTCAGCCGAATCAGCCTTCGGCCTCGTCCGAATAAACCTTCGGCCTCGTCCTAATCAACGTTCGGCCTCGTCCGAATCAACGTTCGGCCTCGTCCGAATCAACATTCGGCCTCGTCCGAATCAACGTTCAGCCTTGTCTGAAATGACATTTGGCCTCGTCTGAAACGATCATCGGCCTCGTCCGAATCAACATTCGGCCGTCCGAAATAATATTCGGCCTCGTCCGAATCGACATTACGGCCAAGGGCCTTCGCCAAAGAAGAGTTCGACCTCGATCGAACAACGACGGTTCAATATTCCGACAAAATCGAAATAATACCCTCTAAGACCATGGGCCTTCGCCGAAGAGAATTCGAAATGTCCCTAAGGCCAAGTGCCGTCAGAAAATATAAAGGGAAAGAAAGACCAGGACTCGCCACGCGGGAATCTATCTCACACAAAAGTCGTGAAAAGCGAAAACATGGAAAAGTACAAGGCGAATAACAACGAAAAGTTCTTTATACAAAGTCACTGCGCAAATAGTCGCAGATTACATACGACCCAGATCAATGGTCAAAAAAGACAGCTATCTTTTCACTCGGCGCCACCATCGCCACTCTCTTCACCACCATCTCCAAGATATTCTCCCTTGGCATCTGCATCCTCAGCTGCAACCCATACTAGTCGACCTCCCCATCCGAATTTCTCGAACTGCGATTAATGAAGTCCGCTCACCGAGCTCGACCAAGAGACGACCTCGATAAGCGGAGGACTAACTGTATGGGTCAAAATTAGACCAGAGAAATTCGGCACGCGAAGACATAAAGCCAAGGTCGGACAGGCCAAGGTCGGACCGTCATCAATAAAGTCGTGGTCGGATAGGCCGAGGTCGGACAGGCCGAGGACGGACAGTCATGAAACTGCTAGTTTGCTTTACAATACTCAAAAGGAATATTCTACCGAATATTCTCTCTAAATTGTACCTTTTGCTAGGATTTTCTGTGGATACCCCTCTTATAAATAGGAGAGAGGAGGACTTCCTATTTCGGGGGNTAGGAGAGGAGGACTTCCCATTTTGGGGGGGCTCTCTCTCGGTCTCCCTCTCCCTCTTTCTAGAAAATATGTAAACACATCTCTCCAAAGAATTGAGAGGATCACTGATCTCATATCTTCATCGGATCCAGAAAAGGGGCATAAAGTTCTTGTATTTGTCTACCATTGATCTTTATTAAATGAAAGAAGATCCGTCTCACTGAAGATCGGATGAATCTTTTCCTTTATTCATATTTTTGTTACTTAATGCATCTTTACTTATGCCATTAAATCTGATCATAATCGCTGTCAACATTTATATTTGACTATGTTTTTCTACTTCTCCTACTCATCTCGGATCTAGAGTTAATTATCTTTAACTAGGATTTACTCCTTCATCTTTATTGATTGATTTGCTTAAAAAGAGTTTAATATCTTTTGAGCCAAACAATAGTAGGATTTGTAATCTTAAAAATAAAATATAAGTTATATGCATGGATGTTGTAAAAAATTTCTTTCACTATCAGTGCACTTTTACCGATTCTAGAAGAATCCTTTCCATTTTCTCAACGTTATCAAATAATGTGTAAAGAGAAGCACTGAGAGTTGCCTTAATTAAGTAATCTTTTTACACTGACAGTATATAAAATTTATACTCTAGAAGTAAGACAAATTAAATGTTATAGCATGTAAATATAATTTAATACTGTAAAAGTTCTTTACACCATTAGTGATTAATTGTTGAACTCAACTTAAAATAGATAACCATGGTATTAGTGTTAAAACTCAGGAGGGTTATGGCTTCTTTAATTAGGTCACATAATCGAGTACTGAGCCATTATAAAAGCAGCTCAAGTTAATTAAGCAATATCCATGCATCATAAGCTTCCTTTTCTTTCCTTACTGTTTAATGGAGATTTTTTACTCATCCTCTCTTTCCAATTACTTAGTTTCATTGCTTCTCTTTTTGTCCTCCCTCGTTATTCTTGTTAGACAATGGAGTCGGAACAGAAAACAACGGTTGCCACCAGGTCCATGGAGACTTCCCCTTATTGGAAGTTTGCATCACTTGATTGGAAGAGAAGTTCCACATCGCACTCTTAGACGTTTAGCACAAAAGTATGGACCTCTTATGTACTTGCAACTTGAACAAGTTCCTACTGTAGTCATATCATCACCTAGTATCGCGAAAAAAGTTCTAAAAACTCACGATCTCGCCTTTGCTAATAGGGCACAACTTACATCCTCAAACATCATATTTTACAACAACAAAGACATCGTATTGAGCCAATATGATGACTACTGGAGACAAATGCGTAAAATTTGCATTGTAGAACTTCTTAGTACAAAAATGGCCGAGTCGTTTTGTGCAATTCGCCAAGATGAGCTTTCAAGCCTGATCGCATCAATTCGTTCAATGAAGGGATCTCCAGTCAACATGACGGAAAAAATATTTTGGTTTACCAACTCTATCACTTGTAGAGCAGCCTTCGGAAGAACGTTCAAAGATCGAGACGAGTTTATGAAATTGATGAAGGAAGTACACCAATTAGCAGGAGGATTTGATGTGGCTGATTTGTTTCCTTCTTGTAAGTTACTTCACAAAATGAGCGGTGCGAAATCTAGATTGGTGAATGGACATCAGAAGGTTTATGAAATTATGGAGGACATCTTACATGAGCATATTGAAAATAAAGCAGCTGGGAACAAGGGAATTAGTGAGTTCCGAGGTGAAGATTTGGTTGATGTTTTCCTAAGAATTAAAGAGAACGCCGAACTTGAATTTCCAATCACAAATGACAACATAAAAGCAGTGATTTTCGTAAGTTTGCTCCCATATTCTCATATCTTTGCCACCCTACCTTTCTATTCTTTTCTTCTTTTTCTTAATACTAGTCACTAGCAGTGTTGTAAAATGTGCCAACATAAAGAGAGCGTTTTACTTGACATGGATCGATTTGTAATCCCCGTGGCCCGGTGCACAAGCTCCATAAATTTTCAGTTTAATTATTTTATTAATTAATAAAATGAGAATATAAATCACAAAAATAAAATTAATCAAAAATCATAGAAAATTATAATACTACTTGTTACTGCCCAATTAGTTATTCTTGCAGGCTCAACAAAAAAAAAAAAAAAAAAAAGTGCAAAGATGATCGTTTATCAAATCATCAATTGTATGTTGCTAAATCAAATATTTATGTGCATTCGCAAAGTTGAAATTTATATCCTTTGTCCCCTTTTAAGATTTCCCCTTAAACATTTTGGTACCCATATTTTAATAACTTATACGTTACGTACCTTATGTAAGAATTTATTTGACTTGATTTATTTGTTCTTCGATGTAGGATATTTTTCTTGCTGGAAGTAAAACTTCATCTACAGCTATTATTTGGGCATTGTCAGAAATAATTAAGAACCCAAATGTTATGGCCAAGGCTCAGAGTCTTTAAGGGAAAGAAAAATTATGATGAAGAAGATCTTGAAAAATTGACATACCTAAACTTAGTGATTAAGGAGACACCAAGATTACATCCTCCAGTTTCTCTTCCACCACCAAGGGAATGTAGGGAGCAAACAGATATTGAAGGATACATTATACCACTTAAAACTAAAATACTGGTTAATGCATGGGCACTTGGGAGAGATCCTGAAAGTTGGCATGATCCTGAAAGTTCTATACCGGAGCGATTTAAGAATTCTCCTATCGAATTTATGGGAAATCACTTTGAGTTTATTCCATTTGGTGCAGGAAGAAGGATTTGTCCGGGAATACTATTTGGTTTAGTTAATGTTGGACTTCCACTAGCCCAATTACTCCAACACTTTGTATGGGAACTTCCACATGGAACTAATTCACAAGATCTTGATATGACCGAAACACATGGATTAAGTGCAGCAAAAAAGAAAGATTTATATTTGATTGCTACAGATTATAAAAATGGTGCAGAATTTTAGTGTTTTGATTGGAAAGGTGAAATATCAGCATGGCCACCGCAATTCTTCATCTCGTTTTCACTATAATTTTGTATGTGTATCCATTTGTATCTTCGATGAATGCCATAAAAATTGTTGAGTATTAAACCAAATTAATTAATATTCTTATATTGTTTAAGATTAAATATTTACTAGTTTACTTAATTCATGTTTTATTAGGATTTGCAGCCAAAAATCATATAGGAATAAGTTTTCTAATACTAGTCGATTTTGGTTTGTAGTATTGTTTACCGTGAAAATGGTAACAACAATTAAATTTGTAAATGGGATTCTAAAAATACGTGATCTATTTCCGAGCTAGTTTGTAAGGGTGATTAGTGCTAAAACGTGAAGTAAGACGGTAAAGATCGAGTTAGCCAAAGAAATAATCAAACCAGTAAGGGGACGTTTTCTCGGGGGCGAAGCTGGCCAGTAGGCACCTCGGAGCCAAGCCTCGAGCCTATCCCGGGCTTATAGAGGGTAGTCGGGAAGGGGATAACAGATAAATATATCGATAAGCAAGGCTCTATACTATCAATCTTGAACTAGATAATGAAGAACAAACGAAGAAATAATAAAGCGCTAAGGTGACCTCGGGGTCGATGAAGACTGATAACTTAGAAGAAAGAGAGAGAGAGAGAGATATTATTATGTTGTGGAGAAGTGGAGCAACATCAGTCCCTTACAAGATAGGGTGAGTCCCTATTATATAGGCGAGGGGACTCGGTAAAGTACGTATATATTATTTGCAAGAGTACAGAGATGGGACGTCCTGACGCAAGTCCTCGCAGTAGGCTCCAGATAAACCGGACCTGTCAAGTGTAGCCATGTGCTTAGGAGACTTCCTCTTTTATCCTGACCTCGGACCCTGCTTCCTTCGATTCGGACCTCGATGAGCCCTGAGGCCGAGAACTCGATCGTGGCCTTCCACCCTCGGGGTCTCGGGGAAGGCTTCCAAAATGTCTTGATAGCAGAAAATCAAGTCTTCTAATTTTACCGCGTACAGATAGTCTCCGCGTTTCTCATGACAAAGTGATGGGAAATGATTCTGACGCTCGACTCCTCGAGCTCCTTTTGGCGACGCTATAATGGCGATTCAAATCGCGGCGCAATCTTCTGTGATAGATGGCGTGTCTTGTAGATCTCTGCTCGATGTCATGTCGTTTCCGCTCCTCGAGGAAAAAGTACTGTCGTTGGTTCATTTTTTCCAAGGAGGTAGTAATTACACCCGTCGGTCAATCTTTCAGAGCATTGATGACCGTGTCGTTTCCCCTATAAATGAGGGCGTTTTATGGCATTGCATTTTTCATCTCAATACTTCTGGCGGTATGCTTTGCTTCTTCCTCTCCATCTTCTTTTACCTTTGATTACCACGATGGAGGGCGGATCGGGCGCCCGGGTTTCCTCACATGTACATCCTCCCGTTCCTCAGCTTTAGGCGTAGATGTTTGTAAGCCTTTGTACTTTGTATGTAATGACCCTTCGGGGCTTTGTAATCAAAATGCCGTGATCCCTCGGGGGCTACTGTACTTGAAAACTTCATAAATAAGAAATGAACTTTGTTGACCTCTTTCGAATTTGCTTTGTTTCTGTATGCTTTCACGCCCTTCGAGGCTCTTCGAATGTATCCTTCTGTGTTGCTGGTCGCTGGTATTTAATTTGGACGTGAGTGTTTGCTTTGATTTCTTGCCGATCGACATGGGCTCTTTTCGATCCCATTGTCGTCTTTCGGGTACCCCAGAGCCCTTATTGATCTGGATGTAGCCGGTCCTTTCGGGCCGCATGAGATGGACTTCTGCTTCCCTTTTGGCGCTTGTTTGCTTTTACACCCTTCAGGATTTTTGAATTCCTCCTTTTGTTTATGGGTCGTCGTAGCTTGCCATGATAGCTCGTTCTGGTCTCCAGCTGATTGGCAAGGCCCTCCCCCGCTTTCTTTTTTTTTTGTCGTACTTTGGCCTGATGGGGGACCGACCGGATAAGCTTGAGCTGTTGGGGCTTGCTGGTTCGTTTGGAGATCTTGCATCAAATTCCGGGCTCTTCGGGAATGATACCCCGGATGAAGGTCATCCTCGGGTGCCTCGGTGAGTCCTGTTGATCTTGATGTGGATAACTCTTTTAGAGAGTGTAAGGTTTGCTTCCGTTCAAGGAGTATGCCTACGTTCGGGGCTCTTCTTTGGGGCCTCGTGGAGTTTTGGAGATCGGAGCTCACGGGGTTTACTCCTCCGGAGAGGGAATCGCGATCCCGGGCGCACGCCCCGCTTGTCTCGAGCATGGAGATAATTCGCGCGGATCCTCGAGCTTAGTCGTCTGTTGGAGGATGTTTCCTGGGTCAGGTATTGACCCGTTGATTCGTATCGAGGCCATTGGCTTCCTGGAGCTTACATCTAGCAGGTGACTTTGCCGTTGCATTTTGTATATAAGAGGGGTGGCTTCGGCCTTTTTGCGAGACTTCACTATTTTTGGGTAGCTGTTCTTCCGTTTCGGCATAGGGCTCCCTATCTTTTAAAGTGCGAAAAGCATCGGTGCTTCTTTGCTTTATTTTGCTAGTTCCGATATAGTCATGGCGACCACCTCGGAACCGGGGCAAAGGGCGGAGAATGTTGTTCCCGGCGCTGGAGAGTCTAAGGATTTCGCTCTGGAGTCGGCGTCCTTGATAAGAGAGGAACACCTGGAGATGGCGAGGCGATATTGCGGGTGGAGCAAGGGGGCGACACTGCGGGTGTTTGCCCCAGATGAAGGCACCGCGGACTCTGTTGATGGGTTCTTGAGTGTGTACCTATACCCCTTTGCATTTGGCCCTCTTGATAACGTCGTGCTCGATTTTTTCTTGAAGTATCGGGTTACTCTGGTGCAGATTCATCCATCGTTTTGGCGAACGGTGCTGATGATGAGATTCTTTGCGGAGAAATTCGGACTTGATTTCATGCTCGATCATCTCATCAGGCTATATCGGCCTTTTCACCATCGAGGACTGTTAACCTTGAGGGGTCGTTCGCCCACGCCCTTTATTGTTGATGTTGAGGAAGGTGGTGATCAAGAGTGGGCCAGTTGGTTTGTCCGAGTCAGGACCACCGATATTATTCCTGTGGAGTTTCTGCCATTCCCCGAAGGGTGGAATCAAGCACGTAAGTGAGGCGCTTTGCCGCTCCTCCAAATTTTGTTCATGGAAAAAATCGGCCAAGTAATCAATGCTATCTCCCTTGTTGAAGCAACTTCGTGGACTCCGGACCAAGTTTATGATTTTCCCGGCTGGGTTCGGAGGTTGGTGACCCATTCGTCTTGCGACGAACGCAGGTGGCGAGCTATGTCTCGCATCAGGTGGGGAATAGACCATTAAGGTACGTGCGTATATTGCTTTTCTCCTACTGATATGTACCCGAGGTAACATTTTCCCATCTCATTTATGCTGGATTCGCTGTTTTTGTAGATATCGGGCGGTTCCTCGAGGCGAGGCAGCGCTTTCCCGGAGAGGAGATGGAGTCGTCAGTCTCCGGGTCGAGAGACGGCAGTAGTAAGAGGGTCTAGGGCCCATCAGCAAAAGAGCTTTTAGTGGCGCTGGTCGGGCTCGTGTTTCTAAAGACGGGGCATCGCCCGAGTCGGCTGTCCCCGGGGCACCTGCTTCTCGGTAGACGGCTCCCTCGAGTGAGCATGGTATGCCCGGGACCGGTTCTTCTGGGGTCGCAGGAGTAGTACTATCAGGGGCGTGTTCTGATCTGGAGGAAATCTGCCGTCTTCACTTCGCGGTGAGTTCGCGCATAATTCTCTCATATCCCGCATCTTCCTCCTCTTATTGAATCTTTCTTGCGCAGGCCTGTGATGGGCTTAAGTCCGAGTTGTTTCGTCAAAAGGCCAAGTTCCAGAGGATTCGGGATGAGGGAGAATTCCTTAGGCTTCTTTGCATGGAGAAGGAAGTTGAGCTGCATCATTGGCGATATGAGGCGTATCAGAGCTCGAACTATGAGAGCTATTTGATGGAGCAGGTAACTTTCTGTAGTGCGTTCTTCGCTTCTTTCTAATTTTAAGGCTAATTTCTTCTTGCCATATCAGCTGCAGAAAAAGGCAGAGGCCTTGGAGTACCTTAAAGGTGACGTGAACCGTGTCAGGGTAGCTTGCGAGGAGCTAAGGGGCCAAGTGCGGGCTCAAGCCTTGGAGGAGATGAGTGCCTCATCTAGGATCCCTGCCTTCGAGATCCAGCTTGACTTGTCCCGGGGTAACGCCAAGGTTCAGGCGGATATGATCGAGAGACTGGAGTCCGACATCTTGAAGGTCAGGGCCGAGATTATTGATGCCCGGGCGGAAGCGGCGTTAAGCCGAACCAGGGCGGATCGCGAGATGGCGATTTGCATAAAGGAGGCTGCTGACGCTCAATCTGAGTTGAGGCAAGCCCTTCATCGTGAGAAGAGGATCGAGGAATATGTTCTCTGCCGATCCCGGAGAGAAGTGTTCGAGGAAGTTGGAGCGAGAGACTTTATTCTCTCGGAGGAATTGGCTCAAGCAAGGGCGGACGAGGGCGACCTCGATCACTCCTCGTGGACGTTGCAGAGGGCGATCTTGACGGGTTGTAGCCTTTTGGCACAAAATATAGATTCTATCATTTTGTAACCTGGTTTCTAGCGCGCGCAGGGCGTGCCTGTAGGTGGAGAATGTTTTTTCGTATGTAACATAAGAGGAATTTTTATAGTATTATTCCCTTTTTACCTTTTTCTGTTGTTGCTTTCGATTGCGTAGACCGGTTTTTTGATCTAGTCCCCGAGTCGCATTACGGCTCGAGCTTTGATTGGCCTTCCAGCTTTTTCCCGCCTACATGGGCGGAGGGTGATGACCCTTTGTGCTCCTGGACCGAAGCGATTTTGCGGGCGCGCGGCCTGGAGATTTGTCTCGGCCGTTGATAACATCGTTTGGGCCCTGCTTTCAGGCGTATTGTGATTGAAACACCCTCGGGTTCAGTCTCCGAATTGGGATCCTGACTCGAGCTTATCTTACCCTCGAGCGCGTTTGGGTTGGTGATAATGATTTTCACTCTCTGCCCTTGGACGTTTGGCAATTTTCCGGGTCCGGTCTTCGAGTCGCGTTGCGATACGAGCTGTAATTGACTCTTTGATCTTTTCGGAGGTTTCGGTTGGAGAAAGCGACATTGATGTCACGCTCTAGGGAGTATTATGATTTTTGGGTCCAGTCTACAAGTCGTGTTGCGACTCGAGCTGTAATCGACCCTTGAATCTCATTTGAGCTCACGGCTAGCGACGGTGGCCTTTCTAGTGCTTGGTCGTTGAGACCTTTTAGTACGAGGCCCGGAGGCTTGCTTAGCCGGCGACAATGGCACTTACGCTGTTTGGTTGTGGAGACCTTTTAATGTGAGGCCCGGAGGCTTGCTTAGCCGGCGACAATGGCACTTATGCTGTTTGGTTGTGGAGACCTTTTAATGTGAGGCCGGGAGGCTTGCTTAGGTTAACTATTTTGGATCCGGTCTCCGAATCGGGTCACGATTCGAGCTCACTTTAATCCTCAAGTTGTCAATTTTCAAGCTGGCGATAATGGCCCTTACGCTGTATGGTTGTAGAGACCTTTTGATGTGAGTCCCGGAGGCTTGCTTAGCTGGCGACAATGGCACTTACGCTGTTTGTTCGTAGAGACCATTTGATATGAGGCCCGGAGGCTTTTTATAGGCTTTGTTTCCTCTCGTTAAGGTCTTATTGAGTATTTTGCCTGACCCATCGTCGGTTCTGAAAGAACCTCGATTTCAAGTCATAGTCGGCGATGTTTTGAGCACCTCAGAAGGTTCATAGCTCATAGGTCGAGTAGATCGACGCTTTTGCGATTTTGGAGCCGAGGTGGTCGGGACTCATTTTTTGCCTGTTGAGGGAAGCCTTTGTTTAACTGGTTCTTTCCGAAGTAGATTCGGAGGATTTTTTAGCGACAGTCGGGCGTCCCCGAGTCGTATTTTTTGGGCTGTAGCAGCCGTTTTGACCGGAGTCCTGTGCGTTTGGCCAGGGCCATTTTTGATCCCGATAAGCAGTTTTAGGCGTCTACACCGAGGGTATGCCCTTTAGGAATTCTTACAAATGTGACGTATAGCCTAAACTGCGGGATTTTTCATGCCTATTGAGGTCTTACAGTTTGCCATGCCTGTTGAGGTCTTACAGTGTATGGAGAATAAATCTGGTTTTGCCGAGGTTGCCCGTTAGGGTCTTACAATTTCGGATTTTCCAGTACGTGGAGATTGCCAGCAGTCTCTGAGTTATTGAGTTTGCTTGAAGACAGCTTCTCATGAGCTCGGAGCTGTTTCCGGGGGCTTGATGAGCCCGGAGTCCTGACCCTGGGGCCGCGCAAGTTATAGAATTGCTCATGTTGAGTCTCCAAGTATATCGGATCAGTTTAGGCTTGAATGCCGCCTTTTGTAGACTTGGAGCCATATCGCGAAGGCTACGTGAGCCCGGAGCCCCAACCTGGGGTGGGGGTGCTGAACCGTTTAAGTCTCCGAGTGTATCAGATTTGTTTGATGGAGGGCATTGGCCGCGAATACGTCGAAATAATCTTTTTCGAAAACACAAAATGCCGAGAAGATATCCTTTGTTGCTTGGAGCAGATATAGGCCGTGACGAAAATGCCGAAAATATATTTTTATTGATCAGCGAAAATATAAGCTGTAAATACACGTTGTCCTACTGCTGTGAGTTTGGTCCACACGGGTGCGACTTTCCTGATTATCCGATGCGCTCGTATGATTCCATATTGGAAATTTCTAGGAGAGAGGATCACGATCTCGTCGGGTCCCTTCCCCCGGGATATGCAGTTCTACTAATAATCTTGTTGGCGGAACCTTCTTCCTGTTAGAAACCCGATCGGGGAAAGAATGCCCGGTGGGCCCCGTGGTGGCCGCGGATCCTCGAGCGGGATCCAGAGCTACTGAATGCCTCAGCTGGCTGCCTACGTTCAGATTAGCAACAAGAAAGGAAAGGAAATGATAAAAGGAAGCTGCATTCCGGGGAGTAAGCCCCACGGTAGTCATCTTCCTCGTCCGGCCAGGCCTGGCCGAGGACGTGATTGTCCTTACCTTTTGACCTCATTTGAGGGCAACGCCGGTCATGGGCATAAGGTGAGGGTTCTCCTTCTGTCGCTTGTAGCTAGATGCTTTGGCCCTGCGTCTGTCACGGGGTTTTACACCTTTGGAGGAGCAGGGTCGGAATTGCGTCCTGGGCGATGTATTCGCCATTGTCTGTACAAAGCGTATGCGCCCTGTGTCGCTCGACGTATTAGCCTGAGCTCGGGTGGGCCGCGTAGGGGGAACGGTTTTGGTCGTTGTGGCAATCGCCATTGGGGACATATCAAAGGTTTGGCCCGAGAGCGACGTTGGGCCGGATCGTCCTATTGGATTTGGCCCGACATCATCGGTATAATTTTGGCCGTACACCTGTACTCATAAATGTATGTTTTATTTGAAATGAGTTGAATGAAAAAAAGGATTACCAATGCGTTAATATGATGCCGAGGTGGAATCTCGGCATCCTTTCCCTCGAGCGAGAGGGTGTCCTTGGGGATTATTTCCTGGGACCGTCCCTTTCTGGTGACGGGCACTTGCATTCCACGTTCTACGGATCTTCGCGGGATGCCGCCATCCTTTAATAGTTGTGACGATATGCCGCATCTTGCCGGCTCTGTTTCCTCCGATTTCCTCTCATCCGTGGAGCTGGATTCGGGTTTGCTCATTTGGCGACACTTTGTGGTTACCTTTGTTGGATGGCGTAGTTGCTGCTTTTTTGGGTTTGTAACTCCGAGCGTCTCGCGATTCCCATGGCGGGCCATGTTTTACCTGGAAGGGTTTTGGTTGAATAGATCCGAGCCTCCCGGAGTTCCCGGCTTCGCGTATGGTGGCGACTATGCTGGGAACTGCAACATTGAAGTTGAGCTCCATTGGGCTAGGTTTCCTTGCCGGTTGCGTCTTGTTGAATCTGGTACCATTGGTGGTTCCTCGAAGGTGTTGTCCTCGGGCTACCACCTTGTTGTTGCGAGATGCGCTATACCTCGAATCGTCTCGTCCGTCCGTGCCGTATGGATGATGGCTCCATTCATTCAGTGTCAGCTTCTCTGTTAGGAATCTGCCCGGATATGCCGATCCCGAGGAGGTTATTCGAGGTTCGTCCGCGGCTCTGACTTGGGTCTAGTATTGGTTGATGGTATCTGACCAAGCCTCGACCGGATATTCTACCAAGCTTCGCTTGAACTGCTCTGGAGTTGCCGGGCATGCTTCGTTTGGGTTTTGGGCGAAGGCCCGTGTCGTGGCAATATTCGGGACAGGGAGTGGTCTCGTTTGCCCTGTCGGGGAGCGGGGTGCGGCTTCCCGTGATACGTTATTTCTTCTTCTCCCGGCCTTCAATGCATTGGGCCCTTTTGGCATTATTTTGATGGCGTCGGCGTGTGCTTCCACGGATCGCGCTAGTACAGTGAGCGGGTCCTCGAGATCAGGTGCCGAACAATGGCGCTGCGTCAAGGATTCGTTCGAGGGAGTTTCTTCAAATCTCCTTATCGGGACGGGTCCGAGTTCTCCATTTTGGAAGTCTCCGTTCCTGGACGGGCGTGCGTAAGTGGTGATGCGCCCGTGAGGACTCGAGATCATGCCACTCCTGGGAGATTTCGTCATTTCCGACTTTCGCGAAATGAGTTCCGAGATTATATCTACGGGAGATGGTTGCTGTAGGAGTCTCCGTGAGCATGATTTGATCTTTACGATAAGGTCTCCCAGCATCCTCACTGCTACAGGATAGGTTGTCGGTTCGTCTTTGTCCGATACCTCGGGTACTGGCTCGAAGTGAGAAGATATTTTGGGTGCTGCCGCGCCGAGAGTCTCTGAGCGGCTCTGTAGCTGAGAGATAGCCAAATGCTGTTCCTACAACATTTCAAAAATAATATGAAGATTAACTTCCCGTTCTACCGGGGCTGGGATTTTCCGGGCTTCCTGTTGGTTAGCGTGTTGCGTGCCGCCATCGGTGCGCAAGACTTCGTTACCCCGCGAAAATGGTAACAACAATTAAATTTGTAAATGGGATTCTAAAAATACGTGATCTATTTCCGAGCTAGTTTGTAAGGGTGATTAGTGCTAAAACGTGAAGTAAGACGGTAAAGATCGAGTTAGCCAAAGAAATAATCAAACCAGTAAGGGGACGTTTTCTCGGGGGCGAAGCTGGCCAGTAGGCACCTCGGAGCCAAGCCTCGAGCCTATCCCGGGCTTATAGAGGGTAGTCGGGAAGGGGATAACAGATAAAGATATCGATAAGCAAGGCTCTATACTATCAATCTTGAACTAGATAATGAAGAACAAACGAAGAAATAATAAAGCGCTAAGGTGACCTCGGGGTCGATGAAGACTGATAACTTAGAAGAAAGAGAGAGAGAGAGAGATATTATCATGTTGTGAAGAAGTGGAGCAACATCAGTCCCTTACAAGATAGGGTGAGTCCCCCTTATTTAAGCGAGGGGACTCGGTGAAGTACGTATATATTATTTGCAGGAGTACAGAGATGGGACGTCCTAATGCAAGTCCTCTCAGTAGGCTCCAGATAAGCCGGACCTGTCAGGTGTAGCCATGTGCTTAGGAGACTTCCTCTTTTATCCTGACCTCGGACCCTGCTTCCTTCGATTTGGACCTCGATGAGCCCTGAGGCCAAGAACTCGATCGTGGCCTTCCACCCTCGGGGTCTCGAGGAAGGCTTCCAAAATGTCTTGATAGCAGAAAATCAAGTCTTCTGATTTTACCGCGTACAAGTATTATATATAGCAGTGCTGCTACATATTTTCTAAGGTTGAATGGTAGCTATTATGTAGAGAGATTAAAGAGTTTATGAATGAATAAATAAATATAGCCTCCTACCATATTCTCTTTCTTGTTTGATAAATTTTTCTATATAGTCTTTTGAAAATTTCAATTGTGCCTAAATTATTCTTGTGGTATTAAAATCTTTCGAATTGGTATAAGAGCTTATGTGATATTCTATCAGAGCCTGTGTGAGATCCTATAAAATATTTAAAAGATATGGGTACTCCATATTTACCTTATCGTCTCGTCTTTGTGTCTGATGGCAAGAATATAAAGCTTGGTATCAACATGAGATTACTTTCTTTAAAACTGTTGGATTGTGGATATTATTGATAAAGGACTTGTGGAACCCCTAGAGTGTATTGCATTGACAACTTAAACGTTTAAAGAATTGAAGAAAAATAGGAAATTAGATCTTAGGGCATGTCACTATCTCAGTATCAAGGTGAATTGAATGTATTTATAGATTTTTGCATGCATATTCATCAAATGAATCTTGGACAATTTGATGAATTGACATCGAAGTTTCGTAGATGTGAGAAAGTAGAAATTGCGGGAGTTTAAGAAATAATTTGAGATGGCTCAAATGGCGCCAACATAGTCTGTCAAATAACTTTTTATAAGAATTAAAAACAATCGGCAATGGTCTAAAGACTAATGGATAGTATTGGGAGAAGTAATTGTTGTTGAAAAGATACTGCAGTTTCTAAGTTTAATTTTATACCAAAAACACGATTTTGAGGCGACCAAAAATCTTACTCAATACAATGTATGAGTCCACCAAACTATGTAGAGACCAGGTCTTCTAAGAGTTTCCACTGGAAATGCTAATAAAACAGTAAGTAAATAAGACAGGGAGTTTTTACGTGGAAAAATCCCTGCTCAAGGGGATAAAAAAATCATGACCTACATTGGTAGGATTGCAACTTTACTATGAGCAACTTCTTGATTACAACCTATGCAATCTAGGAACTAAACTCTTAATCCCTCACTAACTTGTAATACACTTATTAAAAGCCACTTTGCAATACACCTATTATAAAGACTTCAACTAATGACTAACTCTTGTCACGACACAAACACAAAGGGTTTATGATTTTACAAGGGGGTTCCTAAGCAACGCTTCTAGATAAGCAAATTAGGAATTACAATGAAGAACAATTACAAAGTTACAACTCAACTAAGGACATAAATGATGCTAGCTTTAGGAACTGGTCCGTAGTAGTGTTGTTCTTTGTTCTTGATGCACCTGAGAATTGAATGCTTGATCAGTGAATGGTTGGTGTGCTTGAATGCTCAAGTTGAATTCTCAAAATGTTCAAGTGATGTTTTATTGTAATGCTCTTTGCTAATACAACATGGATGACATCACTTGAGAGATGTAATCACTTGGTAGGTCAAATGAGAAGTGACTGCAGAACCTGCGCTGTACTATTTCTGTGTACAGTGCAGGTAGTTACTTTCCAGCTGTAGACAGTTGACTTCGTAATGCTGTCAGGGAAACACAAGGGTATCAAGTCCCTGTGCTGATTCTCTATGTTATGAAGTCTTAGCAGTTCTCATTAGCTGGAATCCGTTGATTTGAGTTGTGTACCAAATGAGTCAGGTTCCTTATCTGGTTCTTTGACTGTAAGTTTGTTAGATCATCAAAACACAAAGTTAAGGCATTGTAAACCCATTAATTTCCCCCTTTTTGATGATGACAAACTTAGAAATTGATAACACGTGTTTAGTGCAAAACTAACCAGATGAAGTAATAGGAACTTCACAAGTTCCCCTTGACTTTATAATTGTTCCCCCTGACTTTATACTTCCCCCTTAAGTCGATCCCTAATTTCCCAATTATACACATGAAATGACAGGAAGTAGTTCCCCCTGATGTAATACTTCCGCCTTTTAGCATCATTAAAAATACACTAGCATGCAATTAGCATAAAGAAGTCTAGCCTAGCTAACTCATGCCATATATGTGTGCACAACATGATAGAAAAGAGAAACAGAGAAGCATAAGCAGTAAACAGCAAAAAGAGGTTAGTTTTTATAAAACATATGCCTTTGCTATACAGCAAAGGCAGAAATTGGACTAATTTTCAGCGGGAACAGTACAAGTTGATCCCATCCACACCACAAAAAGAAACAAAAAAAATAAACAACTACCAATGTCAACAAAACAAGAACAAAATTAATCCAGAAACCGGCCACTGAAGGGTTGCCTAAGGGACACTAGGAGGAGAGGGCTTGGAGGCTGCAACAAGGGTGTTGAGAACTAGGTCCATTCGGGCATTCGCAGACATTTGCTCGGTGAGCAGTTTCTCTTTCAGGTTCTCCACTTGTGCCCTGAGATCAGCATTTTCTTTGGTCAGACAAGCTATCTCCTCATTTGACCCTGGACCCCCTTGGGCATGCTGACCTACCACTATGGCGTTCCTTGCCTTCAGCTTTCGAATCTCCCCAGTTGCTCTGTTTTGAACATTGATGAGCTGAGAGATTGTCGACGTGCTGCCTACCCCTCCATTCCTTTCGATGCACTCACATTCCTCCAAAGTAGTTTGAGAGAAGGTCTGCTTCTTGGTCCCTACTTTGGACTATCCCAATGGCACTTTGAAGAACTTAAAGACGTGCGTAAGAAGAAACCCATATGGAAGACCATGGTTGCCATCCTTGAAAGTAGCCACCTTCTGCATATGCTCAATCATGATGGCCGGCAAATTTACAGCTTTAAATCCATCCAGTGCTTCCATTAGATATAGGTCAGATTTGGAAGTAATGGACCTTCTCTCAGCACGGCGTAGAAGAACCTTGTTCACCAGCTCGAACAATATTTGATAAATGGGAAGCAAGGCTTTCTTGTGAAGCCGTTCCCCATGCTGGGCTGCTCCTTCCTTCACAATAGCATTTTTGAAATTTGACTCACACACATTTTTCACAGAAGACTTACCAGCAGCACGGACCTTAAGAATGTCCCCAAGTAATGTAGTATCCAACACAATATCTGCTCCATTTACCAAGGCACAGATATGGTCAGTGTCAACAGGAATGAGGTCGGCATAGAAGCTTTGGACCTCATTCTCATAGACCTCGGGCACATCCACTATGAACAGATGCCCCCACTGTTGAAACTCGACCATCTTAATTATTTGTCTTATTCCGACCATTTCAGAGATTGCTAGATCAAAAGTGCGATCCCACAAGACCTTTTGGTTCCTCAGTCGTTCTTTAGTAGACATACTCTCCCCCTTCACTCTCTCTGCAGAATCAGGTTCCCTCACAGTTTCCAACTTCCTCTATCAAGACTTCACACTTGATTTTCCTTTTCCACTAGACTTTTCCAACATATCCTCATCAGAAAATGATTGTTCACTCACAACATCTTTCAACTTTCCACCACTTTTTGATGATCTTGAACTAGGCGTGGTAACACCTTCCTCTGAAGCAGATTCGTTCTTCTTCTAGGACCTTTTAACCAAGGAACTGGGTTCCTCTGCTGCTTCCTCATCAACTTCCACCACAGGAATGTCCTTGTCACATACTACTTCTCCATTTTTCACCAACCTCTTTTTTTTCTTCTTACTGCTCCTTTTGCGCTTTTGTAGTGCACTCATAAGCCTCTTTTGCTTGCAACCTAGTAGTAGGTCGCTTAGCAGAGGACTCAAGAGTGGCTATTGCCCTTCTTATGACAATAAAAGCATCCAAAGGAACATTATATTTATCTTCTTCATCACTAGACCTCATCTTTTGAACCAATATTTCCAAGGGCTCAATAGCAAAGTGTAGAGAGGGAGCAGGGGCGAAACTGACCTGGAAAGAGGATCCTTTACCTTTTTCCTCTGGATAGTGATCAGGTCCTTCACGAGCAGTCCCAGTAGTTTCTGCCGGTGTAGTGTTTTCAAAAAGAACCACAGCTCCTTCTTCCATTGACCAGGTGTCTCATTCCTTTAAGACTCAAACACACCAGAGATTACCTCATGCACTATTCCATCGGCAGATATGACCAGTATATTTTTGACGGCCTCTTTCTCTAGAGACTCCGTGGTTACCACAAACTCAGAAGTAGGAACAACTGTAGACTGATCAATACTCACTTCTGGGACTTCTACTGTCTGCGAAATCTTCCCCTGTTCTCTCCCTTGATTTGGTTGGTGAGAATCTCAGGCGATAGGGACAGAGGATTTTTGAATGTTGGGGTTTTTGAGTTCTCAACATTTTGAGTGGGAGACAGGTCTGGAAGTGTCGAACTAGAGGATCATGAGAGTCTGGGTTGGAAGTGTTTTCACCAGTGATGGTTGAGACAGGGATGGTAGGAGACGGCTTTTCAAAGACGGAAGAATCAAGGGGTTTCTCTGGGGTTTTCTTAACGAAGGAGGGGATCATTGATTGATTTTCAGCCATGGCGAGGAAGAAGTCGAGAACTTTGGAGTAGGAAGGAAAAGAGAGATGTGGTCGTTCAAGAAGAAGAGATGGTTTTAATGAGAGAAGAAATAATTATGAGGAGAGAAAAAGGAATCTATTCTAAAATGGCGGTATATATGTGGGGAGTTGCAACATTTCAGAGGGAGATGAAAGGATTTGAAATGAAAAGACGTGACATACAGGGTCTGAAAAGGTAGGTGACATGGCAATCATTTATTTGCATCTTTTTAAGATATGTATGAAAAGGCACAAGACTACTGACTCGCGGTACAAGAACCAGGTTCTTGACCTGTCTTTGAAATTTTTCAATCCTTTTTTACCATCCATGTAGTGGATCTACAGTTTCTATAATCATCATACGCGTCTACCTGCATTGTATTGAAGTGAGTTAGACTTGGCCGGTAAACACTTTAGCTAATGTTACCTGAAAGTAACTTTCATAGTTATCTGACGGGAATCAGGTTCTCAATTAGGCTTTATTAGCCCCAGCTCCAGCCTATTTTCCTCAAAATATTCTCTGCTTAATGCTTTGGTGAAGATATCTGCAATTTGGTTTTCTGTACTGCAAAACTTCATGCAGATAAGCCCTTTCTCCATATTGTCTCTCAGAAAATGATGTCTCACATCAATGTATTTGGTTCTTTTGTGTTGAACCGGGTTCTTAACCATGTTGAGTGCACTGGTGTTGTCACACAGGAGAGGCACACAATCAGTGTACATACCAAAATCTTCCAATTGCTGTTTGATCCATAAGTGTTGAGCACAACATGAAGCTGCAGCAACATATTATGCTTCGGCTGTTGAAAGAGCTACTGAGTTTTGCTTCCTTGTGCCCCATGAGATGAGACATGATCCTAGAAAGTGAGCCATTCTAGAAGTACTTTTCCTGTCAACAAGATATCCTACATAGTCAGCATCAGCATACCCAATAAGATCAAAATTATCACCTGAAGGGTAGTAGAGGACCGGGTCCTGTGTTCCCTTAAGATATCTCAGAATTCCTTTGGCAGCTTTCAGATGAGATTCCTTGAGATTTGATTGAAACCTTGCACATAGCCCCACACTGAAGACAATACCTGGTCTGCTGGCAGTGAGGTAGAGAAGAGACCCAATAATGCCTCTATACATGGTTTGATTTATAGGAGAGCTTGATTCATCCATGTCCAGTCGAGTGGTAGTGGCAATGGGAGTGTCTATTACTTTTGATGCTTCCAAATCAACTCTCTTCAGGAGCTCTTTGATGTATTTCTATTGGCCGATGAATGTACCCTTTGTGGACTGCTTCACTTGAAGACCCGGGAAGAAATTCAACTCACCCATCATGGTCATTTCAAACTCACTTCCCATGAGCTTTGCAAATTCTTCACAAAGTGCATCAGCTGTTGCCCCAAAAATGGTATCATCAACATATACCTGAACAATGAGCAGGTTTCTCCCTCGTTTCTTCGGGAACAGGGTGCCGTCAATTTTTCCTCTTGTAAAACCATTTTCTAAGAGAACCTTTGACAACCTTTCATACCAAGCTCGAGGAGCCTGCTTCAACTCATATAGTGCCTTGTCCAATTTAAACACATATTCATGGTGTTCATGACATTCAAACCCTGGAGGTTGCTTTACATAGACTTCTTCTTTAGGAAATCCATTCACAAATGCACTTTTGACATCCATCTGGAACAGAGTGAATTCCATATGTGATGCAAAGGCAATTAGGATTCTGATAGCTTCCATGCGAGCAACTGGAGCAAACGTCTCATCATAGTCAATTCCTTCCTCCTGATTGTAACCTTGAACCACTAGCTTAGCCTTGTTCCTTGTAGTGTTTCCATATTCGTCAAGGTTATTCCTGAATACCCACCTGGTTTCTATGATGGTTCAATTGGAGGGTCTAGGTACCAGGAGCCATACATTGTTCCTTTCGAACTGATGCAACTCATCTTGCATGGCTGTAATCCAGTCTGCATCTTTTAAGGCTTCCTTGATGTTTTTGGGTTCTATTTGAGAAAGAAAGGCTGAGAAGGCAAGTGAATTTTGAGCTTTTGATCTGGTTTGCACTCCTGAATCTAGAGGGGTAATTATGTTGTCAAGAGGATCAGAGCTTTTGTGTTTCCAGTTTGGCACTTGTACCTCATTTGAAGAGGAGCTGGGTAGATCTAACTGGTTCCCATGCATTCTTCTCTCAGCTACCTGTGGAGTACTTTGCACTGCATCAACCACTCTTTCTTCAGCTTCAGTGGTTGTGATTATGGTACATGGTTCCCCTGCGGATAATGAGGAAGAAGCTACATTGTCTTCACTTGGCTCCTTCACTTGACTCATCATGTCTGCCTTTCCGTTTGTCATATCAATGACTTCTCCTGGAACTAACAAAGGCCCTCCATCTTGATCACCCTTGTTGCTTTTATCACAGGAGAGATAGGACTCGTCAAATATTACATGTATACATTCTTCAACACACTGATTTCGCTTGTTGTACACCTTGTAGGCTTTACTTTGAGAGGAATACCCCAAAAAGATTCCTTCATCACTCTTGGCATCAAATTTTCCAAGCTGATCCTTTCCATTGTTGAGAACATAGCATTTGCACCCAAATAATCTTAAGTGAGTCAGCTTGGGCTTCCTTCCGTTCAGCAACTCATAGGGAGTTTTGTTCAAGAGAGACCTGATCATGTACCTGTTCACCAAGTAGCAGGCAGTGCTAACAACTTCAGCCTAGAAGTTCTTCACAATTCTAGTATTGATCAGTATTGTCCTAGCCATTTCTTCAAAAGTTCTATTCTTCCTTTCCACAACTCCATTTTGTTGTGGAGTTCTGGGGGCGGTCATGGGTAATGCCATTCTCATTGCAAAAATAATCAAACTTGGTATTGTCAAATTCAGTCCCATGATCTGATCTTAAGCAGGATACTTTTTAATCCATCTTCACTTGAATTTTCTTCACAAAAGCTACAAAAACTTCAAAAGTTTCATCTTTTGTTCTGAGGAACAGAGTCCAAGTGAATTTGGAGTAGTCATCCACTACCACAAAGATGTATCTTTTTCCTCCTCCGCTTTGCACTCTCATAGGACCACATAGATTCATATGAAGGAGATCAAGTGGTTTTGAGGTGCTGACATCCTTCTTTGGCTTAGATAAAGATTTCACATGCTTTCCTCTGCTGCAGGCATCACAAACTTTATGCTCCATGAACTTTGATTTGGGCAGACCACGAACCAGGTCCTTCTGAACTAGCTTATTCAGTAGGGAAAAGCTTGCATGCCCCAGTCTTCTGTGCTACAGTTCAACATCATCATCAACTGCTTTCAAGCAACTTAGATCTCCACTTTGTAGAGATTCAAAATCAGCAACGTAGATGTTCTTGTATCGTTTGGCCACCAGTACCACTTCACTCATTACTAGATTAGTAACTGTGCATATCTTTAACAAGAACTCCACCTTGTTTCCTTTATCGCATATTTGAGAAACACTCAAGAGACTGTACTTGAGTCCATTGACGTAGTACACATTCTCAATTGAGTGAGTGAGTGATTTCCCAATTTTTCCAACTCGAAGAATGTACCCCTTTTTCCCATTGCCAAAGTATACACTCCGTCCTTGCAGGGCTTTTAGTGAAAGAAAGTCCATGGTGTTCCCAGTCATGTGCTTTGAACATCCAGTATTCATGAACCATTATTGACTACTTCCTTTCACTGTTCCCTGCACAAGGATATCAAGAGTTAGTTTTAGGAACCCATACAAGTTTGGGTCCCTTCTAATAAGCAAGAGGATGAATAAAAGCTCTTTTAGTCCATGCAGGTAACATACGTTTTTTATGGGTGGCACCTGGTCCCTTTTCGGTAGTTACCTTTGTAGCAAACACTTTGTTTTTCTAAAAAGACTGGATCCTGGCTTGGCAATTTTCCTTGAAATGCCCATTGTTCCCTCAGTGGGTACACATCCAACTATCTGGTACAAAAACATACTTGCCATGGGGATTGTAAGGAGTTCTCTCCCTTTGAAACCCTATTCCTTGTCTGTTTCCACCATCATTATCATACATGGCATTAATAGCTTCCGAGGACCAGGTCCACATAAGGGACTTCTCAAGATCATTTCATACTCTTTCCAGTTCTGCTTGGAGTTGTTGATTTTTCTCAAGTTCAACACACAAACTAGTTCGTCGCGCCCCCTTTTTCTCGCAAAATCGGGCTTGTGACATTTGGGAGGACAACTCGTTCCCTTTTGGGAATTGGGTTTAATGGAATTGAAGAGTCGCCACCTAATGATTTAAGTGCATTAGGACACTAAAAAGAGTTTAAGTTGGATAACCAGAGATAGGGTAAGGGCTTGAAATTATTCCAAGGAGAAGGTGTTAGGCACACCTCAGAATCCACTACTGTGGTTCCCGGCCAAGCTATTGTTGTGACTTAAGGTACAAATAACACAAAGGCAAGTAGGACTTCAAATAAGAGGGGATTTTCCACATAAAGGTTAGAAATAAACAAAGTCGGAAAGAATTAAAGAGAGTTGATTTTCTTAGAAGAAACATTTTAAAAGATTTAAAAGAAACAAAGAACAAAGGAAAGGGGGTCCTAGGTTTGTTAATAATATGGATCACCCCACCCAACATCCGTTAATCACTCCTCAGTGAGGGGCTACGCGTGATGTTATCGCGTGGTCATCATATCCATATCTGCCCTTTCCCACCCCGTTAAGGTATTAAAGCGCGGGATGGTCTCGTTTACTTATTGCATGCTATTACCCACCCCAATCCTATCAATGTCGGAGGTACTTGGGACTACTAATCCTAAAGGGAGGAGATGTTGGGCTTATTGGTGGTTTCAAAAGGTGAAAATACTAAGGCGACAAACAAAACACATATAGCAAGTTTGGGGAAGCATATAAAAGAATTCAAAGGCTCAGACAGACCTCCTTTAAACCAAAGAAAGCACATAGTTTAGCATGTCTTGCACGTACTGTTTAAGGCCTAATTAAAACTTAAAGATTTGAGGCGGACTGATTTATTACATAGTTCTAATGAGAAGCCCGAATCAGGCCTGCCTGCTGGTTGTAGCTAATAACACCGGATTCAGTTTATAAGTTTATCCTATGGCTTGCCTAAGTGTTAGACGAAAACCTATAGGCATGATATCTACTGATTTCAGAAGTAAATTGATTACAGACTGATTTAAGAAAAGTTGCCAGTTAAAAACGTGTTTTAGAAGAGCACAAGTTCTGCCATTGTTAATACATTATTACTGCTAGTTTTAGACTTATAAACGGCTGAGGTGATTCAGATTTGATTAACTCCTATAGGCATGCTTTCTATGCGTTTGTCGACTTCAGAACACATTTATAGACATAGTAAAAATGCAGAAACCCTATAGCATGATATCTAGGTGTTGCGTTTTATATGAACATGACATCTGATGACCTATAAACATGTTTGCCTAGTGAGAAGTGGATATGCAAGAATCAGAAAGGACCTATAGGCATATTTTCTACAGGCATGTGCATCCTATAGACATGGTAGCTATATGAGAATGCTGAAGATAGAAATCCTATAGACATGTTATCTACATATGTGAATACTGAAATTATAAATCCTATGGGCATGGTATCTACACGAGAATGCAGAAATCCTATAGACATGGTAGCTATATGAGAATGCAGAAATCAGAAATCCTATAGACATGGCATCTATATATGAGAGTGCAGAAATCAAAAATCCCTATAGACAGGTTATCTACATGTGAAAGTGCAGAAATTAGAAATTCATATAGGCCGGTTATCTACATGTGAAAGTGCAGAAATTAGAAATTCCTATAGGTAGGTTATCTACATGTGAAAGTGCAGAAATTAGAAATTCCTATAGGCAGGTTATCTAGCCCTTTTTGCATGCATGGTTACCCCTTCCTTTTTACTAGCCAACCCCGAAAGTTTTATTACAAAGTTATTACAGCCCAAAAAAAATAAAGTAAAGAAAAATACATCAAAAATTAAAAGTACAACCAAGAAGAGCCTGATTCAGACGTCCTGTCTGAAGTATGAAGTAAACCAACTACAAAGATCAGATTTCAAAGCCTTTCTCCCATTTGGGGGTGTGTCAAAGTTCCCTAAGAGTCTCACATGAACTCCGGGCAATGCTTACACCCCAAATACATTACCAGATTAAGACATAGTGCAGTGTGGAAAGGCCAGTCCTCAAGTGTCCAAGTTCAGAGGGAACTCAAGGTCCCAAGGCAAGGCTCACAAGAGGGGGGCATAACTTAGGAACTAAGAGAGTGTGTGAGTGTAGAAGTGGAATTCTGAAAGGCGAAAGGAGGAGGGAAGCAATTCACATTATTACACATAGGGGATAGGGAATGGGGGGATTTGCAAGAGCAAAAGAAGAGCAGGCTGATGGGCACACCCAGCAATGGGGATATGCTGGCACACCCTCCAGACTGTTTATATAGAGGTTAAGACCCCTATTGGTTCAACCTTAATTCATGGGCAACAACTCATATTGCCATGCCTTAAGTCACAACTCATAAACACATAGGGGTAATAGGGTAGGGGAGCAAGGATTCATAACCGAAACAGATAGAAAGATATGAGCATACTTAATTCAAATGTTAAACTCTATAGAAACAGTACAGTAGTCATGGATACAAAAGTTGTAAATAAACACATTGTGATAATGCTGAAGCTTAAATTAGGACATACCAGTTTCAAAGAAACAAATAGTGAAAATGCAGTAATCTTGTAAAAGCCACTGTGCAGACAAGAGGAGAGAGTGCTATTAAGAGTTCAGAAGGATTGTGAAGTGTGTAGTGAAGGATTGTTAAATCGTGTCTGCTGTGTGTTAAAGAGTCATGTGTCTATAGTGTAAAAATCATGAGGAAATAAGGTAAGAAAATAGTTGAAGAACTGATTGCCAATCAATTACACAAGACTCCCTTTAATTAAGGGATTCAGATTCAAACGGGTGAAAACCAATTAAGGAAAGAAATTGAATAAACACTTTGTGCACAACATGCAATTAAGGGCACATACATAAAAAAGTTATTTAAGGACAGGGTTTTGAAGTACGCGGTTTGTACAAATGAGGTAAAGAAATCAATTAACAGCCAGTACATCACAAGGCCTGAGATTTGTATGAATGAACCGAGTCAAAAAGATGGGAAAGGTTTTTAACTTAAGGGAAATCAACCAACAATGGAAAGGGAATCGGTTAGACCTATTTAGGAGGGATTCTGAATTAATCACAAATTTGAAAACCTTTTTTAGAGGAAGGTTTCATCACACATAAAGAGCACACAAACATGTTGAGTTGGGAGAAGAAGTTGTGCCATTGCAAAATCAATAGAAAAATCCAGTAAAAGAGATTAGAAGAGTTTAGCAAAAGGTCAGAATTATATGAAACTTGAAATTGGTCTGAAAGGGTTGGGGGTTTTGAAATAAAAACCCTAGTTCAGGCAAATCACAAAGCAAAGATGAGAGGGCAAGCAATTGAATCGAAACATGTTTAGAGGTTTCAGAAAAGAACTGAAACTTCTAACATGCTTCTTTCAGCAACAGAACTCATTAGAACATGGTAGAAAAATAACATGCAAGCACAGTAGAAGGGTTCAAAGCAAACAGAGTAGTAGAAGCTAATTCGAAGCATAATGGGAAAATAGTGTTAAGAACAGTAGCATAAACATGCTTAAGAAGATCTTTTAGAAGAAACTCAAACAAGGTTCAGTAGAAGGAAAATAGCAAAACACTTAAGAACATAGTAGAAAAATATAGTAGGTGAAACATACCAGAACATGGTAGAAGAAAATACCAGAACATAGTAGAAAAGCATACACGAACATAGTATAGAAAACACAGTAGAAGAACACAAAAGAACATGGTAGAAGAAAAAGCACAAGAACACAGTAGAAAAGCATACGAGACCATAATATAGGAAAACACAGCAGGAGAAACATACAAGAGCATGATACAAGAACACAGTAGAGGCAAATACTCACGAATGACAAAGAAAATCATAAGAACTCTTAAAAACTTTCAGAAAACCCTAGACCGGGAAAGAAAGGTTTTGAAAGTATTTTTTTTTTGAAAGAAAAGTTAGGAAAATCATTTGAAAACTCAGGGAAAGCATAGATACACAACGGATCTGAAGAAATCGGAGAAAACCTCGAAGGGTTAGGGTTTCAGAAGAACCCTAGAAATGAGAAAGGCTTTGAAAGGTCACCGATCTGAGTCGGAGAGGTCAGAACCATGCTCAAACAACCATGATACGCTGGAGCAAGGCCGGAGATGACCGTGGGACCTCGAATTGACAGAGGTGTGGGCATAAACCTTCAAGGTCAGGCCTTGAATCTTCAGAGACCAGGCACGTAGGAGCCATAGAAGGTGGGTATAGGGCCCTTACAGATTTAGAAGCTACAGATTCCATTGGATTTCAGGGCGGATATGGTAGGAGGCGGCTAGGGTTCGGAGAAGGTTCGAGAGAGTTTAAGGGAGTGGAGGGATTCAAAGGTGCCGTCTAGGAGAGAATGATTTAGGGTTGGGGGGTTTGGTAAATTAAAAAAAGAATGAGTGTGAGCCGTTGATCTGTTAGATCAACGGCTGGGATTAAAAGAAAAAGGTCTGGGCAGGTTATTTGAGTGGGTCGTGGGTCGGGTGAACTTAGGATTTGGGCCGGGTAATGGGGTTTGAAATTGGGTTTAATTGGGGGCTGATTTAGGCTACAATTGAAATAAGTAGGGCTAGTATTTAAATAGCCACTTTTCCCCTTTTATTTTATTAAAAATAGTAAAATAATTTCAGGAAACAAAATTAAAGGTGCTAAATTGATTAATAATATATAAATATTAAATAAAAAATACTGGAATCAATTTTGTTATTATAAACGCAATGAACTCTTACAATAGGCTAATATTGCAGTTATATGCAATTGAGCTCTAAAAATGCTAAACAAATTTGTAGAAAATGTGCAAAATTACCTTAGCTATATTTTGGTATAAATATGAGAATAAAATAAATGAATCACAAAAATGATAATTTGGAGAATAATTATTGATTCTTTTATTGACAAAATAGGGCAATAAATTGATTTAAAAATCTATTAAAAAATTAGAAAAAATAATAAAATATTTAGACATACTTATATATGCATACATATGCTATTTTGAAAGTATTTTTTGCATATAAAAATATACATGAAAAAATTGGGTATCAACATAGTTCTCACAACTTTCAACTCGTTTTCAAGCTTAATGTGTGCCTCACTAGCTACCTCTTTCCCTTTTTTAGAATTTCCAGGCCTACACTCAGTTCCTAGTTCCTTTATAGTTTCTCTCAAGTCTGCAATCACTATAAAGAGGTCATCTCTCTCTTGCTCAATAGCAGTCACTTTCTCCACTAAACCATCCTTATCTTTACTTAAATTCTCAATGGTTTCTTTTAAGTCAACAGCTACAACCCCCAAATCATCTCTTTCATGTTCTACACTAGCAATTTTTTCAGTTAGAACCACTTTTTCATTCTCCAAATTGCTTATGGTTTCCTTCAGATCAACTACACACACTACTAAATCATCTCTAGTTTGTTCAGCATCTCCTAGTTCTAAGGTCAAGGCATCTTTATCCTCTACAAGACTATGATAGGCATCAATTGATACATTTGCTAATGACATGAGTTTCTTAGGGGAGTAGGATTTCAGATTTCTCTGAACATCCCTGAAGTTTACCTCATCATTGTCATCATCTTCATCATCGTCTGATTGAGCCATCAAATCGAATATTGAGTCATATTCATTTCATTCACTTTCAACTACCATCATAGAACTATCACCTGCACCAGTTTCTTGCTCAGACTCAGTAGAGGAATCTCCCCATGCTGCAACAGCTTGCTTCACAACATTGTCAGCAGATCTTTTCCATTGAAATGTTTGTCAGGAACCGAGTTCCTCTTTACTACTTTATCAGGGTTGTATTTGAAGTGTTCTTGCTTCAGGAGAGGGCAATCCTTGATGAAATGCCCTGGCTTTCCACACTTATGACAGAGGTCATAATTCTTTAGTCTGCTATTGGTGCCCCTTTTTTGTATCCCTCCATTTCTTCTGACCATCTTCTGAAACCTTTTGGTTAAGTAAGCCATGTCATTTTCCTCCTCACCTGAGTTATTGATTTCAGCTTTGTGTACCAGGTTCTTCTCCTTCTTTGGTTCTTCTCCATCAGGTCCTATGCCACACACCAAAATTTTCTTGGCACGAAAATTCTTCTCCACAGCTTTCCTATTTGAATCGTTGTATTCTTTCATGGTCTTTGGCATCGTCACTGGAGGGTCTTCAAACTTCTTTGTTGGGACTTAAGGACTATCAGATATAACATCCCACAACTCAAAATCTTCTGCCATGATAAAATCATGCATTGTTGTCTTCCACCACCCATAGTATTCCCCATTGAACCAGGGTGGCCTATACGTAGACTGACCTTCTTCAAAATTTGGTAGAGCAGCCATACGGATCCTTCCTAGGTGTTAGCCTAATGGAAAGAACCCGCTCTGATACCAATTGATACAATATATGAGTCCACTAAACTATATAGAGACCAGTTCCTCTATGAGTTTCCACTGAGAATGCTAATAAAATAGTAAGTAAATAAGACAGGGAGTTTTTACATGAAAAAATCCCCGCTCAAGGGGATAAAAAATCACGACCTACACTGGTAGGATTTCAACTTCACTATGAGCAACTTTTAGATTACAACATATGCAATCTAGGAGTTAAACTCTTATTCCCTCACTAACTTGTAATACACCTATTACAAGCCACTTTGCAATACACCTATTACAAGCCACTTTGCAATACACCTATTACAAAGACTTTAACTCATGACTAAATCTAGTCATGACATAAACACTAAGGGTTTATGATTTTACAAGGGGGTTCCTAAGCAACGCTTCTAGATAAGATAATTAGGAACTATAATGAAGAACAATTACAAAGTTACAACTCAACTAAGGACATAGATGATGCTAGCTTTAGGAATTGGTCCGTAGTAGTGTTGTTCTTTGTTCTTGATGCTCTTGAGAGTTGAATGCTTGATCAGTGAACGGTTGGTGTGCTTGAATGCTCAAGTTGAATTCTCAGAGTGTTCAAGTGATGTTTTGTTGTAATGCTCTTTGTTAATACAACAAGGATGACATCACTTGAGTGATGTAATCACTTGGTAGGTCAAATGATAAGTCATTGGAGAACCTGTGCTGCACTGTTTTTGTGTACAGTGCAGACAGTCACTTTCCAGTTGTAGACTGTTGACTTCGTACTGCTGTCAGGGAAACTCACGGGTATCAGGTCCCTGTGCTGATTCTCTATCTTCTAAAATTGTAGCAGTGCTCATTAGCTGGAATCCGTTGATTTGAGTTGTGTACCAAATGAGTCAGGTTCCTTATCTGGTTCTTTGACAATAAGCTTGTTAGATCATCAAAATACAATTCTAAGGAATTGTAAACCCATCATTACTACTTTGACACTTGATGAATCAGAAGGTGAACTATTGACATATGAGATTTTTTTGAATCAATAGAAATATGAGACAATGGAGGAGCCATTGCAAAAGATAATCAACCAAAATAGTCAGAAGAAGAAGAAGAAGAAGAAGAAGAAGAAGAAGAAGAAGAAGAAGAAAGAGACATCAAATCTGGTGAAAATAAATCAAGCTAAGAAGGCCATAATTCAAAATTCGAGAAGAAAAGAAGCGAAGGTAGAGGTATTTTTTCTGTGGTGTCATGATGACACCTAATCTCTAAAACTAGGTAAGCCTAACAACACGCGGAATATAACTGAAATAACAATTAAACTATCAAATACTCAACATCTATATAGAATAAACTTCGCTGCTCAACATATACAATTGTTTCCCAAAACCTGGCTATATTGAGCCCAAACTCTACAACGGTAGCATAGTCATCCCTATACATCTGACTCTAATAAAAGAAGGAAAAATATAAAAATATATAGAAGGTGACTCTGAGGCATGCGGACGCTGGCAGGTGTGCCTTGAAGTCTCTGAGTACTAGCTCATCTCACTGATGCCTGGACCGGTAGGAGGTACCTGAATCTGCATAAAAAGATGTACAGAAGTGTAGCATGAGTACACCACAACGGTACCCAATAAGTGCCAAGCCTAACCTTGGTAGAGTTGTGACGAGGTGAGGTCAAGGCCCTACTGGAATAAATAAATAAGAGGCAGAACGAGTAATTTAACAACGCAATGATAATAAAAATAAAAATAAAACAAGTAAGGAAGGCACCAAAATTTACTACACATGACTCAAGCAATTAATGCACGATAGAAGAAAACAAGGAATGTTATGCCAAGGAAACAAAGCAACTAGGCACAAATGAAGTAAAAGAGTAATACCAACAAAAAATCACTACCGAGGTACAACCTCGTAGTCTCAAATCACAATAAATAAATCATAATATTTCCTTATATCAACGCGGGAGCCTTTGCATTTAGTTTTGAAAATTATTTTTCTGAAATAGCATCCGACGTTTTAGCCCTCCTTATCACACTGCATGGCTTCAAGTAGTTCCCCCTACTAGCCACCTTATCTCACCGCATGCGTCCCAACCCAAAACTTTATACCACCACATGCGTATCAATATCATAACGTATGACAAATCACACCTCAAGTTCCCAATATCACAACGTATCAAAGAAACTAACAACAATAACATTTTTATAATAAACAGCCCACGACTCAACCACAATGTGCACAAGAGTATCAACAATAACAACTAGAAGTGCATAACTTAACACTTTGCCTCATATAACGACCCGACCGGCCGTTTTGACCATTTGCATCCCGTTCATCAATTTGGAGTCTTCAGAAGCATCGTATTATTTATTATGAATTATGTGAATCGTTGGTTTTGGTTATTAGGCTATTTGGAATCAATTTGAAAGAATGAATGTTATGATTGAAGCTTTAAGTTAGAAGAGTTGATCAAGTTTGACTGTTTAGCATTTGACCTCTGATTGGAGTTTTGATTGTTCCATTAGGCCCGGATGGTAACTTCGGTCTTGGGCGTATGCCCGAATTTTAATTTCGATGTTTCTAGAAGGTTCCGATACAAATAGGCAGAAGTTGGAAATTTGAAGGATTAGAAACTTTGTAAGTTTGATCGGGAGTTGCCTTTCATGATATCTGATTCGGATTGTGGTTCCACGAAAAGGAATAGCTTCGTTTGTCATTTGGGACTTGTGTGCAAAATTTGGGTTCATTCCGGGTTGATTTGCTATGTTTCGGCACGAGTTATGGATGTTGAAAAGTTTAAAGTTCATCTAAGTTTGATATAGATGTGATTCGTCGTTTTGATGTTGTTATGCGTGATTTGAGGCATCGAGTAGGTCTATTTTATGTTACGGGACATATTGGTATGTTCAGACGTAAGGTCGATATTCTCCGTACACGTTATTAGGAATAACTCTTCATCAAGAATCTTATAAGAATCAGGAAGTACCAACAACATTGATAACATAAGAATAAGAGAAGCAACCTCAACATCAATTGTTTCATAAGAAGGGAAACAATGTAAGTACTACTAGCTTCTAAGAGTAGAGTACCTTTGGAAGCTCGTTCATAGCATTATGTACAATCGAATTCATGCATAAGAAGGAAAGGGATAGCCTCACATACCTTGTATATGTACTGCCCAACCTCAAGCTATGCAAATGTCACGACTCTTTAGTCTACAATAAGAGAAATGACACTGTCGTTATCGTTTAAGCGTCGTAACTATTATGTATCGACCACAACCTATTTTACGATGAAACGGACAGCACCTTCCCTATATATATGACTTCACACAAGTCAAAACAATTACCAAACAACCCAACATACCCCTATCACTTCATACACAACACGACAACAATAATAGTGTCAAACAATCCGAAAATGTTATGATGAACGACCAGTAAACAACCCTACCATTATGTTGTCTTTCTCCACACTCTTTCTCCTCTCAACTCCATAGAAACAGTAGCAAAAGAGACAACCCAATAGCAACACGAAACAGCCCACAAAACAGTCCCACAAGTTCAGCAACTCAATATTAATTTTTCAGTTTACTTAAACACGTTTCGACTTGTCTTTTCTTTCAAATTGATAAACACAACCAGAAGTACATAATTAAACCTCTTATCCAATAAACCAGCCATGAATTCAACTTAAAAATAGGTTCACAACCAGCCAACCATGACACAAGAACAAACAACATACCACTCTTTCGAAACTCGCTAGGTCTATTCTTTACGATCGAGTTACAACTTGCAAACGCATAGATAATGGAAGGAGAAGCATAACCTTACCTTCTACTGAGTATAAACCACGAAACCTGGTCCTTCTTCATCAAAAATCAGTTCCTCAATGCGGCTACAAGAAGGAGAAAGAGAAACTAGCAAGCTGTCCGGACTTTTCAGCACTAGAATTACGTCGTAACACCCGAAACACCCTAGGGTTTGTGTGAGATTTTTGGGGAGGAGGTGCAGGGGTTCAATCTGATTTTTGGTCTGAGAAATAAGTGAATGAAATGAGTTAATATGTCCTTAAAACACCCCTCTTGGCCGACTTTAGGGCTTTTAATTGTGGCCTCTCCTTTTGGCAAGTAGGTGATGCACCTACTTGTCACTTACCATTTTGCGCAGTCTCGCAAAAAGTGTGAATATCTCTCTACTCAAATGTTTTATAAATGAATGGTTTAATCCGTTGGAAACTAGACTCGTATATCTTCATTTTTGTAGGTAGATCATCCCATAATTCCAAGTACATTGGGAGAAATGCTCAACTACATTTGACCTAAATTTCACCGTATTTATGAATGTAACTTGTGATGACCTTTTCCAACTTTTGTTTCACAACTCGCTTGACTTCAAAACATGACACACAACTATCATACAACTAAAATAACTCATAACATAATCTCCTTATAAGGTTAAGCACCCTTGTCTCACACCAAAAGTACATGTTATAACATTCCCAACTTGTCGACTTTTGACGAAACTTATTTTCTTCAATTCATTTAGCTTCGAAGCCTTCAAACCCTCTTAGTACTTGGTATTCATGATCTTAAATATTTGTAACCTCCATTTTAAAATGGTTAACTTACTCTATGTACTTTTAAAGTTGATCTCATTTCTAAGCTTACATCAATTGACTTACGAATACTCTAACGTACGAAAACATGGAGTGTAACATTATGGTCATGCACCTTGGGTACTGATGTCGAATTGCGCGTGGTTATTGAATTTGAACATGGTGGCTCGAGTTATTTCATATGGGCTAGTGTTCAAATGGGGTCAATCATTGCAACAGAGTTATGATCAGATATGATCCTTAGCGTTAGATTCGCGTGTTATGGTTCTACGGCGTGTGATGGGTTTTTAGCTTCGCGTTGTAGAGGTACTTGTTTAGCTTGCGGAATGGTTCTCTCGTTTGAGTCATTTTCCATGTTTTAGTACATTTGAATTGTTGCGTATTGGTGAGCGAATTGCACGGTTTGTGGCTCTGGGTTGTATTGGTGTGGCATCTCAGTAAAGTAGCTGGTATTTGATAAGATGAGGTTGTCGAAGCTAGAACGGGTGCTATCGGATTTGATTGCTATATATTTGAAAGGGTAATGTTGCTAATCTGCTTAGAAATTTGCTATAGTTCTTGTCGAAGGAGAGGGAGCTCCATGACTTGTTAATCCGATGAATGGTTATGATTTTCGGCATGTTTCTTTTATCATCGGCAGTGTATGAAGGTTTAGAACAAAGTTCTATTTGATAAGAGGTTTATTACCGGTATTGGGTTGTTTTTGAGCAGCTATTGTGATCTGAAATTTTGCTACAAGTATGCGAGTCATGCGCTATGTCATGTGACTACATCTTGGGTTATGGTTATGGCTTGATACAGTTGTTAAGAATTATACAGTGCATAGATGCGAGATTTGGGTCTTATAGGAAATTTTGGATGTTGGAAAATTGGCTTCCAAGGTTTATGGGCTCAGGATGAAGTAATGATCTTCAGTTATGTATTGTTATCGGGCCTATATAGAATAGGGTGACATGAGATCACCCCTGGGTATGTGCATGTAAGGTTACATGACGGTTTGGCGGCTTTGGAACAATTCTTGGCGCGTTCGAGGACGAACATATGTTTAAGTGGGAGAGGATATAACGACCCGATCGGTCTTTTTGAGCATTTGCATCTCGTTCAGCTATTTGAAGTCTTGAGCATCATCGTATTATGTAATATGACTTATGTGAATTGTCAGTTTTGGCTTTCAAGTTATCTGGAATCCGTTTGGAAGAATGAACGTCATGATTGAAGCTTTAAGTTGTAAGAGTAGACCAAGTTTGACTTTTTATCATTTGACCTCAGATTGGAATTTTGATGGTCCCGTTAGGTCTCGATGGTTATTTTGGACTGGGGCGTATGCTCGGATTTGTATTTGGGTGTTTCTAGAAGGTTTCGGTACAAATAGGCGGAAGTTGGAAATTTGAAGTTTTGGAAAGTTCTTAAGTTTGACCGGGAGTTGCCTTTGATGATATCTGATTCGGATTGCGGTTCCGAGAATTGGAATAGTTTCGTTATATCATTTGGGACTTGTGTGCAAAATTTGGGTTCATTCCGGGTTGATTTGCTATGTTTCGGCACGAGTTATTGAATTTGAAAAGTTCAAAGTTCATTTAAGTTTGATATAGATGTGGTTCGTCATTTCAATGTTGTTATGCGTGATTTGAGGCCTCGAGTTGGTCTGTGTTATGTTACGAGACTTATTGGTATGTTCAAACGTGGTCCCGAGGGGCTCGGGCGTGTTTCAGGTTGATTTTGGGCTATTCTTTCACGTTTCCTTTGTTGGTGTGTTCTGGTTTCTGGTGCTTCGATTGGCTTATGCGATCGCGAAGTATGTGATGCGATCGCGTAGTGGAGAAAATTAGAGCTGGCAGATTCTTAATCGTGATCGCGTACCTTGGAGCTGGTCATTGTTCGCGTTCGTATGGTGTATGACGTGTTCGCATAGAGTTAAGAGTGGCTAGCTAGGACTTCGAATTTCTTCTACGTGTTCGCGCAAGAGCTGACGCGTTTGCGTAGTGTGGGAGATGTGTGTTTCGCGTTCACACGGTTCAATCCGCTATCTCATAGTGTATGTTGAGAGGCTGCTTAGTTTGTCTTTCGCGATCGCGAAGGATGTCCCGCAATCGCGTAGTGTATTTTACCCCAATGATTATAAAGTACTCTATTTCGGGGGTTTCGGTCATTTTTGCATTTTTGGAGCTATGGAGCTCGGATTGAGAAAATTCTAGAAGCAATTATCACCGTGTGGACTGGGGTAAGTGTTCTTTACTCATTTTTTATTTTATATCATGAATCTATCGTTGTTTTCGAGAAAATTGGGGATTTTAGCATAAAGTTCCATAGAGCGAGTTTATGAGTTTTGATTATCGATTCAGAGTCGGATTTGAGCGAAACTAGTATGGTTGGACTCATAATCGAATGGGTTTGTATGTTCCATCAGGTTCCAAGGCGTGGGCCCGGGTTTTGACTTTTTGGCCGATTTTGGGCTTTTGATTAAGGATTCAACCTTTATCATTTGGAATTGATTCCTTGGGATTTATTTGATGTATTTGAGTTGCTATTAGCTAGTTTTGAGCCGTTCGGAGATCGGTATGCATGTGATGATATCTTTAAAGCATTGTTTGGCTTGCTCGGTATTGGATTTGGCTTGTTCGAGGTAAGTAACACTTCTAAACTTGGTGCTGAGGTTATGAAACCCCGAATTACATGTTATGTGTTTGGTGTTAAGGTGACGCACATGCCAGGTGACGGGCATGGGGGTGTGCACCGTGTGAATTGTGACTCCGTTATTTCTGTGTACTGTGTCGTTACCTAATCTTATCTGAGCTATTGAATTGTGATCCATGTTAGAAACCATGTCTCGGCTACATGCTTATTCTGTTGGGACCCACTAAGTCATTTCTGCTGCTGAGTTATTTGCTTACATTGCAATTTCATACTCACTCATATTCATTTATTTCATATCATATCTTAGTTTTTGTTGCTATTTATTGACACATCATATCATCATTTTTAGGCGAGTATCATAGCATTTTGAGCCCGAGCGACTGGAGAGATTGATGACTGAGTGAGGCCGATGGCCTGGATCTGGCTTGTTATAGCGCTTGGGCTGAAGGAACCCCTTCGCAGTCTATACACACCCCAGTGAGCGCAGTTGATTTATATTGAGGGATGGTTCTTCCCTGGGATCTTGCCCGAATCATTTATTTGGGAGTGGATCTTCCCCGGTCTGGATGGGCCTTATACAGTACCATATATATATATATATATATATATACAGACCGGATGGATCTTCCCTTGGCTGGATTAGCCATATACAGTACTGAGTGATTGAGCGTGTCAATTGATTTAGCATGATGAGTGGAAAGTGTGAGATAGTGAGATTGAGTACTCTGAGAGTGTGAGTACACGAGTTCATCTATGAGATACATTGCATTTGACATGCACACTTAACATACAAGCATATACATGCATTTTTCCTCATCCTGTACGGTATCACGTCATTCATGACTTCTTACACATATTGACATATAGGCATAGAGATGTATTTTCCTCATGCCATTTGAAAATGAAACATTTACCTATTGAAAGACTTTGTGGGAAAATTGCAGCTTTCAAACGTACTCATATTTTTGGCGATTTCGATAAAAGTTTGGGTTTCACTGATATACTTGAACACCATGCCTATTTTTCTGGAACTGTGAACGAGTTGAGCATTTTATCTCAGAGTTACTTCTTTTATTACATTCATTATGTCATTATGAACTGTTGTTGGCGTGTGGTGTTGGACTCTTCCCTTTGTTTCAGCTCGTCACGACTTTCAGCCTAAGGTTAGGTTTATTGAGTACATATGGTCGGTTGTACTCATACTACGACTTTGCACCTTGTGTGCACATGTTGGGTGCTAATGTTTCTGCGTACGGCTGGAGTTGGATCGGAAATTCTACCTGCATTCCATTCACAACTGCCTCTTTTTCCTCGTAGCTTTAGAATTATTAATCTGTTAATGTATATTTGAAAGAGATGATGTGTTTTTTTTTTCACATCAGCGTTATCAACTCTAAATCTTAGAATCTCATTATTTGTACTAACAATCCCTGGGGAATGTATAATATACAAGTATTTTCTTTTACTTAATTGTCTTATCGAAATTTCATTGGAATTGAATAGTTGTTAATTGGCTTACCTAGCGGGTTGGGTTAGGTTCCATCACGACTAGTTGGATTCTGGGCCGTGATACCTCAATGTGATTCACGACATTTATAGCTCAATACAACTTTCAACAACAAGATATTCCAAGAATAACAACTGCAAATAAGAAATTTAACGGTTAAATAAGGAATATAGAGTAAAGGAAATAGGAATGTCAACTAAACATGTGGAGAAATTAACAAGTAAGAGATAAGGCAAGTAGAGCATGTGAAAATAGACTAATGATGATGAATATAACATGTTAAGATAACTAAATTAAGGCATGAATGGATCTGCATATCTAAATGTGATGATCCGATAGGTCATCTTGTGTTGTAAAACCCAATTCTATGTTCCTAACCCTTAAATATCTCATTTTAGCCTTCCTCCACTTGTGTCTGTGGTCCGGGTATTTTCCCGGATGGCTTATATGTTAAAACTGATAAAAATAAGAATTTTTTCCTTAAAAATTAGTTTGAGTTGACTTCGGTCAATGTTTTGAGTAAACGGACCCAGATCCGTGTTTTGAAGGTCTCGCTGGGTCCGTATCGTAATATGAGACCTGGGCGTATGCCAGGAATCGAATTCCGAGGTCCCTAGCTCGAGTTATAAATTTTTGCAAAAAATTGAAAGTACAAAAGTTTAATGATTTTTAAGAATTGACTGATGTTTGGTCTTGATGATACCAGGGCCTTGTTTTTGTTCCGGAGCCTAGTATAGATCCATTATTATATTTATGATTTGTCTGTGAAATTTGGCAGAAAGGTAGTTAGTTTGATGTGATTCAGACGTTCGGTTGTGAAAATATAAGTTTTAAAATTTTCTTGAAAATTTGATTTGATTTGGTGTTCAATTCGTAGTTCTAGGTATTATTTTGGCAATTTGATCGCAAGAGCAAGTTCGTATGATATTTTAGGACTTGTGTGCAGGTTTGGTTTGGAGACCCAAGGGCTCGGGTGAGTTTCGGATAGGCAACAGAGTGTTTTGAACTTAGAAAACATAGTAGTTGCTGCAACTGATCTGAAGATTTCTCATTTACGAGCTGTGGGCTGGGGTGAGGACCTTCGTATTTGCGAAGTTTTGATCGCATTTCCGATCCTAGCAGTCCGCATTTTCGACCACTGGTTCGCATTTGCGAAGGCAGCATGCATAGCCATTCTTCGGATTTGTGAAGGCTTGCTCGCATTTGCAGGGTTTGCAATGCGAAGAAGGCTTGCTCGCATTTGCAGGGTTCACATTTGCGAACCCAGGTTGCAAATGCGATACCTGCAACTGATCAAATAGTTAGAAAAATGGGATTTTCACTCATTCTTCAAATTTTCAAAGCAATAAAACACTAGGGGCGATTTTTCCAAGACTCTTTCTTCCCCAAATCATTGGTACGTGATTCTAACCCATTTTCTTTCAATCTTTCATTACATTGCACAAGTTTTTAACCTAAAATCTAGTATTTTAATGGTGGAAATTCAGGGGTTTTGATAGAATTAGGAATTTTTGAAAAAATTGGGATTTAGACCTCAAATTGGGGTCGTATTCCAAAATAAATTACATAACCGGGCTCGGGGTGAATGGGTAATCGAGTTTTGGGCCGAATTTCAGGTTTGGACTAAGCGAGCCCGGGAGGTAACTTTTGTTGACTTTTTAAATAATGATCTAAATTGAATCTTTTGCAATAGTGGGTGATACCTAAGGCTTATTTTGAATCATTTAGTTGGTAATTTTCTAGATATTGTTGGTTCGGAGGCTTGTTTGAAAGGCATAGCTGTGGTTGGGCTTTGAGTGGTCTTTTGAGCGAGTTAAGTGTTGTGTCTAACCTTGACTTAAGGGAATTAGGAACCCTCGGATTATGTGATATGTGAAATTCATGTGAGTATTGTATATGTGAGGTGACAAGTTCTTATACGCCGCCAAATTATCTGTTTTACTTGATTTTCCGCTTTCCCTTAATTATTTCCTTCCCTGTCCTAACTATTATATGCTCTAAATAATTTCCATGCTTAACTGCTGCTTGCCTATCAGTATTTTCTCCTATTAATGATGTTAGTTCTTCCATAGTTTCATGATTCCCTGTTGTTTGCTTAAATTGACCTACTTGCATCTTGTAATTGTCAATTGCTGGATTGGTCTCGCTGTATAACATGACTCGTGTAGATTTCATTATTGTGCTAGTTCCCTCTTGGTTCAGTTTGGTAATTATTGATCGTAAAGTCTTTGTGGTTGAACTATTGATTTGACTGCGCTTTGAGTATTAGGTACTGATATGGTGGGATCGGGCTGCACACCGCAGCAGGTGTAATAATGGTGGATTGATATGATGGAATAAGGGTGAATATGTTCTATACGGTGGGATCGGGTTGCACGCTGCAACTGGTGGAATAAGGGTGGATTGATATAGTGAAATAAGGGTGAACTATGTTACTGATATTGATATATGATGGGATCGGGTTGTGTTCCGCAACATATTAGGAACAGTTAGGAATATTTTCACTTCTATTCTTCTCTGTCATGCAATTTTATTCTATCATTGCTGATTGAACCATTTTATTCTGTTCTCTTGCAGATGGCGAGAACAGGCACCGCATCTTCAGCTGCACAGCAGCTGGAGCCCCCAGCAGCAGCTCCTACGAGGGGCAAAGGTCAAGACCGAGGTCGCGCCGGAGGCCGAGGTAGGGGCAGAGCTCAGCCCATAGCTCGAGCAGCAGCACCAGCGGTAGAGCCTCTGGTAGAGTTTGATGAAGAGGTTCCAGCCCAGAGCGTGTCTGATGAATCAGCTCAGGTCCTGGAGGGGTTCATCGCCACCCCAGTACTTCAGGATGCATTGGTGCATTTGGTGGGCCTTATGGAGAGTGTGGCCCAGGCCGGCACATTTCCTATGGAACCAGCCGTCTCTCAGGCTGGGAGGAGCACAGACTCCTGCTACTCACACTCCGTAGCAGAGGCTCCCCAGTATCAGACTCTAGTAGCCCCATCACTTGGGGTAGTTCAGCCATCTGTTGCGGCATAGGTCGGTGATGGTCATGCCATGTCTTTAGAGAGCTTATTGAGATTGGAAAACTTTACCATGATTTTTCTAAATCACTTCAGTGGAGCATCTTCTGAGAACCCATAGGATTACCTTGACCACTGCCATGAGGTGTTGCGAAACATGGGCATAGTGGAGACTAATGGGGTCGACTTTGTGTATTTTAGATGACAGGTTCCGCCAAGAGTTGGTGGAAGGATTATGTATCTACCAGACCAGCTGGGTCGCCTACTCTTACTTGGGACCAGTTCTCACATATATTTCTTGAGAAGTTCCTTCCTATCACTCAGAGAGAGAGAGCTACCGCAGGCAGTTCAAGCGCCTCAAGCAGGGCAGTATGATTGTCACCCAGTATGAGACCCGCTTTGTGGATTTAACCCGTCATGCTATTCTTCTGCTTCCTACCGAGAGAGAGATAGAGGGGCGGAGTTTTATTGAGGGAGTCGCTCATCATATCAAGTTGTAGATGGCCAAGGAGACAGGGAATAAGATTTCTTTCAGACGACTGCCAATGTTGCCATGTGGATTGAAGATGTTATTTCACAGGAAAGAGGGCAGGGGTCAAATAAGAGACCTCGTCATTCCGGTGGTTTTAGTGGTGCCTTATTTGGAGGCAGGAGTACTTTTTGTAGGGGCCATCCTCCCAGCCATTTCTGTCAGCACTTCAGGCATCCCACAATGCTTCAGGGAGTCGTGGTCCTTATGTGCCTCATCCTAGGCAGCCAGCGTGCAGTGCACCGCCAGCTCCTATAAATGCACCTCCTATTCAGAGATACTATCGTGGTGATCCATCCTGTTTGGGCCAGTCTCAATTTCAGCAGCCATAGCACCAGGATGGATGTTTTGAGTGTGGTAGTTTTGGGCATATCAGGAGGACCTGTACGAGATTGTTGGGCGGTAGGCCACAACAGAGTTCTCGTGCCATAATTCCAGCATCGGTTGCATCACCGCCTGCTCAGCTACCTAGAGGTAGGGGACAGGGAGCCAGAGGCAAAGGTCAGGCCACTAGAGGTGGAGGTCAGGCCGTTAGAGGAGGAGGTCAGGCCGCTAGAGGTGGAGGCTAGCCAGCCCGAGATCGTCCTAGGGATGTGGTTCAGAGTGGTGGGGCCCATCCCCGATATTATGCTTTCCCAGCCAAGCCCGAGGCTGAGTCATTTGACGCTATCATCACAGGTACGACTTCAGTTTTGTAGTAGAGATGCCTCAGTTCTATGTGATCCCGGTTCTACTTATTCCTATTTGTCATCCTATTTTGTTTCATATCTGGTTGTGCCTTGTGATTTATTGAGTGCTCATGTGCATGCGTCCACACCTGTAGGAGATTCTATTGTTGTAGAGCGTGTCTATCGTTCATGTGTGGTTATCATTGGGGGTATTGAGACTAGCGTATATCTTCTACTTCTCGATATGGTTTATTTTGATGTCATCTTAGGTATAGATTGGATTTCACCTTATCATGCTATATTGGATTGTCACGCCAAGACGATGACCTTAGCCTTGCTCGGGTGGCCTCGATTATAGTGGAGAGGGACTCCTGGCCATTCTACCAGCAGGGTTATCTTTTATATGAAGGCTCGACATATGCTTGAGAAGGGGTGTCTATCTTATTTGGCTTATGTCTGTGATTCTAGTGTGGAGGTTCCTTCTATGGATTCCGTGCCATTTGTTTGCGAGTTTGAAGAGGTGTTTCCTGCAGCTCTGTCGGGGATGCCACCCTGCATAGATATTGACTTCTACATTGATTTTGCCCCGGTCACTCAGCCTATTTCTATTAAGCCATGCCGTATGGCCCCGCTAGAGTTGAAAGAATTGAAAGAGCAGTAGCAGGATTTTGCTTGATAAGGGCTTCGCTAGTCCTAGTGTATCACCGGGTGCGCCTGTGTTATTCGTGAAGAAGAAGGATGGGTCGATGAGGATATGCATAGATTATCGACAGTTGAACAAAGTCACCATCAAGAACAAGTATCCGTTGCCAAGGATTGATGAGTTATTTGATCAGCTTCAGGGTGCCAACGTGTTTTCGAATATTGATTTGAGGTCTGGCTACCATTAGTTGAGGATTAGGGCATCCGATGTCCGTAAGACAACTTTTAGGACTCGGTATGGGCATTATGAGTTTCTAGTGATGTCATTTTGGCTGACAAATGCCCCAGCAGAATTCATAGAATTGATGGATCAGATGTTCAAGCGTTATCTGGATTCCTTCGTGATTGTGTTTATTGATTATATTTTGATGTACTCCCGTAGTCGAGAGGATCATGAGCAGCACATTCGGATCGTTCTTCAGGCTCTGAGAGACAGCTGGTTATATGCTAAGTTTTCAAAATGCAAGTTTTGGTTTAGCTCGATTTCATTCTTGGGGCACGATTTTTCAGCTGAAGGTATTCGGGTGGATCCTAAGAATATTGAGGTAGTTCAGAATTGGCCTAGACCAGTTCAATTACAGAGATCCGGTGTTTCTTAGGTTTGGCGGGATATTACCGTTGGTTTGTTGAGGGGTTTTCATCTATAGCAGCCCCGCTGACCAGGTTGACCCAGATGGGGGCCCCATTTAAATGGTCAGACGAGTGTGAGGTGAGCTTTTAGAAGCTCAAGATTGCTTTGACTATGGCTCCAGTGATGGTATTCCCAGAGGTTTAGGATCTTATACGGTATATTGTGATGCATCTCGTATTGGACTTGGCGCAGTATTGATGTAGGGCAACAAGGTGATTGCATACACGTCGCGGCAGCTGAAGGTTCACGAGAAGAATTACCCTGTTCATGACTTAGAGTTAGCAGCCATTGTTCATGCGCTGAAGATTTGGAGGCACTATATTTATGGCGTGTCTTATGAGGTATTCACGGATAATCGGAGTTTACAATATTTGTTCAAGCGAAAGGAGCTGAATTTGAGGCAGAGGAGGTGGTTGGAGCTATTTAAAGACTATGATATCACTATCTTGTAGCACCCCAGGAAGGCCAATGTGGTGGCCGATGCTTTGAGTAGAAAGTGAGTGAGTGTGGGCGACCTTGCATATATTCCAGTCGCTGAGAGACCACTTGCATTACATGTTCAGGCTTTGGACAATCAGTTTGTGAGGTTGGATGTTTCTAAGCCAGCCACATTGTAGCTTGTAAGGTTGCTCGGTCTTTGTTGTTTGAGCGTATCAGGGAGTGGCAGTATGATGACCCTCATTTGCTCGTCCTTAGGAACACAGTGCGGTATGGTGATGCCAAGCCGGTTACTGTTGGAAACAATGGAATTTTGAAGATGTAGGGTCGTGTTTGTGTGCCTAATGTAGATGGATTTCGTGAGTTGATTCTTGAGAAGGCTCACAGTTCCCCGTATTATATTCATACGGGTGCCGCCAAGATGTATCAGGACATGAGGCAGCATTATTGGTAGAGGGGAATAAAGAATGATATAGTGGCATATGTAGCTCGGTATCTAAATTGTCAGCAAGTAAAGGATAAGCATCAGAGACCTGGTGGTTTGCTTTAGAAGATAGAGATTCCTGAGTGGAAATGGGAGCGTATCACTATGGATTTCTTTGTTAGACTCCCACTGTCACGCCCCAACCTCGGGAGGCGCGATCGGCGCTCAATCGAGTGAACCCAACTGAGCAAGCCTTATTAACACTTTCTACCGAACTCAATACGATTAAGGAAACCCTGCTTTCGTTTATTTAGACAATAGCAAAATCGAACATTCAACATATTTAGTTCACGTTTATATCACAAATCTTAATCATGGCTAAGTTTCAAGGATTTCATACAGTTATAGTTTAGAAGAACTAGAGTATAGAGTTACCACACAGTTCGTTAACCCATCAACATCCATACATAACCCACACAAACTTCTACGGAGCCTCCATGGATACAAAAGACAAATTATGACAACGCCGACAACAAGACCCCGGCTATACCTCAAAAGTGGAAGTCTACAACAAAAGATGTACAACATAACCTCTTGAAGGAGAAAGGGGCTCACCAAGACTTTGAGAGGATGACACTCCGCTACGCGCGATCGGCACTGTCCGCTATGGAGCCACCTACATTCATTTAAAAATGTAGCGCCCCCGGCAAAAGGGACGTTAGTATCATGGAATAGTACTAGTATGTATAACTAAACACCATCTAGATAGAAAGAACTTTCATACAAGAATAAGAAAATCACAAGTATAACTCAAAAACATTAGACAATCACAACATTATCAAATAAAAGAATCATACAATTTTCACATCATTTTTCCATAGCTTTTAGTTTGGGGCATTTCTCGTTGTTCATCATTGTTCACAATACCACCGCTATCTTGAGCGGAGTCCGATCTCGACCCAATCGGCTAGGTTGCCTCATTTGAGACATATACTTCAATCACAATCTCATTTTCCCCTTTTCCAGAATTCAACATCGGCACAATACCACCACGTGTGCGGCATGGCGTCCGATATCGGCCCGATCGGCTAGGCCGCCTTACCAAGGCGTTTCCCTTATCCACCAATCACCTCATTTCAATATGTGTCTCACGTATATCATTTCATAGGCACTTGGGGCCACAACTATCACATCATCTTTTTGGCACTAGGCCACAATTCACATCATTCCCAATTTCACGGTTAGCTTTGTAATTTAGGATAGTAGGTGCACACAAGAGGAATTTAAATTGTAAGCATAGATGATACTTCACATAGATGGCACGACAAACACAGCTTCAATATTGATTTATGATCTAAGCATTTCAATACATGGTTCATATTCTTCGCACCTTTTTAAGTTATCAAGAATGGCACATTGATTATATTGAGACACATCTTTCACGCATATAAAGTTGCAACCCCAATTCATGTGAAATAACAATCAATGCAACAATCCAACTTTAATCTTACCGCATTTACACAAATACCAACGGAGCTCAATTTCTAAAATGACGGGGTTTTAGCCATAAATACCTCAATTGAGCCTTCCCTAATCCTATAATGTTCCAGAATGTTCATAACTTCAATCTATTTAAGCAGCGTAGCACAATTGAACCCATAATCAGGAAAAGATCATAATCTTAGCTCACTAGAGCATTTTATCAAGCATTGAGTGTTCATTAAGGTCTTATGGTCCTTTTATGCAAGATTACACCGACCCATTCCCCATGCCTCTCTATTTATAATTTCCCCATATCTTCTAAGAACACATGCATGCAATGTAATCACCCTTATCCCCATGAATTGCCTCACTAATGACCCCTTATAGCTATGTTTAAAATTAAGAGCTGAGGTGATGAAGTCTTACCTCCTGGGATGAAGACTTAGGTGCCTCACTTGATTATCTTCAATGTTTTATCAAGAATTTGTGGAGCAATTGTGATGAAAGGCACGTCACCTCTCTTAGACCCTCTTTCTAACTCTAAAAGCACCAGGAAATAGGCTCAAAATGAGCCATTGCATAAGATATAACAACAGGGGGTCGGGTTTTAAAATTTAAAAATCTGGTGCCCCGAGTCAGATCTGCGATAGCATAATGGACATGCGACCCGCAAAATGGACTGCAAAAATGGCTTCAAAAACCTAAGCAAACTGTTCAAGTATGCGACAGGAATGCCGTCCGCATACCTGTTCTGCGATCGCATAATGCAGCGCAGAACTGCCCCTCGCAAAATTCCAAGGGGATTATGCGATGACTATGCGGCCCGCATATTGATTATGCGATCTCATAATTGGCCGCATAGTTGACCTCAAAAATTACCATCAAACTGTCTGACTCTGCGGCAACTATGCGGTCCGCATAACTATTATGCGACCGCATAATGGACCACATAAATGCACTTTTCTGGAAAACATTATTCCTTAAATTTTAATGCATAGATCAGGCTGAAGGGTCCGAACCGTGTTGAGCTTTCTCGCCGCGAAGAATTTTAAAAATTTCTAACCCGTATTCCTAACTTGGCACAACGAGCTCTCGGGTTTTGAGTAGAAATTTTCACGGGGCCTTACATCCTCCCCCACTTAGGATCGTTCGTCCTCAAATGAGGATCAAGGTTCACTCATTAGCAATCTTTATGCAATCTCAGCTTTTCACAATCATGGAATATATCAACAGCCCCAAATATGGCTAACTCTCTAAATTTCTAAAAGTTTTGCCAGAGTTTCCTTTGTATCTAGGCCTATCCACCTTTCAAAGAGCCCCAGAAACATATCCTAAATGCATATACATATTCCATAGACGTAACATAACCTGTACAATACTAACCATGGCCGCATTGGTAATCATATAACCAAAACGAAACAGAACAGTTTTATATAGATCAAATCAAGGATACAGAGTTCATAGGGACCAAATGCATGAATGCTATTACATGGCTATACAAACAATTGTGGGTACTTCCTTCTCAATTCTTCTTCGGGTTCCCAAATGGCTTCCTCAACCTGCTAGTTTCGCCATAATACCTTTACGGAGGCAATTTCCTTATTTCGGAATTTTCGGACCTGCCTGTCAAGAATGGCAACTGGAACTTCTTCATAGGATAGTCCTTCATTAACCTCAGTAGTTTCAACTGGCACAATAGTGGACGAATCTCCCACTACCTTCTTCAACATGGACACATGGAAAACTGGGTGTACCAAGGACATCTCGGGTGGCAGCTCGAGCTTGATGCCACCCGACCAATCCGCTGAATGATTCTTTACGGTCCGACATACCTTGGACTCAATTTTCCTTTCTTCCCAAACCGCATCATACCCTTCATGGGGGAAACCTTCAAGAATACCCAGTCATCTTCTTTGAACTCCAAATCTCTGCGACGAACGTCCGAATAAGACTTTTGGCGACTCTGAGTAGTTTTCACCCTTTCCTTAATAATTTTGACCTTCTTTATGGCCTGGTGCACAAGGTCTGGCCCTATCAATTCAGCTTCTCCAACCTCGAACCACCCAATGGGAGGCCTACATCTCCTACCATACAATGCCTAAAATGGCGCCATCTGGATACTAGCATGGAAGCTGTTTTTATAAGAAAACTTTATGAGTGGCAAATGATCATTCCAGCTACCTTTGAAATCAAGAGCACAAGCACGCAACATGTCCTCAAGCGTCTGAATAGTCTGCTCTACTTGCCTGTCGGTCTGAGGGTGAAAAGCTATGCTAAGATTTACCTGCGTGCCCATACCTTGCTGAAATTTCTTCTAAAAGTTGGTTGTGAACTGAGCCCCTCGATCTGAAATGATTGAGACTTGAGTGCCATGCAACCTGACTATTTCCTTGATATACAACTGAGCATACTATTTCACTGTGTCAGTAGATTTGACTGGAAAGAAGTGCGCTGATTTCGTGAGTCGATCCACGATCACCCAAATTGAGTCGAACTTGCGCTGAGTGCGCGGTAACCCTACCACAAAATCCATGTTGATCATTTCCCATTCCCACATCAGAATTTCTATGTTTTGAGCCAATCCATCGGGCCTTTGATGTTCGGCCTTCACTTGTTAATAGTTCGGCCTTCACTTGTGACACTTCAGTTTGGGTCATGATAGAAGTGGTATCGGAGCAGTTTTGTCCTATGGATGTGTATAAGCTGTGTCTAGTAGAGTCTTGTTTACGGGTGTGTTGTGAACCACACTTATAAGCAGGAGGCTACATGGCATTTAGGACTGTCACTCTTTCTTCTTACTCTAGATCGTGTGGTAGAGCTCAGTTGTAAGAACTCAATTTCCTAAACTCTATCTTATTCATAGTACGATGATACCTACACTACAAAGACAATTGGTAAGAGATTGAATGTGGCTATGGAAGAGTTGAGTTAGGGAACACGATTTTTCATGATGCTTATGATGAGTAAATGTAAGGTCTTCAGTAGATCATGTGTTAACTAAGATGTGTAAGCCTCTTTATAAGGATCCTTATGGCAAAAATATCTATCCACCCCTACCGTGAAAGGCAACGAGAAATTGTGAAGACAGATACAAGTCTGAACAAGTAAAAGAAGCAAGAAGAAGAAGGGTACGAGGCGTCTGGTTAATGAAGATTATCAGTATATACAATTCAGGCAGAGGAATATAAGCCTTTTGAGTTACCTTCAACAATAACAGATGTATGTACAATTGGTCACACCCATTTTACTTATGCCTTATGGGAGCTAACAAGATATAGTTTAAAAGAAGGACGGGATATTAGGATCTGGCTGGGGTTAGAGTAACCTAAAATGATGGATGGATTGTTTGCGTTAGTTGACATTTCCGAAGGATATTGCAAATGTGCTAATGTATCTCTTTGTGAGACACCCAGACGGTGCACTCTAGAATAGTATATCTAGATAGGAAAACTAGAATGTTCAAAAAAAATAAAATTACAGAGACAAGCACTGGAATCCTGGAAGGGACAAATATTACCTTAGTATGGCTCCCGTCCCTAGTAGAGAGAGAATGTTAGGCATCCCGAAGAGCCAGTGGATGGATCAAGGTGAGCTAAAAGCAAAAGAAAGTCTTGTTGAAATTTTCAGAATAAAGTGATAGACAGAAATGTTAGTAGGGAAATAAGAAGAGAGTTAATCAAGCATTGTGAGTAAGAAGGGATACATAGATGACAATAGTGGATAAAAAAATGACAGTATTACAGAGTCTATAGTCAAGTAAAGGAAGATAAGAGGTAACAGGCCTTGAGAAAACAAAAGAATATAGGCCATTAAGTCATATACTTACTTCGAGAAACAAGCTCATGACTCCAACGCGACTACCAGAAGGAAAAGATAGACTCCAAAGCAATGGAAATCATTATGGGCTAGTGAACAAGATAAACTAAACATGAAATAGGCACAGAATGATTTGATAATAGCGGTACTGTGAGAATTTCAGATTTCATTCCAATAATAATAGAATGGACAACAGAAGAAGATTCATGAGGAATCCAGAGAATGGTCATTCAGGAAGACGTTCCATAAAGCAAGTAATGTGAGCAAAGTTAAGCTTAAGAGACTGTATGTTCCAGTTATACTAGGTGTCACCCTCAGGATTAAGGAATTTTTTTATCCTTGGTAAAGAAGGATTACCACAAGGCGAGTAAGGTTCATCGATGATGTGATAAGACGCCAAAGATAAAGAGGTAAAACATCTATAGGTAGATCGTCGTAGCGCTAAATTTTAGTACTCCCCTAAAGGGGGGAATATGAAGTGATGTGGCATTAAGTCAGAATTAAGTGGTTCTAGTAACTATGGAATGGGAAAGGAAGAATGCAATAAAATGAGAAAAGGATGAGATTTCACTTATTCAAATACTACATATATGCCACGATTCTAGAACATTATGCAAGCACGACGTCAAGGAAAGAAAGTAAGGGTTCCTTCCTGGGAAGTTATTGATAAATAAGGAGCCAGTGCAAGAGGTAAGTTAAGACAAAGGAAATAACCCAAGAAAGATTACGCAGAATATTGATATGAGAATGGGCCAACGAGTAGTTAGTAGTTAATTCAAGAAGAGCCTAGTTATGGCTAGACGAGAGGTTACAGACAAATCAGTAGTTCGTGCAAGATAAACATAGTAAAACCCAATATAGTGAATGCAGCCTCGCAGTTATGACATTGTAATACTTGAGATATATTCAAATAGGTGTTGAGGACGTTAAAGGTACCGTATGAGTGTTACAGAAATAAAAGAGAATGCCACTGGGAAGACACTCAAAATATCAGTTCAGAAGCAACCCTACAAGCACAAGTGCATGGAGGTAAGTAACTATAAATAATTACAGGCGAGGAAGGACATCAAAAATTCCGTCAAGTATGCGATGTATTAAGCTCGCAGCTTTACATGAGTCAGAGGGTCCTTAAGTGCTACAATGAAAGAATAGCTGAGGAAGTAAGGTAGGATGCTTCAACCTAAGCTCAATGACCTAAAGAGGGAATGGTCCTATAACAACAGTCTCACAACAACATTGTATGCACTCCACAAGTAAGTGGCACCTACCGTGGTTAATGAACAGGAAGTAAAATCGTAAGTGATATTCAAGATCATAGGAGGTGTATGGAATTTCGATATGTGTGCGCACTAAGGTAAGCTAAGTATGCACGCAATAAGGGGGCACGAAGACAAAGAAAAGTAATTGCTTACATTTAAAGAAAGCTGAGAAAGAACGAAAAGAATTATTTGATTAATGATCCAGAGTTAGATACGTTATGAACGCACTTAAGAGTTAAGAGTATTATCCATGCAGCATATATGTTGACAATCATACAGTCGTTGAAGATTTCGGTATAAGTTAAAATAAAGAATTGAGCCAGATCATAGACAAAGGGTTGAATTGTTAAAATTTTTTATCATGGATATTCCATAGTGCCCATGAAAGGCTAACGCAATAACTAACACCATGAGCCGCAGATTGGAAGATATCTTAAGCCTACATAAAGGTTGATTAGAGGTTTGAGGAAACTAAAGAGTTAGATCAACGAATTTAATCAAGAATCTGATTATTGGACCCAAAAAAATTTATAATAATCGTGATTTATAACATTGTAGGATCACCCTTAATATCAGAGGTGCAAGAGAGATAGTACAACAACCATATTCTATAACGACTCTACTATAAATCTAGTTAGAAAAGTAATAGCCTCATAAGAAGTAGGTATGAAGCTCCCACCGGATTGTGTATGCACTAGAGGTGCAAGCATTATAAAAAAAGCTTCAAGTTGTGGATTTGAATTATTCTATATGGAAGGGAAGTCATGAAAGGGATAGAAGCTGTGATGCGAGATCTTAAGGTAAGTAAGGTAAAGGTGAACGACGTACGAGATACTAAGGTGCATAAGGTTGTGAATAATTCATTCTTCATATAGAAGGCTAGAAGCACGGGGATTCAGTATTTAGGAATAATAGTGGCGTCATCAATGGCATATTTTCCAGCCTATGGTTTCTAGATATTGAGAGGCCTAGTCAGGAGCGTAAAGAAGAGTTAGAGATGATGTGATATCTCGCTTGATGTTCCAGAATGACATAAGGAAATCTATGGGGCAAGCAAGTTGAAGGAAGGTTGCAAGTAGTATAAATACATATGTGTAGGTCGCAAGCTAAAGTATGGTAGAGCGAGAAGGTTTTATGAAGACAAGAGTAAGGATAAGCAAATGCAGGTGAGAAGATGACAATAATGGATAAGTCCTCAGGATTAAGCCCGTAAAATAAAGAGAGCTACTGGTTTCTCTAAGTTATAGAAAGTTCAGTATAGCGTGAATGAACTAAAAGGAGTCTAAGACCAATAGAATTTAGAAGAGATGGAATGCTGCCCTGGTAGTAGAATAAGGGCCTTCGATTGAGTAGTGATTTAAGGAAAAAAAGGGGATTTCATAAATTGTACGAGATTAAAATACCCACTTAAGGTGAATCACATTGGGATTCTATGAAATACGGTTATGGAAGTATAGTATCGCCCCCAGGTGGATCAGGAAAATCACTTCAAATGTCCTCAATGCAACGTGAGCCCTAATGATTATGTAACAGGTTTCAAGTTATCAGTGGTAGATTGTAGATCAATACTGAGTTGAATCAACAAGGGATGGATAAAAGTTACAAAGTATGAGATGGGATTAGGCCATCATTCTTAAGGATCAACAACGAGAGTAACCTGGAGTTTGTAGCAGACCTCAGTAACGATAAATCGAAGTAAGAGTTATGGTATAGTATGGCCTGCTTAGATGTAGTAAAGCTAATGATGCCAAAGGGACAGCTTGACATAATTTAGTATATATTCACAAAATGAGGCCTAGAAATTGGCTAAAATCTGGAGGAAAGAGGAGAGAAAAGTCGCATAGGCACACGTACAAAGTTAGAGTCGTACAAGCTGCATTATAGAGGTAGCAACAGTTACAAGATTAGAAGGATTCCGACTACAAGTCGTGGTGTGAGAAAGATGCTTAAAGGGGGGAATGCCCTGGCCTTTGGATTTATTCAAAGAACAGTTTCCTAATTGGCAAGGAGAATATTAAAGTATTCGCAAGAGCTATGGGTTATGAGAACGATTAGTGCATCAGTCAACATTTGAGGACGAATGTTCCAAAGGGGGGAATGATCAGTATTATATTACGATGATGTTACGCCCCGCATTATTATATTACGATGATATTATGCCCTACAGTATTACATCGATGTTGCGCTCCGCAGTATTATATTACGATAATGTTACACCCTGTAGTATTGTACGTTGAACTTGTCGCAAGATAATTGACTTCAGTTCAAGGACAAGATTATTTGGAAATTATAAGTATTATTCTATTTCAAAAAAGTTTGTGAAGGTTAGAGGGTAAGAAAATCAAAGAAAATGAATTTCGCCGAAGTTTGTCGTTTGAGATAAAATACGGTCCCAGCTATAATACCCGCTGTTTATGGACTGGTGCCATATAAATTACCACATGACCATAATAGTAAGGTGTACCAAGTGTGATAAAAGTGAGTAGTATTTTAAGTAATTTGAGATAATTCCTAATTATATAGGTAATTGGGTAATTATTTGTTAATGGGGGATTAAAAAATTAAGGAGTTAAGTGGATGATTTTTGGATAGCGACTAACCCCTTAACGTGGAAGCCCACAAAGTCACAACATATGATTCTTAAATAATCTTCAAGGTTGCAGTTTAAGAGATTTGGGCGGCCAACTAAGCCACAAAGTAGGGCCCACTCCCAAAGGTTAAGAAAACCTTTCTAATTTATTGTTTTGAATCTCTACAATGATGAGGAAGCTTCAACAACTCATTCAAAATGTTATCAATGTGACTTTGCTATGAAAAATCATACGAGACTACGTAATATTATAGCAACAGGATTTTGTAATTTTGAGGTAGTATGGTGCAATCTTTCTCTAAGAATATCATACAGATTTCCCCTTACTTTGATCCGCCATTACGTGATTTGTAGCAATTGACGTGTGTTAGAGGAATTGTCAAGAGAATCGGCTCAGGTATGTTAAGTCTATCCCTTCTTTCTTTTTGGCATGATCCATAAGATACAAATGAAATGAGCAAATGCCCAACTACCATAAATGACTTTATTCATAGAAATATTAGAGGTGCCTATGTTCTTGAATTCCCATGGGTCTTATTATTACATCTTCTGTTCATGGGTCTCAAAAAAATACGTAAACTGAAAAAGTTTACTTCATGATATTACTCAAAGGAATAATGGTCTTATGACATTTCGAGAGATGTTATTGACATACTTCTCATGCATTGCATTCATTTATACATGTATATTGACCCATGACCAGATGGCATTATATACGTGTATATATGTATATATATGTATATGAGATGTGGGAAAAGGTTACGGTGTTATATACGCACCACCACCTGATCAGTTGGTATACGTTGATGATTTTGTCCATAGTGGCCAAGATGATATGATGGGATGCCCTCAGAGGCTTGATGATGTTATGTACACATTTACTTATGCACGGCATGAAATTCATACGCATATGCATGACACTATAAGTATTTCATGATTTACAGAGTTATCCAGACTTACAGGTCGAGTCATTTACTCCACGTTTCTTCCATGTCTTTTATATACTTATTTATGTGCCTTACATACTCAGTACATTATTTATACTAACGTCTTTTTATTGGGATGCTACATTCATGCGTGCAGGTATAGACAATCAGTTTGACGAGCCCTCATAGAAGACGAGGTTAGCATTCAGCAAAGGATAGGTGAGACTCCACCTCATTCGGAGTGCAGCCGAGTCTATGAGTTATCGTGTCAAAGTCATGCTACGGACTTATGGGTATGCCGATGCCCAGTCCCATCTGATGTCAAATACTCTTAGAGGCTTTGTAGATAGAGGTTCATTTTGTACAGTATGTCAGAGGCCTTGACGGCCCATATGTATTCATGTTTTAAGAAAGATAGTTCATTGATAAAGTGCTTTACCACTTATAGTTATATATTACGAGTTGTGGCTATGTTGGCCCAGTTACTAATGATAGTATGATAAGAAAGATATGTTATGTTGGTACTCGGTTGTCCAGGGCGCTGGGTGCCCGCTGTGACCCTTCGATTTGGGTCGTTACAGACACACTAGGCCGAATGAAGCCCTTATCAACCAACTCTTGTAACTACTCCTTCAACTCCTTCAACTCAGGCGAAGCCATACGATATGGAGCAATAGAGATGGGCTGAGTGCCCGGTAACAAATGAATACCAAAGTCGATATCCATGTCGGGCAGCATGCCTAGAATATCTGCTGGAAATACATCGTGATAATCCCTCACTACAGAAACTGACTCCACGGTAGGATTATCAACACTCACATCTCTCAAATAAGCTAGATACGCATCACAATCCTTCTCAACCATTCGCTATGCCTTTAGAAATGAAATAACTCTGCCAGGAACATAATCTAAGATACCCCTCCACTCTAAGTGTGGTAATCCTGGCATAGCCAGTGTCACGGTCTTGGTGTGATAATAAAAAATAGCATAGTGGGGTGACAACCAGTCCATGCCCAAAATAATATCAAAGTCTACCATACTGAGCAATAATCAATCGGCTCTGGTCTCAAAACCACTACGAACAACCAAACACGACCGATACACACAGTCAACAACAATAGAATCCCCTCACAGGTGTAGCCATATAAATAGAAGAACTCAAAGAATCACCGGATACACCCAAATAAGGAGGAAAATAAGATGAGACATACGAATAAGTGGAGCCTAGATCAAATAAGACTAAGGTATCTCTATGATAGACCAGAGGAATACATGTAATGAAAGAGTAGGGTGCAACTGCCTCCGTTCGAGCAGGAAGAGGATAATATCTAGCTTGGCCTCCCCCTCTAGGACGGAGTGGTAGATGGTGTTGTAACCACAGCCTAAGGACCCGGTGGGGCTAACGGTGCCTGAGTAGTATGTTGAGGTGAACCCCTCCTATGTCTGGGAAATCCCTCACCATATAGCGAGTGTCACCACACTCAAAACAAGCTCTCGGAGGACATGGCTGCTGAAAACACCCCGTGCAAGATGTACACTGGACAAAGGCGGTGCATAAAGTGGTCGGAATACTACTGGCAGCTAGAAATGCTGAACGAACGGGGCGACTAACATAGGGCATACCTTGGTGAGCTGTAGCTAGGGCACGAGTACCACTATTTGTGTCAGACTCTCGAGACCTCTTGGCCTCACTCTCCTCTCTCTCACGAGTAAAATGCCCTCCAACCTCCTAGCAATCCCCACAACCTGCTGGTATGCGATGTCCATCTCGAACTCTTAGGCCATACTAATTTTGATGCTGGGGTTGAGCCCCTCAATAAATAAACGGACCCACTCTCTAAAAATAGAAACCAAGGCTGGTGCACGCCTAGAAAAATAACTAAACCGAACCGCATACGCTAACACGGTCATAGAACACTGGCGCAACTACTCAATCTCTACACGCCACAACTCCTAAGCTGCTCCCCTAAGCTGGAACGTAGTGAAAAAAACCCCACTCGACTCCGCCACACCCATAGTGTGGAGGATACGATGGCACTCCTCAAGGAAAACGTGACCATCCTCTGACGCCAAGCCACTGAAAGTAGGAGGGTGGTACTTCTTGTAGCTCTCGATCCTGAGCTGCTCCTCCTCAAAAACTGCTGCCCTAGCCTCGGGCCGAACTAGAGCTACCAGCTACACTGGTATGACCTCTGGAACCTGGTCGACCTAAATCCGCTGCTCTGGGGTGCGGGCGGCGAGAGTTACTCCTCTGGCCTAAGATGTAGTAGGAGCAAGTAGGATCAACCCTGCCTAAGTAAGGTGCCGAACATGCTCAAAAACTGGGCGAGAGTGTCCTGAAGAGCTGGTGTAGTAACAGGCGTCTCAAGTGTTTGCATTTCGAGAGGAGCTACCGGTGGCTTCTCGGCTTCTACCCCAGCCCCGGCCTCACGCGGCTCTAAAAAGGAGCACGAGTGTCTGGTCATCTGATCCGGTTGTACGTGTCCTCACCATCTATGAGAGAATAGCAAGACAGAAGTTTAGAATCCTGAAAACAATAATTTCGCACGATAAGGAATCAAAGAGGTGAAACTTTTTCCTAACAGTTCCATAGCCTCTCAAAGATAAGTACAGACGTCTCCATACCAATCCGTGAGACTCTGCTAAACCTGCTTGTGACTCATAACACCCATGAACCTAGAGCTCTGTGTTACACCCCATGTTTTCGTACGTAAGAATACATCATAAGTCAATTAATGTAAGCTCAGAAAGGGAATCATCTTTTAAAAGTTTACAAAGTTAGTTCATCATGTTAACGTAGAGGTTACAAATATTTAAGATCATTATTACCAAGTAGCAAGAGGGTTTGAAGGCTTAGAAGCTAAACGAATTGAAGAAAATAAGTTTCGTCGAAAGTCGACAAGTTGGAATGTTTTACCATGTACTTTTGGGGTGATACTAGGGTTATTAACATTATAAGGAGATTATATTAAGAGTTTTTTTAGATGTACGATAGTTGGTGTTATGTTTTGAAGTCAAGCGAGTTGTGGAACAAAAGTTGGAAAAAGGTCATCACAAGTTCCATTCATAAATATGCTGAAAATTAGGTCAAATGTAACTGAGTTTTTCTCCTAATATACTTGTAATTAGGGGATGATCTACCTATAAAATTAAAGATCTATGAGTCTAGTTTCTAACGCATTAAAACGTTCATCGATACGATATCGGAGTAGAGAGATATAGGCATTTTTGCGAGACTACACAAGCTGCTAGGTGACAAGTAGGTGTGTCACCTACTTGGTTAAATGATAGCCCAAAAATAGGAAATTTCGGGTCGGCCAAAGAGCTCATTTAAAGGGTTATCTCCTGCAATATAACCCTCATTATATATCACAAATAACAATACCTAAACCCCTGCAAACTTCCTCCCAAAAATTATCCACAAACCCTAATCGATTTTCCCTCTCTTTCAAGTTCTAATTGGGGGTAAAACCTAGAGTTTGAAGAACCAAGGGAAGAGCTGAGTTATCCAACAAGTAAGGTGAGTTTACTGCTCTGTTTCATACATTTATTCTGCTGTGAATTCATGGTAATTCGTTCTATACATGTAAGAACTCACAGGACGGTGATCGGAAGCCGTGAGTTCGAGTTATTCACTTGTAGCGGACTGTTTTGTGGACTGTTTTGTGTTTCTGTTGGGCTGCGTGTTATGCTACTGTTTTGTGGAGTTTTGGAGGAGGAAGGATGTGGAAAAACACCATATAGATGTAGGGTTGTGGGCTGGTAGTTCTTCATAACATTTCCGGGTCGTTTGACACGACTACGGTGGCCGTCGTATGTATAAGTGATTAGGTTATGCGTGGACTGTTTTGGGAGGCTCAATATGATTATTATTAATGTTGTTTGGGCTGTTTGGTGATTGTTTGGAATTGTGTGAAGTCATATATATAGGGGTGGTGTTGTCCGTTTCATCGTAAAATAGGTTGTGGTCGATACATAATAGTTATGACGCTTGAATGATAACTACAGTATCGTTTATCTTATTGTAGACTAAGGAATCGTGAAAATTGCATAGCTTGAGATTGGGGCAGTATATACAAGTTATGTTAAGGCTTTTGCTTCTTTCTTTTGGCATGATCCAAAGTGACATGAACATAAACGGTACGCTAATTCATAACGGATCTACTCCTCGAAACTATGGTTCTCCATGTTGTTCTTTCCTTATAAAGTTATTCTAAACAAGTGGTGTGATCCTTAAATCCTACTAAGGTTCATATTGATGGTAGGGATGTCCATAATGTTCTTAAGTCACTCCAAAAGGTTTAGAACTTGATTCCATGAGTCGAGCATGCATTATATATATGTATCTATTTTACTCAAACGAGCCCCGTTATAGTCGGCCGGGTATGGCACCTATTGTGCAACCACTGATCAGTTGGGTTTTACCGAGCTCCATGTGGCCGGGTACAATTCTACCGAGCCTTATGATGGCCGGGTACATTTTTACTGAGTCCTCTTTGAGGCATGGTACGATATGATGATGATAATTCCCACAGAGGCGTATGTTTTCAAAAGTTTATGTATATATATGTATTATGCATTTCATGTCAGTAGCCCCTAGAGGCACTCAGATGTTACAAGTTGTATCTCCTTTATCTCTCTTTACATTACTGTTCTTGTTTATGCTTTCCTGCCTTACATACTATGTACTTTATTCGTACTGATGTCCTTTTTGCCTGGGGATGCTGCGTTTTGTGCGCGCAGGTCCTGATTGATAGGTTGACAGTCCTCCAAGTAGGCTATCAGCTCAGCGGAAGTGTTGGTGCACTCCACTTGCTTCGGAGTTGCCTATTTGGTCAGTATGCTTTGGATAGGTATTGATTGGTATGGCGGGGCCCTGTCCTGACCTTTATGATTTTATGTACTCTTAGAGGCTTGTAGACAGATGTCAGGTGTATGGATACTTGTATCGTCTTGTCGGCCTATGTTTTGAGTATACAAATGGTCATGTCGGCCTTATAGGCCCATATGACACATGTATAAGTTAGTATATCATGTTGGGTCGTCATATGTTGAGTATTGAGGGGTTTTCTGGCTCATTTACCCATGATAGTATGATAAGAAAGATACGCTACGTTGGTACTCGGTTGAGTAAGGCACCGGGTGCCTGTCGCGGCCCTTCGGTTTGGGTCGTGACACTCTGATACCAACTTGTCACGACCAAATTTCCCTCCGTAAGAAGGCGTGACGGCACCTAGTCTCTAAGACTAGGTAAGCCTAACCAATGCTGAAAAAAACTTAGATAATGACTAAATCTCACCATTAACAGATAAATATATTACTGTAAACTACCGCTCGGCATGTACAAGTAAAATTTGCAACTCAGAGAATAACAACTCCTAAAACCCGGTAGTTACAAGCCACAATATCTAAGGAAGTCCCCAATATCTGTATACATCAAAGTCTAAGAGAAATAAAGGAAAAGACAACATGATAAGGATGGAGAGGGACTTTGAGGTCTTCGGACGCTTGCAGATATACCTTGAAGTCTCTGAGCTGTGGCCCAGCGCTCACTATCGAGGCTGATATGATGTACCTAGGTCTGCACTAAAATATGAGCAGAAGTGTAGTATGAGTATACCATAACAGTACCCAGTAAGTGCCAAACCTAACCTCGATAGAGTAGTGCGGAGGTCAGGTATAAGAAATATGGCAGAAGGTGAAATGATAAAAAGGAATGGCAGGTAAGTGAAATAGTAAGAATGTGATACGCTCAAATTACACTTTAATTAAATAGTGTAAGGCGGTCGGTGTCAAATATAATAACCCAACAATGTTGGGGTCGAATCCCACAGGGAATAGGCGTGAAAAGGTTACTCGAGTAGTGTGCTACTTGACTTGAGTCGTAATTCTATTCCGTTAATTGTAACAAGAGTATGATATGATTGTGATTTAAAGAGAGAACTAATTGTAACATTGAGAATGTAAATAATTTGATTAAGGAAACCAAGGTTATTTCCCCGTCAATGGAATGTAATGCTATCGGTGTTAATATGATATATTTCTAATGGAAGGTTCTTTAGATATGCAAATGATTTCTAAATGACTACCCAATATTTCCAATAGTTGGGTAGTATTTCCTCTTTATGATTTTTCCAAATATAAAATAGTTGCAATTAAGAGTAATCAATTTATGCCAAATAAAGTCCACTTATTCCTAAGCGATTCTATTAAACATGGTTTAAAGTCCCGAGTCTTTGATATTTACTTCTACCAAACTCTAACCCACTTTTCCAAGTAAAGAAAGAGTTTAATGGCACTTGTTAATGTTTGCAACCACCAACAATAAATGAAGAATGAGAAGTAAATATATATCAACCAACCATTATATATATATTCAATGATAAACACCCATTAACATAACACCCATTTAGCGTCCACAACCTTAGTATTTAAAGCTAGCTACTCATACTAAAATACAAAAAAGATGAGAATATTAATTGCCATAAAGCTTACAAAGTGCAAGATTCTTCACTCCTAAAGCTTCCAAAAGAGAGGAATATTAAAGGGTTGGAATGTAGCTCAAAAACCAGACGAGATGCCCCCATTTAGCGTCCACAAAGATGAGAATATTAATTGCCATAAAGCCTCGGGATGATTTCGGGTGGTTAACGGGAAGATTATTGAAGTGTTGCAGCAGCTGGTTTTTTTCATCTTCTGGTATTTTTGCTTCTGCGTCTTGGGAACCGCAGAAGCGGAGCCGCATAAGCGGCTGGATCATCGCAGAAGCGGTTTGGGCAGAGTTTCCAGGCGTCGCAGATGCGGAGGAAATTTCCGCAGGAGCGGCCTCGCATCTGCGAGAAAATAGCCGCAGATGCGGCCATTTGGCTTTTGTTTGGAACCGCAGAAGCGGTGGATAATCCGCACAAGTGGAACCGCATAAGCGGTTGACTGGACCACAGAAGCGGATGTGGCTGTTTTAGTGAGAGTCACAGAAGCGGCTCACTTTCCGCATATGCGGTCCCTTGTCCGCAGAAGCGGAAACACCTGTTCAGAAAAGGGAATTTCGAGGGTTGTGTTTCAAAAGTTTGAAAAATCAATTGAGAGCTCGGGAGAGGGCGATTTTGAGTGGGTTTTGAAGTGAAGATCATTGGATAACGTATTCTTAATCCCTTTTAGTTGTATTCCATTAATATATAGCTTAATCCATCATCTAATTTCGAATTTGGCATCAAAATGGGAGAAAACTTCTTAGACTAAACTATTGAGTTTCGAGTGAGCATTTGACCTCCGATTTGGGAGATTTTTATATGGTTAGACTCGTGAGAGTACGAGGGTTCTGAAAATGTGAAAATTATTCAATTCCGAGGCGTTGGCCTGAAGGGCATTTTGGTCATTTCACCTAATTTCACATCGTAGCTTTGAATTAAATAGCAAAACCAGTTATTTGCGATGTTATTTACAATTTGTTATTGAATTGAATATATTTGGGCCATTTGGAGCCGGATACTCGTGGCAAGGGCGTGGTTTCTAGTTGATATTAAGCCGGTTCGAGGTAAATGGCTTGTCTAACCTTGTGTGGGGGACCTTCCCCTTAGGATATGATAATTGGTAATTGAATGCCTTGTACGTGAGGTGACGAGCACGTACTTGAGCTAATTGTTGAAAATCCGGAGTTACATTAAATATTTAGACTGAGTTTCTTTCTTATTTGCTTTATTTTACTTGCAATTATAGCCTGTGTTACTTTAGAGAAGCATGTTTAGTCGACTTACCTGCCTACTTGCTTAAATTTGCTTTGTTTGTATTTCGTGAAGTATGTAGGGCTAGAATTTACTGTTACTTGTTATGAGTTGAGCATTTATTCCGATACTCTTGAGTTGTTATTGTGTGTTTAAATTTGGGACTACGGGACGGCATCCCGGGAGATCCCCTGCACGTGTTTACGATCGGGACTGAGGTGCGGGATACCAAGAGATCCCTGGCACATTTTTTTATGTTGAGGATACCAAGAGATCCTCAGGATACCAAGAGATCCCTGGCATATATTAAGGATACCAAGAGATCCTCGGGATACCAAGAGATCCTTGGCATATATTGAGGATACCAAGAGAGCCCTGGCATATTATTGAGGATACCAAGAGATCCTCAGGATACCAAGAGATCCCTGGCACATTTTTATATATTGAGAATACTAAGAGATCCTCGGGATACCAAGAGATCCCTAGTGTATATGGTGAAGATACCAAGAGATCCTCGGGATACCAAGAGATCCCCGGTTATCATCCTTGTTGTGAGCGGTATCTCCTTGCGATTGCCTTATTTCTGTTTTTCTGTTACTGTATCCTTATTATCCTGTTTAGATTCTCGTTGTAGACTATCATTATACTGTTTCTTTATCCTGTCGTTTATTATTTATTTATCTCAGTAGGGCCCTGACCTTCCTCGTCACTACCCGACTGAGGTTAGGCTTGGCACTTACTGAGTACCGCTGTGGTGTACTCATGCCCTTCCTGCGCATGTTTTTTTTTCATGTGCAGATTCAGGTACCTCTTCTTAGGCGCACTATCCTTGAGGCAAGGAGATACACGGAGGCTTCGAGGTATATCTGCCGCGTCCGCAGACCAGGAGTCTCTATACTGTTCCAGCTTTAGTATTTAGCTTATGCTTTCTCTCTCAGTTGTTTAGATACTCTGGAGTTAGAGCATCGTACTTAGTTTCTGTTAGCCTGTGGTTCCCGTGAGTTTCCGGGTTTTGGGATTTAGCTGTAGACTTCCGCATTTCTTTTGAGTCGTATAGGCCGAGCGACCTTATATGCAGTTATTATTCTAATATGTTTAGCTCTATTCAACCATTTCGCAAGTTAAGTTGTTATTTCCGCATTGATAGGCTTACCTAGTTGTAGGAACTAGGTGCCATCACGACAAGTTCATGGAGGGTGAACTGGGGTCGTGACAATTAGTAGTCACTAGTTTGCACCTATTATGCTGCGACGTCCTTTTTTGTAAGGCTTATCCAACCAATTATCCACTTATTCCTTAATTAGATGGTTAATCTTCCACCAAAAATCCACAATTAACCAAATATCCACATAATAGAGAATTATCTCAAATTACTTAATACCATTCACTTTTAACATACTTTATACACCTTACTATCATAGCCATGGGGTACCTTGTATGGTACTAGTCTATAATTACTGGGTATTTTAGCTCGGGCCGTATTTTATCCCAAAATGTCATACTTCGACGAAATTCTTTTTCTTCGATTTGCTTACCTTCTCAACTTCACGAATTTACTCATTACTTGTTTAAAATAGCATAAAATGCTTGTAATCTTAAAATAATCTCATTCCCGAACTTACGTCGATTAACTTACGATAAAATTTTAACGTACGAAAAATGCGGGATGTAATATTTCATTTCCGAGCTTTCACCAATTTGCTTATGCCATACTTTTACGTACGAAAACATGGGGTGTAACATCATTCCCCCCCTTTGGAACATTCGTCCTCGAATGTTGACTGATGCACATATCATTCTCATAACCTATAGCTCTTGCGAATACTTTAATACACTTCTTTCCATTTAGGCAACTGCTCTGTGAATGAATCCCAATGGCCAGGGCATTCCCCCCTTTAAGACTCTTTCTAACACCACGACTTATAGTGGGAATCCTTCTAATCTCGTAACTATTGCTACCTTCTATCATGCAGCCTTTATAACTCTAACTTTGTATGTGCGCCCATGCGACTCTTCTCTTCTTTTCCTCCACCTTTTAGCCAATCTCTAGGCTTCACCTTGTGAATATATACAAAAATATGTCAAGTTGTCCCTCTGGGCGTCATTAGCTTTACTACATCTAAGTAGGTCATACTATACCGTTATTCTTACCTCAATTTATCGTTGCGGAGGTCTGCTACCAAATTCCAGCTTACTCTTGTTGCTTATCCCATATGCATAAATCCAAGTCCTTTAATGCTTCCTCATTACTATTCATCTTAAGAATGACGACCTAATCTCAGCTGATACTTTGTGACTTTTGTCCATTCGTTATGATTTGCCGCAATATTGACTTACAATATACCACTGATACATTGAAACTTCTTACGTAAAACTTTGCTACTAGGACTTACATTACATCGAGGAATATTTGAAGTGATTTTCATAATCGTATTTCATAGTATCTCGATGTGATTCACCTTATGGGGCTATTCTGATCTCTTACCATCCGCGAATTCTTTTCTCCTTCTCCCCTTTTTCTTTTTCATCAAATTATTATTCAATCGAAGGCCCAAACGTTATCTTTTATATGTCACAATTACACCTTTATTTCACTAAAAGGGAAGCATTCCATCTCTTCTAAATGCTGCTAGTCTTAGACTTCTCTAAGTTCATTTGGCTATACTGAGCCTTCTATAACTTAGACAACTCATCAGCTTTCTTGTTTTCATGGGCTTAACCCCGAGAACTTATTCATTCTCGTCACCTTCTCACTCATCCTTTCTTGTTCTTACTCCTGTCTTCCTTAAAACCTTGTCGCTTTATCATACTTTAGCTTGCGTCCTATATATATCCATTTATACTGCTCGCAATCTTGCTTCACCATAGATTTTCTTGTATTATTCTGGAATATCAAGCGAGACATCTCATCGTCTCTATCTCTTCTTTACTCTCTTGGCTAGATCTCGCGGTACCTAAACACCATAGGCTGGAAAATATACCATTGACGATACTTCTATCGTAGTTTCTGGCTACTGAATTCCTGTGCTTCTGGCCTTCTATCCAAAGTATGTACTATTCACAGCCTTCTGCATTTGAGTATATTGTACGTTGTTCACGTTAACCTTACTTACCTTAAAATCTCGCATCGTATCTTTTATCTCTTTCATGACCTCCCTTCCACATAGGTATAATTCACGTCCATAACTTGAAGCTCTATTATAATACTTGCACCTCTGGTGCCTATACAATCCGGTGGGAGCTCCATACTGAATTCTTATGAGGTTTGTATTTTTCTAACTGGATTTATCATAGAGTCTTTATAGAATATGGTTGTTGTACTATCCCTTTGGTACCTTTGATATTAAGGATGGTCCTGCGATGCTCTCTATCACGATTTCTATAATTTCCTAGATCCAATAATCAGACTCTTGATTTGCTTAGTTAATATATCTCTTTAGTTTCCTCTTCTCTTTGATCAACCTTCGTGTAGGCTTAAGCTATCTTTCGATCTGTGGCTCATGGTATTAGCTATAATCTTAGTCCTTCATGGACGCTATAGAATATCCAAGATATAATCTTCTAACAATCCAATTATTTGTCTATAACCTGGATTCAATTCTTCCTTTTAACCTATATTGGAGTCTTCTACGGCTGTATGATTGTCAACTTATATGAATACTCCGAAATTGCAAGTGCGTTTATAACGTAACCAACTCTGGATCATTGATTGAATACTTCTTTTCGCTCCTTCTCAACTTTCCTTAAACATAAGCTATTACTTTTCCTGGTTTTCTGCCTCTTTTTCGCGTGCATACTTAGTTTATCTTAGTTCCCACGCATGCTGGAACCTTTGTGCAACTCATATGATCTCGAATATTAATTTTGACCTTATTCCCCATTCACTAGCCATAGTAGGTTCCTTTTTAGCTCATTGTGCTTAGGTTGAAGCCTTCTTCCTCATCTCCTCAGCTAGTCTTTCACTGTAGTACTTAGGGAGGACCCTCTGACTATTGTAAAGTAGCGAGCTTATTACATTGTATACCCAACAAAAATATTGATGTCCTTCCTCACCTACAATTATGCGTAGTCACTTACCTCCATGCCCTTGTGCTTGTAGGGTTGCTTCTGAACTGATATTTTGACTGTCTTCCCTGTGGCACTATCTTTCATTCCTAGAATACTCATACGGTATATTTAACAACCCCACTCATATCTGAATACTTCTTAAGTATTACAATGACGTTACTGCGAGGCTGAATTCACTATATTGGGTTTTACTATGTTTATCTTCCACGATCTGCTGACTCGTCTGTAACCTTCTATTTAGCCATAACTAGGCTCTTCCTTAATCGACTACCAACTACTCGTTGGCCCATGCTCATATCAATTTTTCGCATACCCTTTCTTGGGTTATTTCCTTTGTTTTAACTTACCGCTCGCACCGGCTCCTTATCTATCAATAACATTTCGGGCAGGAACCTTTATTTCTCTCCTTAATGTCGTGCTTGCATAATGTTCTGGAATCGTAACATATATGTAGGCTTTGGACAATTTCAATCTCATCCCTTTTTCATTTTTTTCGCATTCTTCCTTTACCATTCCATAATTACTAGAACCACTTAATTCTGGCTTAATGCCACATTATTCCATATTCCCCCCTTTAGGGGAGTACATAGAGTTGGAGCTACGATGGCCTACCTACAGATGTTTTTCCTCTTCTTCTTTGGCATCCTTTCACATCATCGATGACCCTTACTCGCCTTGCAATAATCCTTCTGTACCAAGAATAACAAAATTCCTTACTCACGAGGGTGACACTTAGTATAACTGGCACATATAGTCCCTTAAGCTGAACTTTGCTCACATTGCTTGCTTCAGGGGAGCGTCTTCCTGAATTACCATTCTCTGAATTTCTCATGAACCTTCTTTTGTCGTCCATTCTATCATTGCCATAACAAAATCGAAAATTCTTATGATGCCGACTATTATCATTCACTCAGTCCCTGATTCATGTTTACTTTATATTGTTCAACAATCCATACTGGTTCTATTACTCTGGGGTCTAACTTTTCCTCTTGGTAATCGCGCTAGAGTTGTGAATTTATTTCTTGAAATGAGGACATGACTGTATGGCCTATACTCTTTTGTTGTCCTAAGGCATGTCACATCTCGTCTCTTCCTTCACTTGACTATAGATTTTGTAATACTGTCATCTTTTGATCTACCGTAGTCATCCATGTATCACATCTTACTCATAATGCTTCATTAACTCTTTTCTTGATTCCCGCTAACATTTATGCCTATTACTTTATTCTGAAAACTTGAACAAGACATTCTTTTGCTTTTAGCTTCCCTTTACTCCATCTAGTGGCTCTTTAAGTTGCTTAACATTCTAGCTTTACTAGGGATGCGAACCATACTAAGATAATATTTATCCCCTCAAGGCCTCTACTGCATGTCTTTGTAATACTCATATTTGGCTGCACTATTTTGGAGTGTATCATCTGGGTATCTCACAAGGAGATTTAACAACACACTTGCAATATCCTTCGAAAATGTCAACTAACTAAAACAATCCATCATCATTTTGGGCTACTCTAATCCCAGCCGGATCCTGATATCCGTCTTTCTCTTGTACTACTTTTGTTAGCCCCCATGGAGCATAATTGAGATGGGTGTGACTAATTGTACATACCTCTGTTACAATTGAAGGTATCTCGAAATGCTTATATTTCTCTGCTCGAATTTCAAATATTGTTAATCTTCATTAACTGGGTACCTCGTACCCTTCTTCACCTTGCCTCTTTTACTTGCTAAAACTTTTGTCTACCTTCCGATTCTCTTATTCCTTTTTACCGTAAGAGTGGATAGAAATTCTTGTATTAGGGATCCTTACCAAGAAACTTACACGTCTCAGTACACACATGATGTGCTGAATACCTCAAATTTATCCATCATAGGCATGATGCAAAAATTGTGTTCCTCTAACTCAACTCTTCCATAGCTATATCTCTTAGCAACCGTCCTTCTAGATGTAGGCATCGTCGTATTATGAATAGATAGAGTTAGAAAATTTATTTCTTACAATTGAGCTTTATGACACGATATAGAGTAGAAAGAAACAGTGACAGTCCTAAATGTCCGGTAGCCTCCTACTTATAAGTGAGGTGCACAACACACCCATAAACAAGACTCTACTAGACACGACTTGTAGACTCCCGAGGACAAAACTGCTCTGATACCATTTTTGTCACGACCCACACTGATGGGCCGCGATGGGCACCGGTACCTTACTCAACCGAGTACCAACATAACATATCTTTTCATGTCATAGTATCATAGATAACTGAGCCGGAGAGGCTGCCGTGAAATAGGTAGAATACAACAGGTAATGCCAACTTATACATAAGACATATGGGCCTCTAAGACCAAAATAACCACTTGAACACTGAACATTGGCCGGGATAGTGTACATGACATCTGTCTACAAGCCTCTAAGAATACATAATTTTCATAAAAGTCGGGATAGTGTCCCGCCATACCAAACAATACACATCTAACTCATACTAACCAAACAAACAACTCCGAAGCAAATGGAGCGCACCAACATCTTCCGCTGAGCTGATAGCCTACTTGGAGGGCTCTCAATCTGTCTATCGTGACCTGCGGGCATGAAACACAGCGTCCCCAGGCAAAAAGGAACGTCAGTACGAACAATGTACAGAGTATGTAATGCACATAAGTAAGTGCATAACAGACATGGAGGTAATATGGAGTAAATGACTCCACCTGTAAGTCTGAATAACTTTATAAATCATGAAATAATTATAGTATTATGCATATGTGTATGAATGTCATGCCGTGCATAGGTACATGTTTCATAACATCATCAGCCTCTGAGGGCATCCCATCATATCATCTTGGCCACTAAAGGCAAAATCATCAACGTATACCAGCTGATCAGGTGGTGGTGCGTATATAATGCCATATCCTTTCCCATATCCCATATACATATATATACATATATATACGCGTATATAACGTCATATGGTCATGCGTCAATGTGCATGAATAAATGCACGAAATGCATATGAAATACGTTAATACAATCTCTCGATACGTCATAAGACCATTATGCCTCTGATTAATATCATGAAACAAACTTTATCAACTTACGGATTTTTAGAGACGCATGAACAGATGATAGAATAATATGACATGGGAGAATAAGAATATACACATCTCTAGCATTTCTACGAATAGAGTAATTTATGGAAGTTGTGCATTTGCACATTTCGTCTGTATCGTACAAATCATGCCAAAAGAAAGAACAGATAGCCTTAACATACCTGAACCGATTCACTTTTGCAAAAACACATAACGGCGGATCAAAATAGAAAAAAAATCCATATAATCTTCTTGAGAAAGATTGCACCGGGCTTTCTTTGAATTAGCATTTCATGTTGGCCTTCTAGCATTTCAGAGAATTTCACGTTGGACATTGTAATATTTCAGAGAGTTTTCCACGTTTGAACATTGTAACCTATCAGATAGTGTCACCTTCTAGACATTTGTAACCTTTTCATATTGGATATTGCTATTTTACTTTAATAATGTAAGAAGATGGTCCCTTTTTTAAATATAGTGGCCCCCACTTTGATCGCTTAGTTGGCCACCAATTTCCTTCAAATTTTGCCACATTTCGTGTGACATTAGTAGTCACTAGTTTGCACCTATTATGCTGCCACGTCCTTTTTTGTAAGGCTTATCCAGCCAATTATTGACTTATTCCTTAATTACATGGTTAATTTCACCAAAAATTCAAAATTAACCAAATATCCACATAATTAAGAATTATCTCGAATTATTTAAAATACCATTCACTTTTAACACACTTTATACACCTTACTATCATGGTTATAGGGTACCTTGTATAGTACTAGTCTATAATTATCGGGTATTTTAGCTCGGGCCGTATTTTATCCCAAAATGTCATACTTCGACGAAATTCTTTTTCTTCGATTTGCTTACCTTCTCACCTTCACGAATTTACTCATTACTTGTTTAAAATAGCATAAAATACTTGTAATCTTAAAATAATCTCATTCCCGAACTTACGTCGATTAACTTACGATGAAATTTTAACGTACGAAAAATGCGGGATGTAATAATTCATTTCCGAGCTTTCACCAATTTTCTTATGTCATACTTTTACGTACGAAAACATGGAGTGTAACAGATGTCGTGCCATATTGTGAGTGTTAATGCACGAAGGGTGATGTCTTGCCGTTTCTACTGATTTATATGGTGAGGTTGAGAGTAAAATCACGAAGGGTGATGCCGTGCATTTTATTTTACCGTGGTTACATGTTTCTAATTGCTCAAAGTGTATCGGTTGATCAAAGTGCTTATTACCATTGTGATCCCCTCAGCATGTCCCCCTCCCAGTATTACTTGTCTTATTTCATTTATTGCTGTTATTGGTACATATATTGTTATACTGCATAGGTTTATTTGTAGGTGTCTTATCTTAGCCTCGTCACTACTTCGCCAAGGATAGACTCGACGCTTACTAGTACATGGGGTAAGTTGTACTGATACTGCACTCTGCACTTCAAGTGCAGATTTTGGTACTGGCCCGAGTTGATCGTGAGGTTAGCTACTTGATCCATCCTATAGGAGACCCAAGGTTAATCTGCCAGTGTCCGCAGACCCTGGAGTCCCCTTCTAGACATTTCATTTTACTGTTTCTTTCATTTCAAAAACAGTTGTATTTCTTTCAGACATTTACTTGTAGTGAAATCTTAAAAGTTCGTGAATTGTGAATCCAGATCCGGGCAGTAGAATATATATTGAGGTTGTTATGAATTTCTGCTTTTATTTTAACTTGTCTTAGCTTATTTACTGTTAATTATTGAAATGTATAAGAATTGGCTTAATGAATCTCTAACGTTGGCTTGCCTAACAAGTGAAATGTTAGGCGCCATCACAATCCCGACAGTGAGAATTCCGGGTCGTCACAATATGTATTTCCTAACTCAAGTAGGAATAATAGGATTTACATTTCAAAATCACCCAGATGAGGCAATGAAGCTGGAGAATTCTTTGGAGTTTTAATGATTCGGACCAATCATGAAAAACAATAATTATGAAGCCATCCAATCTTGACAAGGGCAGATTTGTTTGGTCAATACGTTTAAGGTTTCATATCCACAATCTCAATATCTGGATGCCATGCTGATGGTGACAAAACCATATGAACAACAAAAAGAAGAAAAAAAATAAAAGATGCAATTGAATAATGATAAAGGACAAGGGGAAGAAATATACAAAAGAAAGAAAGAAAAAATCAGATATAATATAAGGTTAATGCAGCACGTACAAAATTGATTGGACTTCTATATTCTATTAACCACACTTTCTCACACATGCTAAAATTAATTGCATGTCACTCTTAGAAGAGCTGGGCCAACCCACTTTTCTAGCTTTCAATAGAAGTTTCTTTCACTAGAAATAAAAAAATAAAGAAAAAGAAATATTAGATTGAAGATTTTATTATGATTCAAAAGTTGAAGTCTCTTTCAATATATTTTTGAGTACACTGAGGCGTGTATCGTAAACAGTAGCCTTAGTTTGAATTTTAGTTATATTACTATCAAGCCACGTGATTTTGTTAAGACTCAAAATTTGAAATTTTACTCGATATGTTTTAAACTACACACTGAAGCGTGTATTATAAACAATAGCCTTAGTTTGAGTTAAAAGATACAATTGAAGAAAGAAAAAGCACAAAGTGAAGAAAGATACAAAAGAAATAAAGAAAAAGTCAGACAATATAAGGTTAATGCAATACGTACTGAACATTGATTGAACTTGTATATTCTAGTAACCGCACTTTCTCACACATGCTAAAATAGAGTGCATGTCACTCTTGGAAGAGCTAGGCCAACCCACTTTTCTAGCTTTCAATAAAAGTATCTTTCACTAGGAAAAAAAGAAATAAGAAGCTGAAGGTTTTATTAAGATCGGAGAAGGGTCGGATGACCCCTATCGAATATTGTTTAATCATATCCAATTTATACTTTTTGGCTATTTATTGTCACGCCCCGAACCTGGGCCTGGACGTAACACGGCACCCGGTGCCTAACTACATGCGACCGAATGAACCAACTGGCTGGTTGAATCAACATGTGATATCATAACATACTGAATGCGGAAGATAAACTAACACATGATGATATACTAAAAGTCTGGATGATATAAATCAAAGTGCGAAAATACTAATACAATTCTGAAATATATTTGTAGCCAACATAGCTTAATATAAAATGCATGCGACTCTGTCTAACTGTTACTCTAGTCTATGAAGCCTCAAATGAAGTACTGAAAACACTGACTGTCTGAAAATACTGAAGACTGTAAGGTAATGATAATGCGCCGAAAGAACTGGGATCACCAAATAGCTGGTACGAGAATCCTAGCGCTCTGAATCGTCCACCTGTAAATCATTACCTGCATCGTGAGATGCAGGCCCCGGGCAAAAGGGACGTCAGTACATTTGAATTGCACTGGTATGTAAAGCAACTGAAAGAAAGAATTATAAATGCTGAAACTAAAACTGAGCTGATAACTGAGAATTGATAATTGATACTGAAATGATAACTATTGAAACAGAAACTGAAACGATAACTGATAGCTGATAATTGATAACTAAAATGATAACTGATAACGGATAATTGAATTGATAACCGGTAACTGAAATGATAACTGATAACTGAACCGAACAAAGGAAGTAAGGATATGAATACTCCCTCTTCTGAATGATGAACAACCTGTTTATCTGAATTAGTTACGGCCTTGGGCCCAATATATATGTGCACAAGCTACGGCCTCAACCCCAAGTATACGTATACATAACTACGGCCTCAAACTCAAAAATACATAAAGCATAAACTACGGCCTCAGGCCCAAACATGCATAAAGCATAAACTATGGCCTCAGGCCCAAGTATGCACAAAGCATATAAACTACGACCTCAGGCCTAAATACAGGTGTTCAACATTCAAGAACTGAGAATCAAACTGCAATCCATGATAGTGAAATATTGAATCACACTGAGTTACATGATACTGGAATACTGGATCACACTAAGTTACATAATACTGGAATACTGAATAGGACTAGACTGAGACATGTATTCTTGAACTGATTAGGAAGACTGAAACTTCAACTATTTATGGCATGCTCAGTAATCTATGCTAAGACTCGGAGGCATCAAACCCAAGTCTATATTGAACACGCACTGAGCTCACAACATTCAGAATGAAAGTGGTGAAAGAGTTATGAAGCTAGAGAATAGAAGTTCTACAACTATTCAAGGAACTAGGCTAAACTATATTTCTGAGGTAATTAGTAACGTCGTAAAAGAAACGTAGTGTATGAAGAATCATTAACATTCCCAAACATAGAGAGTTAGCCTCACATACCTTAACTTCATGCTCTTGAGCATAATATAACATTCGCCAACCCATTTAACTCTAATCTATATCAATACAAGTTAAAGGGATTCCATATTAGCATTAATACTCATGTTTTAGCCACTTAGGCATTTTATCAAACACTTGATGGGTAAAGCTTCATAGCCCTCATTAATGGTGTTTCTTCACCCAAAAACCTATTCGCTTGCTCCTAGATAAATTATAAAACATCAAATTGCTATGTTCAATACCCTTCTTTATCACCCATAAGATAAACGATATCTTTAATCAATAATCAACAATCAACAACCCAGTCCTATAATTTTTCATGCTTTCTATCAAATCGATCAACTCATACCTCGTGAACATAGAGTCTATAATCATTAATCCAATGCTAGAATGAATTAGAGGGTGAAAACATTACCTTTTTGAAGTTCAATCCCCTTGAATTCGAGTTCTAGGGTTACTTCTCTCAACAATGATGTCCCAAATCAAATATCTAATGATATGGAGGGTTTAAACATGTTAATAAGATGTTGAGAAATTGAAATTAACTTAGACTTACCCATTGAACTTACCTTGGGTGGTGGAGAGACCCTTAAGAAGTTAGGTTTTTGAGAGCTTTCCTTTCTAGAGCAAGTTCTTATGTTTTGGGGCTGTGGGGGATGAAATAAGGCTTAAAAAATGACTCCCCAAGTCTGCCACCGCGCCCCTGTAGGCCTGACCGTGGTCCCGACCGCGGTAAATAGCAAGAACACTGCCTCACGACCGCGGTCGCGGTCCGGGCGCGGTCTGGGCGCGGTTGTTGCGCACTATTGTGTAAAATGGGCATAACTTTCTGCACAGAGCTCCGTTTGGGCTCCACAATGTATCGTTGGAAAGATATTTCAATGTCCTACAACTAGTATCTTTGGAGTTTTCTCAAATTCCTTACAAATTTTCGCTCACTGCTGATGAAAGACGGACCTTTTGTAAACTTAGTCGATTTTGTCGAATCTTATGCACCTCACTCTCCATCTTGATTTCAAAACAACTATTTTCACCAATAATCATCCCTCTAGGACTTCATATGTCTAAAATATAAAATTAATACCCATTTTACATATCCACACCTAGTCCGAATGTACGGGGTGTTACATTATCTCCCCCTTTGGATCATTCGTCCTCGAATGATTGTCCTCACTGTAACTTCTGCTAACTCCGGACCTTAAACGGGTCTGGTGGAAACATGAACTCTCATTAACACTTGCATACTAAACTGAACGAATACATAATTACTGAACTGTTGAGATACTTAACTGAATGACTACTGCATTGACTGTATCTGCTATGGATACGTGAATACTGAACTAACATAGGTATATGAATATTCAACTTGCACGAATATTTGAGTAATCTGAGTACTAAGCTGGCATGGATGTCTAAGTATTAAACTAACATGAGTAGCTAAGTATTGAGCCGACATGAGTATCTGAGTACTCAACTGACATGAGTATCTGAGTACTGGAAACTTGAATGTTATAACATGACACGTGAAATACTGGTTATACCACCACTAATTATGGTGGAAACTCCAACTCATAAGCTAATTGACCGATCCTTCGCAAGAATCTATATGGCCCAATATACCAGAGACTATGCTTCCCCTTCTTCCCAAATATCATAATGTTTTTCATAAGCGAAACTTTCAGAAACACCCAATAATCAACTTGAAACTCTAGGTCTCTATGCCGCACGCTCGAATAGGACTTTTTGCGGCTCTGAATTTTCTTCAAATGCTCTTGAATCAACTTAACTTTCTCTATAGTCTGATAGACCAAATCGGGTCCTAAAAACTCCACTTCTCCAACTTCAAACCAACCAATTGGCGATCTACACCCTCTCCCATACAGATCTTCGTACGGTGCCTCCTTGATTCTAGAGTGGTAGTTTATTATTAGCAAGGTCAATGAGAGTTATGTGATCATCCCAATTACATTTAATATCAAAGACATATCCTTAACTGTTTGAATAATACGCTGCTTGGCCATCTTTCTGAGGATGAAAAACTTGTGCCTAGTCCTTTCTGAAAGGACTTCTAAAAGTTCATTTTAAACTGAGCACCACAGTCCCAAATGACGTACAACGGAGTCCCATGCAATCAAATGATTTTCTGAATGTACAACTTGGTATAATCTTCTACTAGATCTGTAGTCTTTACTGGCAAGCAATGTGCTGACTTGTTAAGTCGATTTACAATCATCCAATCAAATCATGCTTTTAAAATGAGCAACATAATCCCGTTATAAATTTCATATTTACCATTTCCACTCAAAATATGTGTATTCTATGACAAAAAACTAGGCTTTCTGCTGCTCGACTTTCACTTGCTGACAATTCGGACAATTGGCCACAAAGTCTGCGACGTTCTTTTTCATCTCGTTCAACAAATAAATCTCCTTGGTCATGATGCATATCTGGGGAACCTAGATGGAAAGAATACCTGGAATTACGGGCTTCTAACATGATCTTCCCTCATTAAGTCCATCTATGTCTGGAACACACAATCTGTCTTGGTACCTCAAAGCATCATCATATCCCCCTTATTCAAAAGCCACTGTCTTATACTTGTGAATCTCCTCTTTCAACTGCAACACGTATAGGTCATCAAACTGTTTCTCCTTCACTTCGACTGCTAAGGAGGAACAAGTCCTGTTCTAGACAACAACTCCGTCATCTTCGGAGTCCGAAGTCGAACTACTATCTTGGGTGGTGAAGTTCTTTCACTAGAGTTCTCTTATCTACCTCAATCATGAGTTATACTTCCCACACTTGATTATCTTCTAAAGCACTTCCTGAAAACACTTATAGAATCGTTGTGAGCTAAGTCTTTGACCAGTACTCCGAAGACTAGAGTCTCGTGCAATGGCACTACCTCCCTGACACATAAATAGGCATGATTTTTTATAGATTTTCTGTGATCACTTTATCATCAATAACTAAGCTCGGTAATCATTCTACTCACTTTGTTTTTCTTACACAAGCTAGACATAATCCCTGTGGTAATTATACAATTTTCCCTCATTACCGAACTAATTTTCTTTTTCATATCACATGCTAACTATTCGGGTTTCAAATCACTAACTGGACTTACTGAAAATTTTCACATCACCCCTAGACCAAAGGTCTTATACTTGTGGATCCTTCTCTTTTTGTTGGAATCCAAATAACATTCCTTATTTTCTGCAGTTCTTTGCACTCTACGTTAATGACGACTTCATCTTCTAACTTAATTCTGAGAAATCTTTCTTACTAGGAAAAACTAAATTATTCACTTAACGGAAAGCTAATGTATTCACAACTATCATACACAATCTTAATAATTTAACTCTGCTCACACTGTCAACCCTGGAGAAACCACATTAGGATAATTCCTAAAGGCTATTCTTCTATAATTTGCTCTCTCACTGTCTAGCTGATTTTTTCCCCAATGTCACTGTACTTCAGGTTTAACTTAAACTCTTTGGGTTCTAACACGTGTTCAGTAATTCAAATTGTCATCCACTCACTAGAGTTAACTGGCTAAGTGAATAAAGTTGTACCTCTACTAGCTCTGCTGAAATTGCTAATTCACTGTATCAACTCAAAACTTACTTATTGTTCTTTTACTAACCACATGCTAGCATCATATTTTTTTTCTTCTTAAAATTATGTATATGGATTACACTTAGGGAAATCTCATCTGTCTTAAACAAAATTGGAATATCTAATCTCAAACTTTCTACATACTTCAAAATCATATCATACTATAAACATCCGCGGTCACTTAGTCACATAACCGAAAGGGAAACTGTCATATCTTTTATCTTACATAAATAGCTGCTTCTTATAGTAGCTTACTAACGTAGTACTTCTAGTTTTGATTTGAATAAATATGAACAACTTAAAATCGTTCCCTGAAATTCAATATCGGCTGCTCTTCGTTCTCATTTTGTACATCATGTCTTCTTAGTCATATACATGAATTGAACGAAAAATACATCTCTGATAAATCACTTCTTATACCATCCGGCGAGGCTTGAGTCTTAATCCAGACCAAAAATATGCGAAGATTTCGCTATAATCACCGTTACTTACATTTTCTTTTAGCACCCATAGGCATCATTGTATACCCACTAGTCACCAAAATTTTTATACACTAAAAATTGGAAATCTGGTAACTGAATAACTGATAATTGGCATACTGAATAACCATAAACTTGCTAGCTGATAGGCCGCTAACTGGTAACTGAGATAAATTGATAACCATAAAACATGCTAACTGCTTTGTACTTTCTGATAAGGTTTTGCTCTAATCTGTACTACTATCCATTGCATCCCACTTTTAACATCCTCTCAAGTCTCATATTTACCAAGTTGTACTCCATAATTATACCCCAATGGGCAATTATCCTCTCTAGGACTTTAGGTTTTTCTTGCCCATTGCTTGGGCATTAGATACGTATGGAATTCGATAGGAACATAAGGTTAATTGTCTAAGCTTCATGGCACGATCTAGAGTAGAAAAAAATGAGACAATCCTGGATGTCATGGTAGTTAACTATTTATATGAGTGGCTGGCACACACATATAAAGGAAACTCCACTGGACACGGCTTCATAGACTCCCTAGGACTCTTGAACCTACCGCTCTGATACCAAGCTTTGTCACACCCCGAACCTGGGCCTGGACGTAACACGGCACCCGGTGCCTTGCGACCGAGCAAACCGACTGGCTGGCTGAATCAACATGTGATATCATAACATACTGAATGCGGAAGATAAACTAACACATGATGATATACTGAAAGTCTAGATGATATAAATCAAAGTGCGGAAATACTAATACAATTATGAAATATATTTGTAGACAACATAGTTTAATATAAAAAGCATGTGATTCTGTCTAACAGCTACTATAGTCTATGAAGCCTCTATTGAAGTACTGAAAACACTGATTGTCTGAAAATACTGAAGACTATAAGGTAATGATAATGCCCCGAAAGAACTAGGGATCACCAAATAGCTGGTACGAGAATCCTAGCACTCAGAATCGTCCACCTGTAAATCATTACCTGCATCGTGAGATGCGGGCCCCGGGCAAAAGGGACGTCAGTACATTTCAATTGCACTGGTATGTAATGCAACTGAAAGAAAGAATTATAAATGTTGAAACTGAAACTGAGCTGATAACTGAGAATTGATAATTGATACTGAAATGATAACTATTGAAACAAAAACTGAAACGATAAGTGATAGCTGATAACTGATAACTAAAATGATAACTGATAACTGATAACTGATAACTGAACTGATAACTTGTAACTGAAATGATAACCGATAACTCAAATGAATAAAGGAAGTAAGGATATGAATACTCCCTCTTCTGAATGATCATCAACCTGTTTATCTGAATAAGCTACGGCCCCGGGCCCAATATATATGTGCACAAGCTACGGCCTCAGGCCCAAAAATGCATAAAGCGTAAACTACGGCCTTAGGCCCAAACATGCATAAATCATAAACTACGACCTCAGGCCCAAGTATGCCTAAAGCATATAAACTACGGCCTCAGGCCCAAATACAGGTGTTCAACATTCAGGAACTGAGAATCAAACTGCAATTCATGATAGTGAAATACTGAATCACACTAGATTACATGATACTGGAATACTGGATCATACTGAGTTACATAATACTGGAATACTGAATAGGACTAGACTGAGACATGTATTCTTGAACTGATTATCAACACTGAAACTTCAACTGTTTATGGCATACTGAGTAATCTATGCTAAGACTTGGGGACATCAAACCCAAGTCTATATTGAACACGTACTGAGCTCACAACGTTCAGAATGAAAGTGGTGAACGAGTTATGAAGCTAGAGAATAGAAGTTCTACAACTATTCAAGGAACTAGGCTAAACTATATTTCTGAGGCAGTTAGTTACTTCGTAAAAGAAACGTAGTGTAGAGAGAATCATTAACATTCCCAAACATAGAGAGTTAGCCTCACATACCTTAACTTCCGGCTCTTGAGCGTAATACAATATTCGCCAACCCTTTCAACTTTAATCTATATCAATACAAGTCAAAGGGATTCCATATTAGCAATAGCACTCATGTTTTGGTAACTTAGGCATTTTATCAAACACTTGGTGTGTATAAAGCATCATAGCCCTCATTAATGGTGTTTCTTCACCCAAAAACTCATTCTCTTGCTCCTAGATATATTCTAAAACATCAAATTGCTATGTTCAATACCCTTCTTTATCACCCATAAGATAAATGATATCTTTAATCAATAATCAACAATCAACAACCCAATCCTATAATTTTTCATGCTTTTCTATCAAACCCATCAACTCATATCTCATGAACATAGAGTCCATAATCATTAATCCATTGCTAGAATGAATTAGAGGGTGAAGACATTACCTTTTTGAAGTTCAATCCCCTTGAATTCGAGTTCTAGGGTTTCTTCTCTCGACAATGATGTCCCAAATCAAATATCTAATGATATGGAGGGTTTACCCATGTTAATAAGATGTTGGAAAATTGAAATTAACTTAGAATCACCATTAGAACTTACCTTGGATGGTGGAGGGACCCTTAAGGAGTTAGGTTTTTGAGAGCTTTCCTTTCTAGAGCAAGTTTTTATGTTTTGGGGCTGTGGGGGACGAAATAGGGCTTAGAAAATGACTCCCCATGTCCGCCACCGCGTCCCTATAGGTCTGACGGCGGTCTCGACCACGGTAAATAGCAGGAAACTGCCTCACGACTGCGGTCGCGGTCCGGGCGCGGTCCCGGTGTGGTGGTTGCGCACTGTTCTGTAAAACGGGTATAACATTTTGCACAGCGCTCCGTTTAGGCTCCACAATATATTGTTGGAAAGCTATTTCAATGGCCTATAACTCATATCTTTTGAGTTTTTCCATATTCCTTACACAGTTTCACTAACTGCTGCTGGAAGATGCACCTTTTGTAAACTTAGTCGATTTTGTCGAATCTTATGCACCTCACTCTCCATCTTGATTCCGAAATAACTATTTTCACCAATAATCATCCCTCTAGGACTTCATATGTCTAAAATATCAAATTAATACCCATTTTAACATATCCACACCTTGTCCGTATGTACGGGGTGTTACATTTATACTCCGCCGTCTAGTAAAGTTGTACATTTGCCCCTACTTTAACGGACATAACACGTGGTATACTCTGAATGAAAGACTCAATCCACCACTTTAAAATTATGCATACCCGCCCGACCCATTCTCTTTCTTTAAATTTTACCCAAATCCCTCTTAGCCGCAAAATCAGCTCACCACCGCTCCTCCTTCTTCCTCATCTCGTGTATGCCCTTCTATCTTCATGGTGGTACAAAATTATATGTTTTATACTTTTTGGCAACCCCCATTCCTGCTGCCAACTTGTATTTCAACAACTTAATATTTTTTCTTGGTACTTGGTATGTTGATTCAGTTGGGGAAGATGAAAAAGTGCAGGTATATTTGCTTCGTAGAGTCAGAAAAGAACCCTCTCATGATTTGGCTCACCGGAGGTCCTGATTGCTCTGGTCTCTCTTCCCTTGTTTATGAGATCGATATGTTCTAATTCAATTTCTCCTTGCCATTCTAAGATTAAAAAATATACGCATAACTATTTCTTGAATTATTTTGATGTTTTTTAATTTTGGGTGTCCGGTAGTTTCGACCCATTTTTCTTTCTTGTATAATTCAAACAATTCTCAATTTTGGGAGTATTGTCAATTTCAAAAGTTTGGTGAGCCCATTGATATCTCCATAACAGGAGAAAGTATTTTTGTAAGGCCCCAAAAATGTTTCCCTAAGTAAATTAGGATTTCGTGGTGCCATATAGGCTAATTATAATATTTTATGTGCTATTAACATGGTGGGCATCAATTGGATTTAGTAAACAAGTGTATGAGTCATATATTAAGTAAGGTGGGGTCCATGGAGAGGCATAAGTGTAAGCCAAATGGAAAAAATTTCATAATAGGCTAAGATTCCAAAAGTACTTGCACTTGTTCATACTTTGAACGAGAATATCTAAATATGTATAAGGTTTATTGTGATGAATAACCTATCAAATGAAAGGTCTTCGAGTCTAGTTTCCAACGCTTCAAACCGTTCGTCATTTGGAGGTGTATACATAAAGTTATGACCATTTTACTGGGCATGTGTCATATGCGCGCCCAGGTGCGCGGTGGAGGCGCGGCCGCGCATATTGAGAAGTATTCTGCCTCGTGAGCACGGCCTTAGCGGGGCCTTAGCGTGGGCGCGCTAGTAGCAGACCTCTAAATACACCTAAGGACGGGAAATGAGAGGATTTGAGTCATTTTTCAAGACTAGGGCATCCTCTCCATCACCAATCCGGCCAAGGCATCCAATTGCACACCTAAGAAGAGTTTTTAAGTGTGTTTTCATGGTGATTTCACTTCTTAATCACTAGTTAAAATTTAGTTTTGATTGGATTTCATAGGATTTCTTCAAAAATCTCAATAACGTCCCAAAAGTTGGCTTTCAAGATTTGGTCTACAAGAGGTAATCTTTTACTCTTAGACTTACATATATGGAGTTATTATGGAAGTATGGGTATGAATTAAGTATTGTAACTCATGGGATGGTGATTGGAAGCCATAGGTGCCTAACCTAGGTTATGTTGGTGTTGTAGAGATTGTGAGATGGGTTATTGAGGTATGATTCTTGGGTGTAATAGTATTATGTATACATGCATGTACAAATTAGGTTTGTAGAAAGATTGTTGAACATAAATAAGTAAAGATTTGATTGGGGAATGAAGGAAATCTTGTAAAAGAGATTTGAAATCAAGATGCTCAACTAGTGTTTGATAAATGCTCAAATGAGCTGAAATCACGAATACCTTCCTAATTTGTGTTCAATTTTGTTATGTCGCAAGTAGATTGGGATTGCTAGAATTTTCGGAACGTCGTAGTAACTTAAGGAAAGCTTAAACAAGGTATGTAGGCTAAACTTTCTCTCTCAAAAGTGAATTCCATATTGTTTTTATAAGTTTAAGTGTGGTTTGCCTACCAAAATTGTATAGCCTTGAGTCACATCATAAATGAAGGTTAGTATACTAATTGGGTGAGAAGAATTCGATCTGTTTAATGCTCCTAGTTGATCTTATGTGTACTAAATGCCTTGATGGAATGTGTCTATTTGTTGACAATCTATAAAGATGATTGAAAATGCATTAAACGAATTGGGGAAAATGAATGTGGATAACGTGCTAAGGACTTAAGTTATATATTTGCCTAGTGATGCCTACGAAATGACAAAATGTGAAACAGATTATGAGATGAGCCTCGACTCAACTATTTTAAAATGACTTCGAAAACAGAATTTCCTAAAAGCTTTTGGTACTCAATTCATGCCAACAAGTTGTTGCTTAAACTAATGCCTTGTCTTATAATGTATTCACTGTGATTCGAGTTCTTACATACTCCGATTTTGAAACTGTACATTGTTGTGATTGGAAAAGAGTAATTCAAGAATAATTGGTGTATTGCTTGTTTATGGTTTTGATGTATGTATCTATTGCTTGTTGGTATGCCCAGTCTTTGGGAAGGAGACCTTTTGTGTTTAAAGTTTCCATTGCTAATGAACTTGAGGTATATGATTTCTGGAATTCTTGGTACTTTGGTAATTGGTGCTGATCCTTGAAATTAAAAGAAGTGAAAGCATGGAATATAGAATGCGGCCAACGTGCCATGAATAACGAGTCTTGTGAAAGGTCCAAAGAGCCAAGAGAATATTATTAATGTGGATGGTTGAATATTCTAATAAAGATTTGTACAATATGAAAGATTCTGGGATGAATACATTTCTATATATGTGTTATCTTTGTGTGCAATTAAACTAAATATATTTTTGGGAGTACCATTAGCAAGACCGAGGAAAGGTGGGTCATAAGGCCCACACCTGAAACTACACGTGCCGGTGTAGGGGTGGAGTGTGATTTGGGATGAAATTGAAATATTAGTGAAATTGTGATTATTCCCCCAAAGTGGGATGAAAATAATACCTGTGAATTAAAAAAGAAAAAGCCAACCCACACGGCACATGTGGGAAGGCGGCCTAGCTGATCGGGTGGAGATCAGACTCCATGTCGCGCACATGGTGGTACTACTCTTGTGACAACTTTCTTTCGTATCACAATGTCGAACCACATTGTCCGTGGGGAGATGGCCTAGCCGATCGGGCGTTATCGGACTCTGTGCTAACAAAGACGGTGGTAATATCGGTGTTGGTGATCTCCCAACCAAAAATGTATATATATATATACTATTTTCTTAGTTGAACCTCGATATGTTTTAATTGGTTATTTGGATATTTTTGATTGTGACTTGCTGTTTCCATGTGATTTCTCTACTTATATGGACATTCTATTTTGAAAGAGGACTTTTAGCCTTACATACTAGTGCTATTCGACGGCACTAACATCCCTTTTGCTGGGGGCGCTGTATCGTTGTATGATACAGGTGGTGCCACAGCAAGCGGCATCGGCCAGTGATAGCCTTATTCTCTTCCCAGCAGACTTGGTAAGCCCCGCTCCATCCTGGGGTCATGTCATGTATTTTCTGTTCATTTTCTCATCACGTTTTGAGGTATAGCCGGAGCCTTGTTGCCGGCATTTTCCTATTTCTCTCCTATTGTATTTAGAGGCTCCGTAGACTGTTTGTGGGTGGTGGTTGATGTTGGGCTTCAGGACTAGAAATGTTAGTATTTGACAAGCATGCTTTTCATTAAACTTGTAAACTTGTAATATTTTGAAAACTATGAATGGTGTCATTACGGAAAATGAAATGGAAGTTTCTAATGGAAGATTGCTTAGTGTTTTGATAAAATGGGATAACATCCCCTCTTTATTCATGAACTAGGTTAGGTAGAATGAAATCTAACAAGCTTGCTCAGTCGGCTTTACTAGGTTGAGCGCCGGTCGCGTCCCACGATTTTTGGGGCGTGACAAACTTGGTATCAGAGCCTAAGGTTTTAAAGTGTCCTAGGATGTCTCGGAGTCGTGTCTGGTAGAGTCCTTCTTATTGGTGTATTGTCGACCACATCTATAAGTTGGAGGCTATTTGGACATTTAGGAATTCCACCCTTCTTTGATATTTCGGATCGTGCCATAGAGCTCAAGGTAGAGATCTAATTCCTTGTTATGTCCCATTTTCTAGATGAGTAATCCACGAGTCCGAAGCAGCAAGGAAGGAATACCCCGCCATAATTTGGGGGAGATTGCGCATGAGTTCGTAGGGAGGATGCGCCAAGCCGTGGAAGGGTTGGAAGAACTTATTGCTAAGGGAAGTGTCCTTGTCCCTGCCAATGTCACCACACCACCAGAGCGTGTGGTGAGAGCATCTAAGAAACGAAAGAGGGTTGTCAGTGCTAATGGGCCGGATTGTTCAATTTGCAAGAAACGTCACTTGGGGAGATGTTGGATGACTCTCGAGATATGTTAAAATTGTAGAAAGAGGGGGCACAAGAAGAATAAATGCCCAAGGTTGGGTACACCTATCCCGGTCTGCCCGGTATGTGGGAAATGTCATTCGAGAGTATGTCGCTATGGTACCAATGTATGCTACAAGTGTGGTATGTCAGGTCACCTTCAAAGAGATTGCCATTCATCTCGCCAGATCGTGGGCAGGGGTATGCCGCAGCCAGCCAGTTCTTCAGCTACTTCATCTATAGCGCCTTCAGGACGTGGAGCATTCGGGGGTAGTATTCAGAGCTCGGGAGGGCCCAATAGGTTCTATGCTATGAGGGGGCATCAAAGGTCGGAGGCTTTTCCAGGTATGGTTACAGGTATAATTGATTTTTCAATCTCGTGGTGTACATGCTCTAATTGATTCCGGTTTTGCTTTGTCAAATGCCAATCCTTACATTGCTATGGGATTTGGGATAGAGTCAGGGCAACCTTATGATCCATTATGTGTATCTACTCTTTGAGCGGGATGCATTATTCGTGGATCCTCTTTATTTCAATTATGTTACTCACAGTCTCATGAGGAATTGAGTCCCATGATGATTTCCTGAATTGAGTCGGAATCCGAGGGTAACTATTTCCACTTGCTTTCCTTGACCCTCACCAAGGAACTATATCTGATAAATTTCTTACATGTCATTTTATTAAATGGATAACATCTACTCACTTGTGCTTACGCATGAACGGTTGTAAAATTTGCCTATATGGTGCCAAATTCAATGTAAAGTAGCACGGTGTTTTGATCCTTCTTGAGTCACTCTTTTCTCCCTGGTGTAGATGCTTTCTATGGTTCAAACAATCACTTTGCTCCTTCGTCAATATTGTTATGAACTATTTTAACTATCCGGGAACATGAGAACCTATCTCAGCTCCTATCATATGTATTCATACCAGTTGAAGTAGATCGTTTGTCTGTATAAGTTTCTGAGAAATTTGAGGTTTTCACAAATCTGCCATAAGAAGATCTTTTCTTTGCCCATTGTAATATGAATTTCGTGCTCACTTAAATCGTTCCGCAACAAGTATCTCACTTTGTTCTTGGTATTGAAGTGCCCGTGAAGTTCCCGGTATCGCAGCCGGAGAATTATGATAGCAGAATTGTGTCAATCTCATAGGAAGAAGATCATTCCCTCTCCAGCCAACACATGATTCCCCCCCCCCCCCAACTATTGAGAAGTCCTAGCAATGTCGATTTTATCGTAAGAGGTTCATATTTGATGTCACGGGTTTGGCGCATATCATATTAATTTGAAAGACAAGTTGTCGTATCTTTAGTACTCTCGTATAGGATCAACTATCTGGGAGGGTTGAGCGGTTTGAATTATAGTAATCTCACAAGTGTTTAACTTCTTTTCATCCTCATGGGCTTGTGGCATAGATTCCGTGTGTCAGTTAATGTTAAGAGTGCAATTCAACTTCATGTATTTTGAAACCCATATCGCATTCAAGGTGCCAGAGTATTCTCATTCTTGATAAACGGATTTTCCCTACACTCCAGGAGCCGACTGGGTCACGTATTTGAATATTCCCCCTTAATGATTCCTATTGCCAGTGTACGAGTTACCCCTATGTCTCATTTGTCTAATAACTTATGTCGTCGCAATGATTAACCATGTCAGTATTGTTAGTAGTAATCTTTGTGTCTCTTACCATATAACCTCATGAAATACTCTACTCAGCACATTAATGGGTTCCTGAACAATTCTAGCCCGATTTTGAACTCCGTTGCTCCTCATTGCATTATATCTATTGGACATTGAAGTTCAAACATGTCATGTGATCACATATATTCGATAGGTAACTTTATGGTCAGTTTATGATAGCACATCTTAGATTAACTATCGAGAATCATCAAGGGTTTAGTGTGAGGGTTCGCCTAGAGATTTAGAGTTTAGAAGGGTGAACAGGTTATTCTTAATATTTTTCCCTGAAGATGTTGTATGAGTTGATAATGAAGGTTGCATAAGTGTATTCCACATTAGGCCACACTAGGAGTATGAAGTTTCCCCATAGTTGTTCGCCATATATTTTGTGTATTCACATGTCTATGTCTAAGAAAGTAGGTGGAGATCATTTGTGTATCATCTGGGTGTAAATTATTGAAGGTGAATGTTGATGGATAGTTAGCTTATGCGAGGTGTCTAGCTGTCATCCTTGTTAGATAAGTTTAGAGGTGGGATTGCTTCCGTGAATGTGTTATGGCAAAGCTTATGAGTCAAGGAGGCCACATTGAAGGCCGAAAGTGTCGTGGAAGGAAAATATTTTTGCTTGATTGTATATCAATAAGCTTTGACTTGAAAGGTAGCTTATAGGTGTTATGATCTAAAAATGTGCTGTCCATGTTCAGGTGTCGTTATGATAATGTAGTGCTTGTAATGCTGAGGTTCATGTTATTGATATATACATTGTGGTGCTTTGTCGAGTTGTGGATGTGTTTTTAGGATGGTTTTGGTGGTTCTCTGGCAGGTGGATAGGCCTAGTTACAAAGGAGACTCTGCCGAAATTTCTTAAAAATTTAGGAGTTAGTCAAAATTTAGGGACTTCAGGTAGGTTAGAAAAGAGATATGTTATGTTAAGTGTTTGGGGAGGACTCTACTCCTCATTCGAGGGCGAATGATCCTAAGAAGGGGAGAATGTAAGGCCCCGAAAAGTTATGCTAAGTAAAGTAGGATTTCGTGGTGCCATATAGGCTAATTATAATATTTTATGTGCTATTAACATGGTGGGCATCAATTGGATTTGGTAAACAAGAGTATGAGTCATATATTAAGTAAGGTGGGGTCCAAGGAGAGGCCTAAGTGTAAGCCAAATGGAAAAAATTTCATAATAGGCTAAGATTCCAAAGCTACTTGCACTTTTCCATACTTTGAACGAGCATATCTAAATATGTATAAGGTTTTATGTGATGAATAACCTAACAAATGAAAGGCCTTCGAGTCTAGTTTCCAACACTTCAAGCCGTTCGTCACTTGGAGGTGTATAGAGAAAGTTATGACCATTTTACTAGGCATGTGTCATATGCGCGCCCAGGTGCGCGGCGGAAGCGCGACCGCGCATATTGAGAAGTATTCTGCCTCGTGAGCGCGGACTTAGCGCGGGCGCGCTACTAGCAGACCTCTAAATACACCTAAGGACGGGAAATGAGAGGATTTGAGTCATTTTTCAAGACTAGGGCATCCTCTCCATCCCCAATCCGGCCAAGGCATCCAATTGCACATCTAAGGTGAGTTTTTAAGTATGTTTTCATGGTGATTTCACTTCTCAATCACTAGTTAAAACATGGTTCTGATTGTATTTCATAGGATTTCTTCAAAAATCTCAATAACATCCCAAAAGTTGTCTTTCAAGATTTGGTCTACAAGAGGTAATCTTTTACCCTTAGACTTACATATATGGAGTTATTATGGAAGTATGGGTATGAATTAAGTATTATAACTCATGGGATGGTGATTGGAAGCCATAGGTGCCTAACCTAGGTTATGTTGGTGTTGTAGAGATTGTGAGATGGGTTATTGAGGTATGATTCTTGAGTGTAATAGTATTATGTATACATGCATGTACAAATTAGGTTTGTGGGAAGATTGTTGAACATAAATAAGTAAAGATTGGATTGGGGAATGAAGGAAATATTGTAAAAGAGATTTGAAATCAAGATGCTCAACTAGTGTTTGATAAAATGCTCAAATGAGCTGAAATCACGAATACCTTCCTAATTTGTGTTCAATTTTGTTATGTCTCAAGTAGATTGGGATTGCTAGAATTTCCGGAACGTCGTAGTAACTTAAGGAGAGCTTAAACAAGGTATGTAGGCTAAACTTTCTCTCTCGAAAGTGAATTCCATATTGTTTTTGTAAGTCTAAGTGTGGTTTGCCTACCAAAATTGTATAGCCTTGAGTCACATCATAAATGAAGGTTAGTATACTAATTGGTTGAGAAGAATTTGATCTGTTTAATGCTCCTAGTTGATCTTATGTGTACTAAATGCCTTGATGGAATGTGTCTATTTGTTGACAATCTATAAAGATGATTGAAAATGCATTAAACGAATTGGGGAAAATGAATGTGGATAACGTGCTAAGGACTTAAGTTATATATTTGCCTAGTGATGCCTACGAAATGACAAAATGTGAAACAGATTATGAGATGAGCCTCGACTCAACTATTTTAAAATGACTTCGAAAACAGAATTTCCTAAAAGCTTTTGGTACTCAATTCATGCCAATAAGTTGTTGCTTAAACTAATGCCTTGTCTTATAATGTATTCACTGTGATTCGAGTTCTTACATACTCCGATTTTGAAACTGTACATTGTTGTGATTGGGAAAGAGTAATTCAAGAATAATTGGTGTATTGCTTGTTTATGATTTTGATGTATGTATCTATTGCTGGTTGGTATACCCCAGTCTTTGGGAAGGAGACCTTTTGTGTTTAAAGTTTCCATTGCTAATGAACTTGAGGTATATGATTTCTGGAATTCTTCGTACTTTGGTAATTGGTGATGATGCTTGAAATTAAAAGAAGTGAAAGTATGGAATATAGAATGCGGCCAACGTGCCATGAATAACGAGTCTTGTGTAAGGCCCAAAGAGCCAAGAAAATATTATTAATGTGGATGGTTGAATATTCTAATAAAGATTTGTACAATATGAAAGATTCTGGAATGAATACATTTCTATATATGTGTTATATTTGTGTGCAATTAAACTAAAAATATTTTTGGGAGTATCATTAGCAAGACTGAGGAAGGGTGGGTCAAAGGCCCACACCTGAAACTACACGTGCCGGTGAAGGGGTGGAGTGTGATTTGGGATGAAATGGAAATATTAGTGAAATTGTGATTATTCCCAGCAGACTTGGTAAGCCCCACTCCATCCCGGGGTCATGTCATGTATTTTCTGTTCATTTTCTCATCACGTTTTGAGGTATAGCCGGAGCCTTGTTGCCGGCATTTCCCTATTTCTCTCCTATTATATTTAGAGGCTCCGTAGACTGTTTGTGGGTGGTCGTTGATGTTGGGCTTCAGGACTAGAAATGTTAGTATTTGACAAGCATGCTTTTCATTAAACTTGTAAACTTGTAATATTTTGTAAACTATGAATGATGTCATCACGGAAAATGAAATGGAAGTTTCTAATGGAAGATTGCTTAGTGTTTTGATAAAACGGGATAACATCCCCTCTTTATTCATGAACTAGGTTGGGTAGAATGAAATCTAACAGGCTTGCTCATTCGGGTTTACTCGGTTGAGCGCCGGTCGCATCCCACGGTTTTTGGGGGTGACAATTTTGGTCCTAATTTGGTTTCGGCAATGAGGAAAATGCTGAATCTATTTGAATTAATTTAAATCAATTTCTAGATTATAGCAAATTAGATTTTTTTTCTTTTCTTAAAGATTGGATTTGAGTTTGGAATTAAGATAATTTTCCAGTGGCAGCGAACTAGAAAGAATCATGGGTCTGAATGAGAAAGAATGAATCACGAGAAAGAACCAGCGAACGAGAACGAGAAAGAACGACCCCAAAGGTGTCTTTTCTTTTAAGGTCTGATAGGGCGGTTTTGAAGGTGGGTGGCCTTAGAAGTTGCAGTGCTGGAGGTTTTATTCTGTAAAAAATTAAAAGGGGTTTTGGTCAAACTTAAAGATGGGAAACGGGTCGGGTGGGTATGGGTTATTTTTAAGCGATAGGGTCTTTAATTCAGAGTCTGCCACGTATCATGCCCGTTAAAGTAGGGGCTGATTTAGAACATTGATGGACGACAGGGATATAAATAGCCAAAAATTATAACGATGATAGAATTGAATAATATTCGACGGTAGAGAAGGTATATCCGATCCTTTTCCGTATTAAGATTCAAAATTTGAAGTCTCTCTTTCAATATATTCTTTTGTTCAATATATTTTTTAGTACAATGATAATACTGCATTATATATAATACGTAGTTTTTAGTTTCGATTTAGCCAAATTTTTTGGCCGCGCATTTTACTATGACTCGAAACTTCTTGTTGCTTGCGCGTAGGGCCAACCCCTACTCCCATCCCGGGCGCTAAGGGCTTTTGTTTTTGAAACAGACCATAATTTTTTGCTGACACTTCGAATTAAACTTTTATTACAACTCAAAAGCTGTTTGAATAAGTTTTTGAGTACATAGGCGTGAATTATAAACAGTAGCCTTAGATTGAATTTTAATTAGACTCTCATTACTATCAAGCCACGTGCTTTTTTAATAATAATCTGTCTTAAGATGATGAGGGGTTTTTGCTCGGACCCCTACCTAAGAATATTAAGAAAGGTGACATAAAATCAAACCTGCTCAAAAGTAAAGTTGGGTAGGACATGCTCGTATCCCTACCCTCATTGCCACATGTTTTTGCTAAGACTCGAAGTTTGAATTCTCAGTCAATATACTGAGACGTGTATATAATTACTAGCCTTCATTTGAGTTTTGTAGTTAGACTCTCACTTCATAGTACGCTACATGTTTTTATTTAGATTCAAAATTTAAATTCTCCGTCTAATTTTTTTTGAACACATGCAGTGAAGTGTGTATTATAAAGAAAAAATTACATAGTATAATTAACTTATATACTGTATTTACCGTACATAAATTCACTTCAAAATAATTATATTTCGTAGCTACTCTTTGTATTTTATAGCAAAATTCTAATGGCAAATACAATGTATATTATATATGGAGTCACATACAGTGATATAATAACTGTATGTATCACTGTATTTTAGTGCATTGTATGCGTTGATACAGTCATTTGAAGCGAATAAATACAAGTGATATAAGCTGGTAACGATTGAACAATAACTATGAAAGGTAATTAGGCTATAAACTATATTATTTTATGAAAATTCCTCTATTATAAACAGTAGCGTTAATTTGAGTAAAGTACTCTCAGGCCACATTATTTTATTAAGACTCAAGTTCAAGATTCAAAATTAGTGTAAGCTTATTACTAGTATATATGTAACGATCCGACAGGTCGTTTCGAGAGTTATAGCCTCGTTCCCCCATTTCCTGCTTTTTTGATGTTCTACAGCTAGATTACGATATACCGGGTTAGTTGGTTCGGGTACGGAGTGGTTTCGGAGTAAATTGAGACACATAGTCTCTTAATTTAAAGCTTAAGTTGGAAAAGTTGACCGGATGTTGACTTAAGTGTAAACGACCTCGGATTTAAATTTTGCCGGTTAAGTTATCTCCGTTAGGTGATTTTTGACTTAGGAGCGCGTCCCAAATGTGATTTGGAGGTCCGTTGTAGAAGTAGGCTTGAATTGGCGAAAGTTAAATTTTTAGCGATTTTGGCCGGCAGTGGAAATTTTGATATCGGTGTCGGATTTTATTTCCGGAAGACGGAATAGGTTCGTGGTGTCATTTCTCACTTGTACAAAATTTGAGGTCATTCGGACATGGTTTGGTAGGTTTCGACATCGTTTGTGGAATTCGGAAGTTTAGAAGTTCTTTAGGCTTGAATCGGAGTGTAATTTGGTATTTTGATATTGTTTTAAGTGATTCGAAGGTTCGACTAAGTTCGTATGATGTTATAGGACGTGTTGGTATGTTTGGTTGAGGTCCCGAAGGCCTCAGGTGAGTTTCGGGTGGTTAACGGATCATTTTTAGCTTTGGTGGGATAGCTTATCTGCTGCTGTATTTGGTTTCTGGTTTCCTCTTGCAATGCGTTTGCAAGAGGGGCCTCGCGTTTGCGAATGGTGTTTCTGAGATGGTGAATTTTTGTTCTACGCATTCCCGAAGGAGAGGACGCGAATGCGAAGGGTAAGACAGTGTGTGCATCACAAACGCGTGAGTGGTGTCGCGTTCGCGAAAAGGAGTGAGGCAGTTGGGGCCCCCAGGTCCTTGGTCTATGAGTTCGCGAGGTAAGGATCGCGTTCGCGAAGGTTTGAGCTGGTAAAGCATCGCGTTTGCAAAGCAGTTGTTGCGCTCAGATCTGTATTTACTTTATTGCCTTGAGCTGTCTATTTAATTGAAAGCATGCCTACGTTTTTGCACATTTATTTCTGTTATATCTGTTGCGGTTGAGTTCGTCACTTCCTTTCAGTCGAAAGTTTGTGCTCGTTATTTACTGAGGTTGTGTACTCACTTTACTCCCTACACCTCGTGTGCAGATCCAGGCGACTCTGTTTCCGGTGGTGGTTGTTGATTGAGGACCCAGCATTTGGAGACTACTAAGGTAGCTGCACAGCGTTCACGGGCCTTGACTCTCCTTCTTTGTTATTTTATGTATTTTCAATTGTTTCCTTTAGACTTTATAGTGGATTGTATTCCGAATAGACACTCATGTACTCAGTGATACCCTGGTTTTGGGCTGGATTGTATCGTATATTGGGATTTCTTATGTTTCAAACAGTTTTATTTAAATCTTAAATGCTTCCGTTTATGTTTTCAAACTTATTGTTGCTATGTTAGGTTGTTATGTTAAGGCTGGCCTAGTTTCAAGATAGGCCCCATCACGACGGTCGATTATGGGTCGTGGCAATATATTTTAAATATTTTTACAAATTTATAAGTAATGATTCAAGTAAAAAGTATGAGTCTAGTTAAATCAACAACTTTAGCTTCTACTATGGTCCATACTTTTCTGCCTTGTCATTGTTCTCAACCTTAAAAATTGCTACTGTATGAACTAGTAATCACTCACTTCCTTCCTGTTTGTCATGCTTTCATCTTCCCAACTCCTCGGCAAATTTTAAGTATTCTATCTTCTCTACAAGGTTATATACAGTAGGAGCCAAAGACAAACCCCTACCATATCGGGAATTATACCCCGAATGGATGGATTAATTTATTAAAAAAATAAAAGGTTATATACAGTTGTCTTTCACATTCTCGGCAACAATGCCAACACATATTTGCTTCCCTAATATCTACTAATGTCTAATATGAGTATTAAAATCTGTCAAAAAGAAGCACCAAAAGCTACTATTATCAGAGGCTGCAAAGGTCAGGCCGGCCTTGGGAGAAGAACAGATGAACAGGTTTTTCGTCCGAACTCAGGATCCACAGTACTATGAAAGGTTGATGCTGATCGAAGGCCAGAAATTCTCCGACATCATCAACTAGGAGAAAGGATTGAGGAAGGCATTAAAAGCGGTATGGTCACTAATTATGAGGCACTGCAGGCTACAAACAAGGCTTTAAAGTCGGGTGGCACGTCCAAAAAAAAAGGATGTGAGTGCCATGATGGTTGCACAATAACTAAATCCCCAGTAAAATACCAAGCTTACCCAGTACCTCCTCTCACATATCAGCCTATCCCTAATTACCAAGCACCTCCACCCTCTTACCAAATCCCTCCACCTACTTACCAATCATCTCCATCTTCCACATATCAACCTACCTCACCGAGATATTCCCAACCCGCACCCGTCTACCAAGCCTATAATGTTCAGCCCTCTCACTATCAATCACCTCCCACCCGCCAAAACTTCCCTAGGCCACGTCCTAACTTCGACCGTAGACCTCCCAAGCAATACGCCGTCATCGCCGAACCAATCGACCAGCTATATGAAAGGCTCAGAGCTGCTGGTTACGTCACCCCAATCCCTGCCATAACTCCAGAAAATCCTTCCCAATGGGTCAACCCAAACAAAACATGTGCATACCATTCCAGCATGAAGGGGCAAACCATTGATGAATGCCGATCTCTGAAGGATAAAATCCAAGCTTTAATTGATAACGAGATCATCGTGGCAAAGGAGCCTGCTCCTAATGTTCGCAACAACCCTTTGTCTGACCACAAGGGTGGAGGCGTTCACATGATCGTGATAGAAGATGATTGGGTTCCCGAAGGGTAGATTGGATTGATTGCCGAAGGTGACGAGCCGAAGAAACCAACAGTCACACTGAATCCAATTATAGTCCAGATCCAGCCCTCTGGGGATGCTGAAGTAAATATGTCCATACCTTTCGAGCTTGGAACACCGTCATCCACAAAGACCGCAGAGCCAATTGAGGTGGAGTTTGGGTCTCCAAAGGCACCTGTACCATTTGAAGTTGTTGTGTTACCTCCCAAAACAAGGGTGCCCATTCCTGTAGCAATGTCAGCCACAACACCGTTCCATACACAGGCCATTCCTTGGGATTACACCGCCGAATCGAGAAGGAAGGGGAAAGCTAGGTCTGAAGAAGCAATTGCAGCACAGGATATGACCATAACCGGCAGGATTTATACTCCGGAGCATTTAGTTGAACCAAGTAAGCAGGCCTCTGGACGGCCTATTGAAACTGGGCCTGATGATCTCTGGCGGAAGATACAAGCAAAAGAGTACTCGGTCGTTGATCAATTGAATAAAACACCAGCACAGATCTCCATCCTGGCTCTGCTGCAAAGCTCTGACGCACATAAAAATGCCTTATTGAAAGTACTGAGTGAGGCATATGTACCCAGCAACATAACTGGAGGAGAGATGGCGAACATGGTAGGGCAGATACTGGAGAGTCATAAGATCACTCTCCACAAGGATGAGTTGCCCCCAGAAGGTTTAAGCCACAACAAAAGTGTTGCACATCACTGTGCAGTGTGAAGACTATTTCATCACCGGGACTTTGATTGATAGAGGGTCCAGCCTCAATATTTGTCCATTGGTGACTCTTAGAACATTGGGGAAGAGCCTGCATGAGATCAAGGATGGGGCTATCAACGTCAAAGCTTTTGATGGTTCCCAAAGGTCGACTATTGGGGAGATCAGTTTGTGTCTACAAATGGGACCAACTTGGTTCGACGTTGATTTTCAAGTGATAGACATCCCAGCATCTTACAACTTACTACTGGGACGACCTTGGATCCACGCCGCCGGAGCTGTAGCATCAACCCTGCACCAGGCAGTGAAGTTCGAGTGGAATCACCAAGAGGTGATTATTCATGGCGACGGTAGTAATCCCATATACAGTCGCTAGACCATCCCAGCGATCGGAGGAAGAAGGAAGCTAGTCGGAGAAACCTACCATAACATTGAGCGAGTCAACGCCGTGGACAAGGACAAGTGGTGGGATAACAAGATCGAAAGTATACTGAATTGGTGTGGATACGAGCCTGGCAAGGGACGTGGCAAAAACCTCCAGGGAATCTCCAAACCCATCAAGCTGAAAAAACATGGTACCACTTTTGGATTGGGGTATGAAAATACTTGGGATGAGTTCTACCACTAGTCGCCACCATGGCACAGTCCTTACTACCCATTGGAGCATCTGATACCCCATCTAGAGCAGACTTTTCAACCAGCCGAAGTCATTTATGGGTCAAAAGAAGAGGAAGCATTAGCAACAATGAGGAACTTATTCTTGGAAGATGATAATATGGACTATTGCGTCATTTTCGAGGAGGAGGGGGATGAAGGCCCTTCCATACAAGCCGTGAGCCGAGGAGCACGCCTCAACAATTGGTCCATCAGAACCACCAAGGCCCGGAAAGCTTCGGGGTAGCAAGGCTGAACAAAGCACTATGCATTATCTTTTACTTTTTCGCTAGTTGATTTCCTTTCCGTACTTTCTTTAAATTTCGAAAAGAGCTCCGATATTCAAAACAATTATGGAATTTATCAAAGTATTTCAGTTTATTATAAATCTCGCTCTTATTATTTTCTCTATCATTTACTTTATTTACACAGCGTTACTATTACTTATCTTGATGAACCGACGAATGTGACATGCGACGAGATAACGCAACAAACGGATATAGACTCAGAAGAGGATGATATACCAGAAGAGGTCGTTAAAGAGGTTGAGGACTTTGAGAATAGGCCTAAATCTAACTTGGACGAAACTGACGTTGTCAACTTGGGGGATACAGAGAATGTCAAGGAAACGCGCATCAGTGTTCATCTATCACCATCAGAAAAGGAAGAGTACACGGAATTTCTAAAAGGGTATGAAGACATATTCGCCTGGTCGTATGATGATATGACTGGTCTCATCTCATCTATTGTAGCTCACAAACTGCCAACAGATCCGACATGTCCGCCGGTAAAGCAGAAGCTCAGAAAATTCAAACCTGACATGAGTTTGAAAATCAAGGAAGAAGTCACCAAGCAAGTCAAAGCCAAGGTTCTCAGGGTAGTGGAGTACCCAACATGGTTAGCCAACATTGTGCCAGTGCCGAAAAAGGACGGGAAGGTCAGAGTCTGTGTCGACTACCGGGATCTCAACCGGGCCAGTCCGAAAGACGACTTCCCCTTGCCAAACATAAATATCCTGATTGACAACTTTGCCAAGCACGAGTTGCAGTCATTTGTCGATTGTTTTGTTGGGTATCATCAGATATGGATGGACGAAGAAGACGCGGAGAAAACGGCTTTCATTACGCCATGGAGGATGTATTGTTACAAGATGATGTCGTTCGGATTAAAGAATGTCGGGGCCACCTACATGAGGGCCATGACTACTATTTTCCATGACATGATACACAAAGAGATCGAGGTGTATGTAGACGATGTCATCATCAAATCCAAGAGAGCCACCGACCACATGGAAGATCTGAGAAAATTCTTTAACAGACTGAGGAGGTATAATCTGAAACTGAATCCTGCCAAGTGCGCATTCGGGGTTCCTGCTGGAAAGTTGCTTGGGTTCATCGTAAGTCGCCGAGGAATAGAGCTGGATCCATCAAAGGTTAAGTCCATTCAAGAATTGCCACCGCCAAAGAATAAGAAAGGGGTCATGAGTTTCTTGGGGAGACTCAATTACATAAGCCGGTTCATAGCCCAGTCCACTGTCATTTGTGAACCAATCTTTAAGATGTTGAAGAAGGACGCCACCACTAAATGGACTGATGATTGTCAGAAAGCCTTCGACAGAATCAAGGAATACCTGTCAACGCCGCCAGTTCTGGTTCTGCCCGAATCGGGCAGACCGCTCTTGCTCTACCTTGCAGTACTGGATGGAGCATTCGGTTATGTTCTGGGGCAACATGATGAAACAGGGAGAAAGGAGCAAGCCATCTATTACCTCGGCAAGAAGTTCACTCCATACGAGGCACGGTACTCTCTATTAGAACGCACTTGTTGTGCTCTGACCTGGGTGGCTCAGAAGTTGAGGCATTATTTCTGTGCCTATACCACTTATCTCATATCGAGAATGGATCCGCTGAAGTATATCTTCCAGAAGCCCATGCCCACGGGCAAGCTAGCCAAGTGGCAAATCCTGGTGAGTGAATTCGACATAGTTTACGTGACTCAGAAAGCAATCAAAGGACAGGCACTGGCAGATCATCCTGCCGAAAATCCCGTGGACGGAGAATACGAGCCTCTAAAGACGTATTTTCCTGACGAAGAGGTCTCTTTCATAGGAGAAGATATCGCAGAATCCTATGATGGTTGGAGGATGTTTTTCGACGGAGCAGCAAATTTCAAAGGAGTTGGCATAGGGGCAGTTTTAGTATCAGAAACAGGTCAGCATTATCCGGTGTCCGCCAAGCTCAGGTTCCCGTGCACCAAAAATATGGCCGAGTACGAAGCCTGCATCTTGGGGCTCAAGCTGGCCATTGACATGAACGTTCAGGAGTTACTAGTGATCGGGGATTCCGACTTGCTCATACATCAGGTTCGAGAAGAATGGGCAACCAAAAACTCCAAGATACTCCCTTACCTGCATCATGTACAGGAGTTGAGGAAAAGGTTTACAAAGACAGAATTCCAGCATATTCCCAGAGTCCAGAACGAGTTCGCCGACGCATTTGCCATCTTATCCTCTATGATTCAACATCCAGATAAGAACTTCATTGATCCTATCCCGGTGAAAATCCAGGATCAAAACGCTTACTGTGCTCATGTCGAGGAAGAAGCAGACGGAAAACCATGGTTTCATGACATTAAGGAATATCTAGCAACAAGAGGATACCCAGAACTTGCTAACACTACTCAGAAGCGCACACTGCGGAGGTTATCCAATCACTTCTTTCACAGCAGAGGAATCCTGTATAGGAGGACTCCCGATTTAGGATTACTGAGGTGTGTCGAAGCAAAGGAAGCGTCCAGGTATTTGGAAGAGGTTCATGCAGGGACCTGTGCCCCGCATATGAATGGTTTTGTCTTAGCCAAGAAAATACTCCGAATTGGTTATTTTTGGATGACTATGGAGACGGACTGTATCCAGTATGTCCAAAAATGCCATCGTTGTCAGATACACGCGGATATGATAAAGGTGCCTCCTAACGAGCTCAGTACAACAAGCTCACCATGGCCGTTCGCCGCTTGGGGAATGGATGTCATCAGACCTATCGAGCCCGCCGCATCAAACAGGCATAGGTTCATTCTAGTGGCAATTGATTATTTCACCAAATGGGTTGAAGCAGCATCATATTAGGTGGAAACCAAGAAGGTTGTGGCATACTTTGTCCACGACCGTATCATTTGCCGGTTCGGCATCCCGGAGTCAATCATTATTGATAATGGTTCCAATCTCAACAGTGATCTCATGAAAGCAATGTGTGAGACGTTCAAGATTAAGCACAAGAATTCTACAGCCTACAGACCACAGATGAATGGAGCAGTAGAAGCAGCCAATAAGAACATCAAGAAGATACTGGGGAAAATGATAGAGAAACACAAAAAGTGGCACGAAAAGCTATCCTTTGCTTTATTGGGATACCGTACCACAGTTCGCACATCAACCAGGGAGACTCCCTATATGTTGGTTTATGGTACCGAGGCAGTCATTCCCGCCGAGGTAGAGATTTCCTCCCTGAGGGTTATACAGGAAACGGAACTTGAAGATGCAGAATGGGTAAAGAGTCGCTATGAGCAGTTAGCCCTTATAGACGGAAAAAGACTGAATGCAGTTTGCCATGGTCAATTGTATCAGAACCGGATGTCCAGAGCCTTCAACAAAAGAGTCAGACCGAGACAATTCACACCGAGGCAGCTGGTGCTGAAAAAGATTTTCCCGCATCAGGATGAGGCTAATGGAAAGTTCTCTCCTAACTGGCAAGGCCCGTACATGGTTCACCGGGTCCTAACATGAGGAGCCCTCATACTCGCAGAATTGGATGGAGAAGTCTGGCCAAAGCCAATAAATTCAGATGCAGTCAAGCGTTATTATGTGTAATCATTATGATTTCTTTATGATGTAATTTGAACTACGCCTGACCTGATTCATGTTTAAGAGGGGATACGTAGGCAGCCCTATGGGTTCGGTCATAATTCAACAAAAGTTTCATTTCCCCCCAATAATGGAAACTGGGGCAGAATTTTGAGGAGGACCCTCAAAATTCCGAAGTCATCTTTCAGCCATTCATCGCACGCAGCCGTCAGAAACCCCAGCCCAGTAAACTGGGGCAGAATTTTGAGGAGGACCCTCAAAATTCTGGAGCAAAAAAGGTCGCAATGTCTTGAACCGAGTCGCAGTCGTCGGTTCATCTAAAAGAAAATCATTTTAAATTATGTATTTACATCATATTTTTTTTTAAAATTACCAGGTCATGCATGGCTACCATCAAATTGCTTTGTTTGGCGAAGCTACCCCAACGAAAACAAGAATCGAGTAGGACAAGCGGAGTCCACGGGAAGACGAACTAACCTTCCCCCCTTGACAAAACTCACGATCTTTCTTGAATGCCGGCATCCCAAAACATAGAACCATCAGATCCGGTTCATACTCATATTTTGTAGGAGTACAACTCTCAGAATCATCACTCACTTACAAGTGCTATCCGCACATGACCTCCCCAGCGGCCACAATGACAATCAACTATCAGCTATCATCTCTCAGCTAAGAAATTTCGTTACTCTTCAGCTTTATTCGTACATTGCATATGGCTACCTTTCTGCCTTCCGAGACTAAGCGTTGTCTCCATCTGCATTTCCTTACATTGCATAAGGCTACCTTTCTGCCTTCCGAGACTAAGCGTTGTCTCCATCTTGCATTTTCCTGCATTGCATAAGGCTACCTTTCTGCCTTCCGACTAAGCGTTGTCTCCATCCTACATTTTCCTGCATTGCATAAGGCTACCTTTCTGCCTTTCGAGGTTAAGCACTACCTCCATCCTGCATTTTCCTGCATTGCATAAGGCTACCTTTCTGCCTTCCGAGGTTATGCACTACCTCCATCCTGCATTTTCCTGCATTGCATAAGGCTACCTTTCTGCCTTTCGAGGTTAAGCACTACCTCCATCCTGCATTTTCCTGCATTGCATAAGGCTACTTTTCTGCCTTCCGAGGTTAAGCACTACCTCCATCCTGCATTTTCCTGCATTGCATAAGGCTACTTTTCTGCCTTCCGAGACTAAGCATTGTCTCCACCTGCATGGCTGAAATATCGCCAATTTTATTTAAATCTTTATGTCGGCTGAACATCGCCAATTTTATATATGCTTTACATCGGCTGAAACATCGCCAACTATATTTAAATCTCTATGTCGGCTGAAACATCACCAATTTTATTTAAATTTTCTATGTCGGCTGAAATATCGCCATTTATATTTATGCTTTACATCGGCTGAAACATCGCCAAATCCTGCATTTCATCGGCTGAAACATCGCCAAATCCTGCATTTCATGGGTTGAAATATCGCCAAATCGTCCAAAGGCGTCATTGTTCGGAGGCATCATTTTCATAGCCAGAGAACGCCATGCCATGGCCTTAGGACCCCGCTTTTGTCTTTTGCATATCATTATTCAAAGGCATCATGGTTCGGAGGCATCATTCTCATAGCCCGAGAACATCATTTCATAGCCTGCGAATCCTCTATTATACGCTTCATGGCCCAGGACGTCATGGTTTGAGGACGTCATCCTACCCGTCCAAAGACAACATTCATGGTCCAACGGGAACTTGCATCACGCATAAATTTATGTACGATATGTTCGTATTGCTCATTTGCAGGTGCACCGGCTAGCAACGGCCATCACAGCAGGAGCGATCTTGCTCCGGTTCCTGCAGCCCATCGGTCCCTGACCATCCTTCCCAACCCAAATATCGCGTCCGTCTTTCGAAATCTCCATCGGCATGTTCCGCCGACGGATCCCCCGAACTACATATGGCCTGATTCTTGTAAAACCAGGGATATGTAGGCAGCTCAGGAACCATAGCTCGGTCAAAATTCTTCAAATCGTTTCTTTCGGTCAAAATTGGTCATCATATCTTTACCCGACAACTCTTTCATCCTTCTCGGGTAAAGAGGGGCAGCTGTTGATACCCAATTTTTCCTTCTATATTTACTTTCAAAATAGCATATATATGCATATATAAGCATAGCTAAGCTTTTTGGCAATTTTCCTAATTTTTTAAAGTTTTTAAAATCAATTTATTGTCCATTTTTAACAGTATAAAATCAATAGTTATTCCCAAAAGTTATCATTTTTGATGAGTAATTTATTTTTATTCTCATATTTATACTAAATATAGTTAAGGTAATTTTTATGTATTTTTACAAATTCATTTGGTATTTTTTTAAGATAAATTGCATATAATTGCAATTATAGCCTACTTTGCAATTAACATCATTTTATTATCACTTTTAGTATTTTTACATTAATATTTATATGTTGTTAATTAGCCCAGTACCTTTAATTTATTTTCAAATCATTTTTTACTATTTTCATAAAATAACAAAAGGGGAAATTGGCTATTTAACAAATAGCCCTTATTATTTCAATTATAACCAAATTGGCCACACCCCTATCAGATTGTTAAATGGCCCAATACCCTATTTAAACCAACCCAGCCCAATCCCCAAAATAACCCGGTCCAATCTTTTTTTTTAATCTGAGTCGTTGATCAAATGAGATCAACGGCCCAGATTTAATTTCCATAATTAAAATCAATTACCCTCCCCCCCAAACCCCTCATTTCTTTGAGACCGTCTCTCTCTCTCTATAGTCTCTCCCTCTCCCTTCTCTCTAGAACCTTCTGGTTCTCTCTTCTCCGATGAACTCCACCGTCTCTCCGGTCGCCTCCAATCTCACCCCATTCGACCATCAACCGCCATGAAACCCTAGATTACTGGTTCTCTCTATTTTTGAGACCCCAAACCCCCACCATGTGAATCAGTCCCTAAAAAGTCCCGCCTGGTTTGTTTTCCGGCCATCTCCGACCACCTCCCTTTCACCAAGGCTCCGATGGGCCTCTCACCATCCTGTTCAACACCTCTAGGACCTTCGAGGTTTATGGACCATGGTGGTTGAGACCTAGGGTTCCTGGCCTTGCTGCTCGTGTGTTCTCCAGTGTGATTTCAGGCAAAATCACACCCTATGTGTCACGATCTATGAAGTTTCGACAGGTTCTCTCAACTTTTATTAGGGTTTCCCCTTTTGTTATACCCTAACTCTCTCCTGAATCTCTCAAAACAGTGCTATTCTCATTCCATTCTCATGTTTTCTTCTGTGTTCTGCTTATTCTCGAGTTTATTCTGAAAGATCTTCTACTTTGAATCATTTTTTTTACTTTCTTTGAAAACTAGGGTTTCTTGGATTTCTTTTACGCATGCTCTCAACTGATTTTCTTTATGATTAAATCTTTTCTTTGTTTATTCTGACCTATTTCTATGCCCTTACTGTTTTAATTTGACTCTGCTAAAAACCCTAATTTCTAAAAATGTTTACTCGTTTGATTATGGGTGTTCGCATGTCTCTTTGCCTTGACTATGTGTGTTAGACTAATTTTCCTGGCCTTGTCTCTATGTGATTACGCGTGTTAGCACGATTCTCATTACTCTGATTCTATGTGTTTATCATGCTCCTTCGTTTGATTGTGTGTGTTAGCCTGATGTCCCTTGATCTTTGTTAATGTTTCATGGTCACCATGCATCGAATATGTCCTGCTGAATCTTAACTTGTTTTCACTAGCTCTGACTGATTGTGTTTGTTCATCTCTTGTTCCCTTTCTGTCTATATAGCTAATTTTGCTCGCTACTTTTGTTCATTCACCTCTATTTATATGTTAAAAATGCAGAATCATGACTTCACATGACTGATTCTGATTTTCATTGATTGATTGGTAATTCAAAAAAACATTCTTTAAAAAAACCCTAGCATTCTACTCGCCCGTTTGAATTAATTGAATTTTGTTACCTTGTTTGTTATAGTACTCTGTTCTTTTAAGCCTTTCCTTAATTAAGATTTTCCTAAATTTGGTCTTAATTGGCTACTATGTGCATTACTGAATCTCGATTTTTTCTTTATTTATTCATACACTGATTTTCCTACTTGCCTTATATGGTGCTGAATATTTTTGTTTGATTTTGATTCCCTTAATTAATGGGAGTACTTCCGTGATTCTTCAATTAATTGATTCCGAGTTCTTCAATTAACATATTTCTGTGATTTTTACCTTATTTTACCCCCCTACTTTCAACTATAAATACCCCAAGTCTTTTACACAAACAGACGACAGTCTTCTGACTTACACACCACTGAATACTCTCAAATCTGCATTCTCTCTTGCTCTCTTGCTCTATTACTATTCTCTGCTCCTGTTTATTATTAGCCGACTGAAAGCCAAGGCCAATATAGTGTTACTCCTTTATCTTTGCATCCTGCTTTTGCTCTTTTACTGGTATGTCCTGATTAATTTTTCAAGTCTCACACCAATGTGTTTATTTTTGTTTCAGTAATTTTCTTCTACTTATGCTTCTCTTGCTCAATGCGTGATTGACTCTTTGCTTTAATACTTCACCATGTCTTCTGATTTACATGTTAAGTTTGACTTTGTTTACTCCTAATTTTATTTGCTATGTCTATGTCCTGTTGTCACCCATTAGCATGCCTAACTTTGCTGCTTCCCAGTCCCCTGAATCCCTTGATTCTGTGTAGTCCTGTTCATTAAACCTGCATCCCTTTTAGCATTGTGTGATCTATTTGCTCCCTTTCCCCATGATCATTGTATGCAATCTTATGCTACTATTTCTGTTGTTTCTTTCTAAACAAACCCCTTGTTTTCTTAAAATTCTTCTTTTAAATACTTCTTCCTGCACTTCACACTATTCTTAAAATAGGTTCTGCCCCCTTCGTGTGAGCATTGCTTTGAGTACCTCTGAGTACTCACTGAACTTTGACACATAGGGCTGGTATTCCACACTGCACCTGTCCTGCATTCTTCTAAAATGTCTAGGTGCTGGTATTGGCCTGGGACCCAATGGGGTCCTAGGGAGCTTTGCCGCACCTAGACCATGGAAAAGGCTGTGAGCTCGAAGGGGTTTGAGATTGAAAGATTGGGCCTGATTGAAGGCTCCCTATAGCATAGCTTCTAATTTTTCTTTTCTTTGGTATTGTAATTCAGATGCTACTGGTTTGTAATAATTTGTAAACAAACAATTGGGGGTGAATAGTGAATATGGGGGAGGGTTATGTATGCTTAATATAAATCATAGGTAGAAAACATGCTTATAGGATTTTTATTCATTTATTTGCGCAATAGACAACCTGTATAGGTCATGCATCTCATTCATTAGAGATCTTGCTTTAGGCTCTTTATTTTCAGACTGTCATTATGCTCATCATGTAACCACGATCAGTTAATAACCAGCGATAATTAACAACAAGCCAAATAACTTGTCATTACTGCATTGGCATATTAGAAATCATGTTCTTAGGAACTCTGATGTGCATTAGATATCCTGCCCATAGGACTTCTCACTTGTTCGAGTTGCAGTGGTTAATTCATGTTAGTCCAATAACCGTGTTAAAATATGGCTAAGTAGTTTGAAATGTTTTTCTGCAAACACCTTACCACGCGTACCTTTATAAATCAGAATCAAATAGGTGTGTCCATTCTTTATAAATAATCAGATAATGTATAACGATGCCTAGGCAAGCCTTAGGCCCGTTAAGAACTGATCAGTTATGTGTCTATTAGCCTAAATCTCACCAACGTCCTTGAGTTTAAACTCTGCCGTTCCTATTCTTGTTTTGATTTTCTAAAGTTTACTCAGCTTTTCCTTAAAACAAACTCTGCTAAAAAATGATTCTGAAATGATGCGCCAATTTACTTTTACTGAGTTCTGATTTTTTTTGTGTCTGCAAATCCCTGGGTTACCTATCTCCGCCCAGAATCGTGCTATTATTGTTACTAGTTTTAACCGCTGCAAAAGTCCCTATCCTTTTGAGACCTTAATAATGTTTAAGTCATGCTACTTATGTGTTTTGTTTGAGGAGGTGTACATGGGCCTTTACATGTTTATATGCTCTCCCCCAACATGCAATATGTGTTTTTTTGTATGTCGCCTTAGATTTTTGTCCTTTGAAACCAGCCTAATATCCTACCCTTTAGGACTAGTAGTCCTAAGTGCCTCCGGGACTGATAGGATGGGGGCGGATAATAGCATGCAATAGGTAAAACGAGACCATTTCGCGTTTAATACCTTAACGGGGTGGGAAAGGGTAGATATGGATATGATGACCACGCGATAACACCACGTGTATAAACGGTTACCGGTTGTTGTGTGGGGTGATCCATATTATGTATAAACCTAGGACCCATTCCATTATTTGTCCACCTTTATTTCAACTATTCTCTTTCGCAAATTTCAGCTTTTAAAAATTGTCTTCACTGTATGGAATTTCCCTCCTTTACTCGTTTACTCAGAATTTAAAATGGTTTCTCCTACCAAATTTCAGTTTCTTTAACGTTTCTAATTTCTTGCAACTATTATGTGAAGACCCCTTTTGTATTTGTTATGCTTGTTTGTTGTTTGTATTTAAAGTCATAATATAGCATGGCCGGGAACCATACTAGTGGATCTTGAGGGGTGCCTAACACCTTCCCCTCGAGATAATTTCTAGCCCTTACCCGAACTCTGGTTTTCCAACTCAAAAAAAAAAACTTAGTGTCCTAATGCACTTAATCATTAGGTGGCGACTCTTCAAATCCAAAAACCCAAATCCGAAACGGTAATAGAGTTGTCTTCCCAAATGTCGTAAACCCGATTTCGCGAGGAAAAGGGGGTGTCGACAATAAAGCAGTTGACAAGAAGTGCATTAAACAACATGAGTCATTAAGTCAGTGCAGAAAGAGACAGGGATTGACAAACAATGGAGCACATAGAGTTGAGTTTCAGAATTGAACTAGGAACATACCAGTTAAGGAAGCAAAGTGCAGAAAAAGTAAAGCAAATAGAGTTCCACAGTCTAGCCTTGGCTTTCAGCCGGCTAGACAAGCAATAGCACAAGTAGTAGAAAAATAAGAGAGTGTTTTGAGTGTATATGTGTGTGTTCTGAACTTATTGTTCGTGTCTAAGACTGTAGAAGAGAGTCATTTATATAGTGGTTTGAAAACTAGTTCAAATAGGGCAAGAATCAATTCTTCAGTAATTATGGAACTCAGCATAAAAAATTGGTTCGAATCTCCCTTTAATTAAGGGAGTCAGTGTGAATGGTAAAAGGGCAGGTGACAAGTAAGGAAAGAAATCATACACGGCTGGAGTATAACAAGTAAGGAAAGATTTCAAAAAATAGTACCAGTATAGAACAGGTAATTAAGGCTAGGTTCAGAAGGTTTTCAAACTAAGGAGACAATCAGTAGCAATGCAGACAAGGCAAGGAGAATTAATTAAGGTAAGCAACTAATCAAATCAAGTGGAAAGGTAGGGGTCGAGATTCAGTAGCATAGAATAGGACCAAATTCATAAAGCCCTGATTAAGGACACAACTTAGTAGAAAAATAAGTATCATAGCAGAATAGGGTAAGGAAATCAATCAGCTTATCAAACGGGCAAAGAAAATTTCCAATCACCGTAGATTAAGGAAACCAGACTTGATCAAAAGGGAGTCATGACTCTATACTTTCAACATATAAATAGAGGAAGTCCACAGATGTAGCAAGAAAACATATTTGAAGCATAGTCACATAAAGAAGCAAAAGATGAACAAATAAAGTGAACACAGTCATGCAAAAGCGGCATAAGTAGGCTAAGGATTCAGGAAAACATATTCGAAGCAGGGTAATCTCAAGACTCAAGTAAGCAGGCTAACAAACAGATACAGAGTAAAGAAAGCATGCTAACACTCAGAGAGGCAAAGTAAGAAAAATTATAAAAACAAAGTAAAGAGAATGTTAAAAGAAAGGGCTTTTAACAGAGTCAAGTTAAAAGCAGTAAGAGCACAAAATCAATCAAAACAAACAAGAGAAAGGGTTTACTCATAATGAAATCAGTTAGAACATGCGTAAAGAATTCCGAGAAAACCCTAGTTTTAGAAAAAGAATGACTAAAATTGAAATAGTAAGTTAAAAATAGGAGATTTTATAGGAAAAAGCTTGATAATACTTGAATCATTTCAGATCTAGAAAGATCTGAGAAGAATCAAACAACAGTGACTTTAGGGCTTCGAAAAATAGTAAAGATGAAGAGAAATCGGTTAAAAAACTCATGGATACACCTAGATCTAAAGAAAAGTAAAAAATCTCAAGAGCTAGGGTTTCAGAAAACCTTGAGAAGATGAGAAAACTTTAGAACGTTACGAATTTAGTTGGAAAAGTCATGGATCCTACTCTAACAGCCATAGATGGCTGGAAAATGGCATGAAAGACTATGGATAGACTATCGGAGAGTTTTGAACAAGCTTTGGACTAGATCTCTTCGAGATCCTTCCATGAAATCACAAAAACGAGCAACCAGGAGACGTAGGAGACAAGTATATGTCTCAAACAACCCTGGGAACCCATGAATCGAGTGAGAATCGAAGGGATCAGGTAGGTTTTAGGTGGCGGCGGCTAGGGTTAGGTTTAGGTCTCAGAGAGAATTGGAGGGGAAGGGATTCAAAGGCGGCTCAAATGAAAAAATGGGGAAGTGTTTTGGGGGGTCGTTGGGTTAAAAAAGGTAAGGAACAAGGAGGACCGTTGATTTGGGAGATCAATGGTCGAGATTAGAGAGGGTAGTTGGGATTCCGGGTTCGGGCATGGGTTTAAAAGCGTGGGTCGGGTTTTAATTATAGAATTGGGCTGGAAATTGCGGCCCTGATTTGGTTATAATTGAAAGCCCCTTTTGGCTATAATTTAAATAGCCAATTTTTCCCTTTTTAATTTATAAAAATAGCAACCAATTTCTGAAAAAAATAATTTAAAGTGCCAAAATGATTTAGAATACATAATTAGCAATTTAAAAATACAGGATCCAATATTATGCGTATAAAATATAATTAAATCTTAAAAGGGCTAATATTGTAATTATATGCAATTTAGCTTTAAATATACTAAATGTAAATATAAAAATATATAAAAATTACCTTAGCCATATTTTCGTATAAATATAGAAATCCAATAGATGAATTATCAAAATAATAATTTTGGAAATAATTATTGTGGATTTTATGGATAAAAGGAGAGAAAATAAGTCAATTTAAACCCTTAAAATTATGGGAAAAATAATAAAAACCTTGGGCATATATATATATATATATATATATATATATATATATATATATATATATATATTATATTGAAGGTATTTCGCATATTTAAAATATATAGGAAAAAATTGGGTATCAACAGCTGCCGCGCTATACATGGGAAGGATGAAAGAGTTTTCGGGTAAAGAAACGATGGCCAATTTTGACCGAGCGAAACGGTTTGAAGAGGTTTAGGCCGCACCCTGGATTTTGAGCTATCTACATATCCCTGGTTTTGCAGGAATCAGGCCATGTGTAGTTCAGGATCCATCGGCGGCATGTGCCGATGAAGACATTTCAAGAACGGACGCAATATCTAGGGCCGGGTGATTGGGTAGTTTACGGGAATGTTAGGTTTGATATGGTTGAGGGAACCGGAGCGGGATCGCTCCTGCTGGGATAGCCGTTGCTCGCTGTCTTACCTGCAAATAAGCAATACAAACATATATTGTGCGTAAATTTAAACATGATGTGAATTCCCGTTGGACAATGAACGTTGTCTTTGGACGATGATGATGATGTTTTTAGACCATGATGTCCTGGGACATAGGTAGTATGATAAGGGATTCGCAGGCCATGAAATGATGTTCTCGGGCTATGAGGATGGTGCCTCCGAACCATGACGCCTTTGGATGAGTTGGCGATATTTCAGCCCATGAAGGATGCAGTATGTGGCGATCTTTCAGCCATGCAATGCAGCATGTGGCGATCTTTCAACCATGCAGGTGTAGTATGTGTCGATCATTCAGCCGTGCAGGTGCAGTATGTGGCGATCTTTCAGCCGTGCAATGCAGTATGAGGCGATCTTTCAGCCGTGCAATGTAGTATGAGGCGATCTTTCAGCCGTACAATACAGTATGTGGCGACCTTTTAGCCGTGCAGGTGCAGTATGTGGTGATCTTTTAGCCATGCAGGTGTAGAGAGAGGTAGAGCTTAACCTCGGAAGGCAGAAAGGTAGCTTTATGCAGATCGGAATGCAGATGGAGGTAGAGCTTAACCTCGGAAGGGAGAATAGTAGCCTTATGCAGATTGCAAGGCAGAATGGTAGCCTTATGCAAATTGGAAGGCAGAATAGTAGCCTTATGCAATGCAGATGCAGATGGAGACAGCGTTTAGTCTCGGAAGGCAGAATAGTAGCCTTATGCAGATTGGAAGACAGAATGGTAGCCTAATGCAGATGGGAAGGCAGAATGGTAGCCTTATGCAAGAGACAAAATAGCAAATGACAGTAGAGTTTTCTTAGCTGATGGCAGATTGCGGCGTTGTGATTATTGGGAGCATTGTGACATACGGAACATTACGGGTGTGCGCTGATAGCAAATGTTGTCAAGTGCAACGGTTCAGAGAGTCGTATTCTTGAACAATGTTTGTTCCATGGGCGTACAATATGTTCAATGATTTCGTAATCCTAGTGCCTACACTCAAAGAAAACTCGTGAGTTTTGTAAGGGGGAAGGTTAGTTCGTATCCCCACTGGCTTTTGCTTGACGCATTCGGCTACGATCTGGTGATACCGTCTGTATCATTGGGGTAGCGTTGCTAAGCAAAAAAGTTTCAATAATAATCATGCATGATTTTGTAAAAATATGGAATAAATTAAAAATAGCTTTTAGATGAACTAACGACTGTGACGTAGTTCGGGACATTGCAAACTCTCCTGCTATGGAATTTTAAGGGTCCTCCTCAAAATTCTGCCCCAATTTCCAATTGCGGGGGGGGGGGGGGGAATAAAGTTTTTATTGAATTATGACCGAACCCATAAGGCTGCCTACGTATCCCCTCTTAAACGGGAATCAGGTCAGACTATAGTTCAAATTACATAAGGAAAATCAGTAAAATGATTACACAATAGTAATCGCTTGACTGCATCTGAATTTATTGGTTTTGGCCAAACTTCNAGTAGCCTTATGCAATGCAGATGCAGATGGAGACAGCGTTTAGTCTCGGAAGGCAGAATGGTAGCCTTATGCAGATTGGAAGGCAGAATAGTAGCCTTATGCAATGCAGATGCAGATGGAGACAGCATTTAGTCTCGGAAGGCAAAATGGTAGCCTTATGCAGATTGGAAGGCAGAATAGTAGCCTTATGCAGATTGGAAAGCAGAATAGTAGCCTTATGCAGATTGGAAGGCTGAATAGTAGCCTTATGCAATGCAGATGCAGATGGAGACAGCGTTTAGTCTCGGAAGGCAGGATGGTAGCCTTATGCAGATTGGAAGGCAGAATAGTAGCCTTATGCAAGAAATAAAATAGCAGATGACAGTAGAGTTTTCTTAGCTGATAGCAGATTGCGGCATTGTGATTACTGGGAGCATTGTGACATACGGAACATTACGGGTGCGTGTTGATAGCAAATGTCGGCAAGTGCAACGGTTCGGAGAGTCGTATTCTTGAACAATGTTTGTTCCATGGGCGTACAGTATGCTCAATGATTTCGTAATCCTAGTGCATGCATCAAAAGAAAAATCGTGAGTTTTGTAAGGGGGAAGGTTAATTCGTATCCCCGCTGGCTTTGCTTGACGCATTCGGCTTCGATCTGGTGATATCGTCTGTATCATCGGGGTAGCGTTGCTAAACAAAGCAGTTTCAATAATAATCATGCATGATTTTGTAAGAATATGGCATAAATTAAAAATAGCTTTTAGATGAACCGACGACTGTGACGTAGTTCAGGACATTGCAACCTCTTCTGCTGCGGAATTTTGAGGGTCCTCCTCAAAATTCTACCCCAGTTTGATGGGTTGATGCTTCTGACTGTTGCTTGTGCGACGATCGGCTGAAATTACTTCAGAATTTTAAGGGTTCTCCTCAAAATTTTCCCCAGTTTCCAATTGTGGGGGAAACTGAAAATTTTATTGAATTATGACCGAACCCATAGGGCTGCCTACGTATCCCCTCTTAAACGGGAATCAGGTTAAGGCGTAGTTCATTTACATCATATAAGGAAAGCATAAAGATTACACATAGTAACGCTTGACTGCGTCTGAATTGATCGGCTTTGGCCAGACTTCTCCGTCCATTTCTGCGAGTATGAGGGCTCCTCCTGTCAAAACCCGGTGAACGATGTATGGACCCTGCCAGTTGGGAGAGAACTTCCCTTTGGCTTCATCTTGATGCAGAAAAATTTTCTTTAACACCAACTGCCCCGGTGTGAACTGTCTTGGCCTTACTCTTTTGTTGAAGGCTCTGGACATTCTGTTCTGGTAAAGTTGGCCATGGCAGACCGCATTCATTCTCTTTCCGTCTATAAGGGCCAGTTGCTCATAATGACTTTTTACCCACTCTGCATCGTCGAGCTCAGCTTCTTGTATGATCCTTAGGGAAGGAATTTCCAACTCAGCGGGAATGACAGCCTCTGTACCGTAAACCAGCATGTAGGGGGTTGCCCCAGTTGATGTGCGGACTGTGGTACGGTACCCCAGTAGAGCGAATGATAACTTCTCGTGCCACTGTTTATGCTTCTTTATCATTTTTCTCAATATCTTCTTGATATTCTTGTTGGCGGCTTCTACAGCTCCATTCATCTGAGGCCTGTAGGCTGTGGAATTCTTGTGTTACCATGTTGGGTATTCCACTACCCTGAGAACCTTAGCGTTGATCTACTTGGGGATTTCTTCCTTTATTTTCAAGCTCATATCAGGCTTGAACTTTCTGAGCTTTTGCTTTATCGGCGGACACATGTCGGTTGGCAGTTTGTGGGCCACAATAGAAATACTCAGACCAGTCATGTCATCATACGATCAGGTGAATATATCCTCATACTCTTTTAGAAATTCTGTGTATTCTTTCTTTTCTAATGGCGATAGGTGAATGTTGATTCGTGTTTTCTTGACGTTTTCAGCATCTCCCAGGTTGACAATTATCGGTCTCGTCCAGGTTGGACTTAGGTCTATTCTCAAAATTCTCAACTTTTTTGACAATCTCGTCAGGTATGTCATCTTCCTCTGAATCAGTGTCCATTTGTTGCGTTGTCTCATTGCATGTCACAGTCATTGGTTCATCAAGATAAGTAATAGTGATGCTGTATTGGTAAAGTAAGGAGGAAAACGATAGCAATAAATATTAATTCGTAAGAAAAATCAAACATGCTTTTGATAGATTGAATAATTGTTTTGAACATTGAAGATCTTATTGCAGAGATTGAAAAATGCAAAAAAGAAAAACATTTAGTAAATAAAACAGTGAATAGTGCTTGTTTTAGCCTTGCTACCCCAGGGCTCGTCGGCTCTGGTTGTCCTGATGGTCCAATTCTGGAGATATGCCCCTCTGCTCACAGTCTATATGGAAGGGCCTTCCTCCCCCTCCTCCTCGAGAATAACACAACAGTCGATGTCACTGCCCTCTAGAAATAAGTTCATCACTGTTGCAAGTGTTTCTTCTTCATCTGACCCATAAATAATGTCGGCCTGTTGGAAAGTCTACTCCAGATGCGGTATTGGCTGCACTAGTGGGTAGTAAGGACCACGCCATGGTGGCGACCAGCTGTTGAATTCTTTCCAGGTGTATTCATATTCCAAAACGAAGGTAGTGCCATGTTTCTTGAGTTTTATGGGTTTAGAGATCCTTTGGAAGTTCTTGCCGAGCCCATTGCCAGGTTCGTACCCACTCCAACTCAGTATACTCTCGATTTTATTATCCCACCATTTGCGTCTGTATATAGGGTTGCTACCGTCTCCGTGATTGATCACTTCCTGGTGATTCCATTCGAACATTACTGCCTGATGCAGCGTTGATGCTACGGCCCCAGCAACATGAATCCATGGTCGTCCTAGCAGCAAGTTGTAAGACGGTGGCACATCTATCACGTAAAAATCGACCTCGAACCAGGTTGGTCCCATCTGGAGGCATAGACTAATCTCACCGATGGTGGACCTCTGAGAACCATCAAAGGCTTTCACATTGATTGCTCCATCTTTTATCTCATGCAGCCCTTTGCCCAATTTTTTGAGTGTTACCAGTGGACAACTGTTAATACTGGAACCTCCATCGATCAGGATCCTGGTGATGAAATAATCTTCGCATTGCACGGTGATGTGCAGTGCTTTGTTGTGACCTAGCCCTTCAGGTGGCAGCTCGTCCTCATAAAATGTGATCTTATGGCTTTCCAGCACTTGTCCTACCATAATAGCCATTTCCCCGCTAGTGATGTTACTTGGTACTTATGCTTCACTCAGCACCTTTAACAGAGCATTCTTGTGTGTCTTGGAATTTTGCAGCAAAGAAAGGATGGATATTTGTGCTGGCGTCTTGTTTAACTGGTCGATAACCGAATATTCCTTGGCCTGCATTTTCCTCCAAAGGTCCTCCGGACCTGTCTCAATGAGGGGTGGCCGATTAGAGGCCTGCTTGCTTGATTCAGCTAGATGTTCAGTGGTATAGACTCTACCAGTTCTTGTCATACCCTGCGATACGATAGTTTCTTCAACCCTAACCTTGACTTTCCTTCTCGCCTCGGCTGTATAGTCCTAGGGTACAACATTTATGTAGAATGGCGGCATGGTAGACATCGCCACTGGGATCGGCGCGGCTATCCTTACTTCCAATGGAACCTGTGCCTTGGGTGTCAAGACTACAACCTCAAATGGTGCATGTGCATTAACCGGAGACGTGAATTCAACCTCAATTGGTGCCGGTGTGTTTGCGGGTGGCGCTGCTTCAAATTCAAGAGGTATAGACATATTCACCTCAGCATCCTCAGACGGTTGGATCTGGACTACGATCGGATTGAGAGTAATTGTTGGTTTCTTTGGGTCATCACCTTCTGTGATCAACCCGATTGATCCCTCGGGATCCTTGTCATCTTCTACTTTTATCATGTGGATACCTCCACCCTTATTGTCTGGCAGAGGGTTGTTGCAGACGTTTGGAGCAGTTTCCTTTTCCATAATGATCTTGTTATCAATCAAAGACTGTATCTTGTCTTTCAAGGAGCAGCATTCATCGATGGTGTGCCCTTTCATGCCGGAGTGGTATGCACATGACTTGTTTGGGTTAACCCATTGAGAAAGATTCTCAGGGGTTGTAGCAGGGACGGGGGTGACATAACCAGTAGCTTTGAGCCTCTCATACAGCTAGTCGATGGGTTCAGCGATGGCTGTATATTGTTTTGGAGGTATGCGATCAAAATTAGGTCGGGGTCTAGGGAAGTTTTGGCGTGCAGGGGGTGATTGATATTGGGATGGTGGAGCATTGTAAGTTTGGTCGACATGAGCGGGTTGTGAGTATCTGGGTGAGGTAGGTTGATATGTAGGAGGTGGAGATGACTGATAAGTTGGTGGTGGAGCTTGGTATGAGGGTGCTTGGTAATTTGGGGTTGGTTGGTATGTGAGTGGAGGTGTTGGGTAAGATTGGTATTTAAGGGGAGACTTGGTCTTTTGTGCAACCGTCACGGCTCCTACGTCCCTTTTCTTGGACACACCACTGGACTGTAAAGCCTTATTCGTAGCTTGCAAGGCTTCGAAATTTGTAACAATTCCGCTTTTAATACCTTCTTCAATTCTTTCACCTAATTTGATAATGTCGAAGAACTTGTGGTTCTCAATCATCATCAGCCGTTCATAGTACTACGGGTCCTGAGCCTGGACAAAGAACTTGTTCATTTGCTCCTCTTCTAAGGCGGGTCTGACCTTAGCAGCTTCGGACCTTTAGGGAGTAGCATACTCGCGAAATGTCTCTGTGGGCTTCTTCTTCAGATTCTGGATTTAGAACACGTCTGGCGCGTTCTCTGTATTGAACCTGAACCTGTCCATAAAGTCAGATGCCATGCCTACCTAGCTCGACCACTTCTTGGGGTCTTGGATAATGTACCAAGATAGTGTATCTCCTTTCAAACTCCTCATGAACAGCTTCATGCGGATCCTTTCATCCTTCCCTACTCCAACCAGCTTGTCGCAATAGGTCCTCAGATGGACCCTTGGATCACCCGTACCATCAAACATTTCGAACTTAGGAGGTTTGTACCCCTCAGGCAGTTCGACATCAGGCTATATGCAAAGATCCTCATAGTTCAGCCCCTCGATTCCTTTGCTTCCCTCAACGCCCTAAATCCGGCTGGTTAGTTTCTTAAGTTCCTCAGCCAAGTTCGTGATAAGCAGATCCTTTTCATCAGACTCAGGTGTGCAAGATATAGGTTTGGTCGAGTGTGGCATGGTCTCCACGTAGATAGCATTGTTATGGTGGCCTGGTGTATGGGCGTGGAAATGGTCATTTGTGGAGTTCTGAGGTTCTGGGATGAGTAGTGGAGTGTTGTTTGGGGTATGGCAGGTGTTACATTGGTTCTTTGGTGGAGCAGTGGGATGATTCTGTTGTTTTGGGATATTTTGAGGAGGTGTAGGGTTTTGAATATTGTGGAAGTTGGTATCTGGGGTGCTGAGGGAAAATGACAGGTTTGCCAGATTCCGAACTTGATTGAGCTCTTCCTGGAACTTCAACAGTTTCTGTTCATGTTGTGACACATTCTCATTAGGAACCCGAATACCATGGCCATCAGTAGCCTCTACCCATTCAGTTGTGTTCTCCTTCCTGATGTTGTTCAAATCTTCCATCTTGCCTTTGTTCTTGCTTTTAATAGGACTTAGAGGAGGAGTGGGTGAAGGGCCCCTAAATCTTCTGAAATAGGATGATGATGCCAGAGTGCACGAACTAACCTTTGGGGAGGGGAATAATAAAAAAGAAAGAAAACAAAAATAAAAACTAAAGGTAATCGAGTCAGTGAGGATTATAAAAAGTATTGCAATATTTAAAGACATAGTGCGGGAATGTAAAGCGTGTCCTAATTTGGGAACCTCTTTGTGCCCGAGGTAGGCCTAGCGACAAACAGACTTGGAGAACTTTTAATGCTAAATGCCTCATTTTATTGACAAAAAATAGGTGAATCCCAAAACAACACTAAATAAGCAAGAAATAAAAGTCATTAATGACCATTGACCTTATTACATTCATAAAGTGAAAAAGTAAATTCCTATCTATTTGGTCCCAGAAGGACCTTTCCCAGATTCGGCATCCTTGGCTCCGTCGAACAGCTTCCCCAATTCGCGAAGTCCCAGTAACAGGTATGCTCTTGCTAGATCTCCACCTTCGGTCCCTTCAGCCCTTTGACAATCTTCAACCCTTTTGAGATTTTGTCGCTAGAATGCAAATATTCCCACCAACTCAGCAATCTTGGGTGGATGTTGGTGACCATGCCAAATCCGGGGACTTCATGCCTCATTTTTCTACAAGGCAAACAAGGTTAGGCCCTTACCCCTACCAGACTCGACTATGTAACATCAACAATTAGCATGAAGCATTTAGTTCTCCAAATAAATGCATAGAACGTGATAATGTCCGTTTGGGTTTAGGGAAACCCAGTGGACTTTGGACAAGGCTATCTTAAAGGATCATTATGTGGACAACATAACTGACCCGTATAGGTTTGACCATGATGCATGCACAATTTAAACAGAGTAAGGTTTCTATGGGGTTTAAGACTAGTACCCTTGAGCGGACAACTCAAGGGGGGAAGGCACGGAACTGTCGACTGCACCGCTGATCGACTAGTTTTACCGCAAATAAGCCTTTCTGAATTTAGGGGGTTAATGATATAGGAAGGGCGCAACCACTCATCAAGCGTTGCTATAGTATTTGTTTGGCACAACTCGAGTATGATGTAGAGCATGATCGTGCAATAATTAAAAGCATGTTGACATGTATTTGCACGTTAAGAAAGCGACAAATACAACAATTTCATAATTTAAAGCAGCAGTTAAAGGAAAGAAACAAGGAAGATATGTCAGTTTTGGCTTTTGAAGAAGAAATTAAACAAGCAATTGCACATAGGAGGGAGTACAAATTGACAAAAACGGTATGAAATGGTAAAAGCCTAAAGGTCCCCAGCAGAGTCGTCATGTTGTCGCGCCCCCTTTTTCCTTTCCTCGCGGAGGGAATCGGGTTTGTGACATTTTGGTATGGGACAACTCTTTTTTTTTGGGAAAGGGGTTTGCATTTTTGAAGAGTCGCCACCTAAGAATTTAAGATGCGTTAGGGCATTTATAAGGTTCATCTATAATTACGTTTGGTAACCAGAGATAGGGTAAGGGCTTGAAATTATTCAAAGGGGAAGGTGTTAGGCACCCCTCAGGATCCACTAGTGTGGTTCCCGGCCAGACAGTTTTTGTGAATTTATACAATTAGCAAATAAACAAGTATGGCTCAAATAGTAGGGGATTTAAGTTTAAATACACAGATGTTTAAAAAAACAGTTAATGAACAACAAGATGAAAAGAAGTACAATCTAAGCGTATTTGTGAATATAAAGGGGTGTCCTAGGTTGGTTAGCCTATAGGATCACATCAGTACAATGCCCGGTAATCACTCCATAGAAAGGGGCTACGCGTGGCATTAGCGCACCGGTCATCATATCCATATCTACCTTTTCCCTCCCCGTGAAGGTAAGTAAAGCGAGGGTTGGTCTCGTCCCTTATTGCATGCTGTTACCCGTTCCTTCCTATCAGTCCCGGAGGAATTTAGGACTCCTATCCTATAAGAAGGAAGTTCTAGGCAGACCCTCAGGTATAAAGGCAAAATACTTAGGCGAAATACAGAACAAGTAGGACTGTAATTAAAGGGGAGCATGGAAAATAAACGAAAGGCTCAAATACACCTCCACAGGTAAGGCACATAGACAGCATGACTCGTACATAATTAAAGTCTGAATTTAAATCCTAGGCAGAATGGCCTAAATGGCACCTATACTTGTCCCACTTTGTCATGCCGGTCCCCAAACTTAACAATTTGTCAATTGAATACTTACACTCCTTCAAACCATGTATAATAAACGCTTATGGCACGACACTATCAGTGCGTGTAATACAATCTCCTACACGTAGGACGCCACGTCAAGAAATTAAATCACGTAGGCTCCAGGTGATTTATTATGGCCACATAGGAAAATAAAATGGGAAATGATTATTAACCCCCAACCCAAATTTTCCCCTCATTTTACACTTATCCGCTTAGGTTAGGTCCCTGATGAAGGCGACGACTTGGGTCGGCGACGGTTCCGTAGTTCACGCCTCCGCTAATGAGCCGTTACAGAAAAGGAGTGTGGAGGTGAAAGAGTTTAGCCATGAGGCTGTTGTGGGGGGGGGGGGGTAAGGGAGCAGTGGGGAAGAAGAAGAAGAAGAAGCTTACACGGGGAACGAAAAGGGAGGGGGGTTTACTACAAAAACCATTTTGATGAATTTTTTTGTTGTCACAATCAAAATCAAATAGAACACTCATCTAAATAAACGGATCTCAAAACATTGAGATGGAGAAGGGGTTGATACAAAATTCAATTAAAATTTTATGAAGTGTGACCCTCCTCTGCATCGGCTGCTTCAAAGGTTTGGCCAGCCACAAGTTCCGGCACCTCATCATCTGCAGCAACACCTTCAGGCGCCCCGGTAGATGGGGCAGCAATAGGTGCTTGCTTGTGGAACTGCTTTGCTAGCTTCTTCAAATTCTCCAAATTATCAGGGCCCAACTAGTGAATATTGAGGAAGAATATCCTACAACTTCTTGGTCGGAGGGGAAGATATGCTTGGGTATTAAATCAAAATAAGGAGAAAGAGAAAGGTGGGCATGGGGAAGAACAGATCCACCTGTTTGCTTCAGTTATTTGGATCCACCCGTCTCCTTTTTTCTTTTTTTACTTATTTTATTTTTTATTCTTATTTTACTGATTTTTTCTTCTTATTTTAATTATTTCTGGTTCAAAATGCTCAAACTCACACTCATTATCTGCGTGAATTACACCCATTTTGTCCCGCTCAACCATTATTTTGCCACATGTGCTTGGTCAACGGTCAGAGGGGTTTAAATAATAGGTTTTGATCAAGTTAAAGTGTCTAGATGAAAACAAGTGAAGTTTGGGGACCGGCATGACAAAGTGGGACAAGTATAGGTGCCATTTAGACCATTCTGCCTAAATCCTATGCATGGTATCTAAGTGATAACAGCAGAACCAGATCTATTACATGACTCAGAAAAGAAGTCTGAATCAGGCTTGCCTACTGATTTTAACAGCTGATTATTAAACACTGATCGCAGAGACGGTTCTGGTTTTATTTAAAATTGATTACCTAAGGTTTGCCTAGGCGTAAAATAGTACGCAGCGGTTATTCAGAATTATTAAAAGGGCAATTTGGAAATTATTTTACCCAAAGAGCATGCTGTTCTAGTTGATACGAATGCAGAGATTATTACCAGTTATTTTAAACAGGATAATCATGTGTGAAGCTATTTTTACCACTTTTATCACCAGCAGTTTACACGAAGTGTGAATGCGAGTACGGATAAGATCCTAAAACATGGTATCTAAGATGCATGTATAAAACTCATGATGCAGAATTCCTAGAGCAGGATTTCTAAATGCATATGGCAGCGTAGAACATAATAGTAAAGTGCTAATTATTAGCAGATTTTAACACATGATTTTGTAAGGATGCACATGCTGAAACAATAAGCATGAGACCTAAGAGCATGATTTTTAATGCGTGTATGAACCCTTAGCATGGTTTCTATTGCGCAATTAGGAACATAAACCTAATAACATATTTTCTACCCTTAATAACTATAGCTTGCATATTTACCCTATCCCTTTTCACTAGCCGACCCTAATACATGTTTACAACAAGTTATTACAAACCAACATTGAAATGAATTACATAAGTAGCAATGAAAATAAGAAGTTACACTATAGGAGGCCTGATCACGACTTCCTCCCCGAGTTATGTAATAAATCACTTCAAGTGCCATGATTTGTTCCATAGTCTTTCTCATATCTGGGTGTGTCAGAGTTCCCTAAGGATCTCAAGGGATCCCGGGCAATGCTCAAACCCAGATTTCATAGCCAAGATAGAGTAAGTGCAGTGTGGAAAGGCCAGCTTTTATGTGTCCAAGTTCAGAGGGAGCTCCAGGGTCCCAAGGCAAGGCTCACACAAAAGGGGCAGAACCTAGTAGTGTAAGAGTATATGTGAGAGTGCTTGACATAGATTTAAAAAAGTCGAGTTGGAAACAGTTTTGAAAGGGGAAGGGGATAGGAGCAACAACAACTTGGAACAAGCCAGCACACACACAAAACAAGTTAAAAGAATAGTACAGTTTCAGAAATTACAAGCAGGGAAGTAGGGGTTGGGGACATAGAAGGCCCAAATCAGAAACACCTAAACACGGCTGAGAGGAGGTGCATATAGACCAGCAAGTACAAAGAACAAAAGGGATTGATTGGTCTCAAGAACACAAACAGTTTCTTCAAAGAGTTAACAAGAGAATCATGCTTTAGAATAGTAACAAGACATAGGGACAGGGTACGGGGATAGTCATGCAGGGGTCTATTACACATAATTAGTCTTGACTTGGTGTTAACCAAGTACCTTAGGAGACATACTAGTTGAGGGACCTAAACAGGCACTCAAGTAGACATGTTGATTATATTTGTATAAGAGAGGGCAGAACATAAGCATGCTGAGTAAAGCAGTAGACAAGAAGTGCAATTAAACAACATGAGTCATTAAGTTAATGCAGAAGAGACAAGGATTGACAAACAATAGAGCACATAGAGTTGAGTTTCAGAATTGAACTAGGTACATACCAGTTAAGGAAGCAAAGTGCAGAAAAAGTAAAGCAAATAGAGTTCCACAGTCTAGCCTTGGCTTTCAGCCGGCTAGACAAGCAATAGCACAAGTAGTAGAAAAAGAAGAGAGAGTTTTGAGTGTGTATGTGTGTGTTCTGAACTTATTGTTCGTGTCTAAGACTGTAGAGAGAGTCATTATATAGTGGTTTGAAAACTAGTTCAAATAAGGCAAGAATCAATTCTTCAGTAATTATAGAACTCAGCATAAAAAATTGGTTCGAATCTCCCTTTGATTAAGGGAGTCAGTGTGAATGTTAAAAGGGCAGGTGACAAGTAAGGAAAGAAATCATACACGACTAGAGTATAACAAGTAATGAAAGATTTCAAAAAATAGTACCAGTATAGAACAGGTAATTAAGGCTAGGTTCAGAAGGTTTTCAAACTAAGGAGACAATCAGTAGCAATGCAGACAAGGCAAGGAGAATTAATTAAGGTAAGCAACTAATCAAATCAAGTGGAAAGGTAGGGGTCGAGATTCAGTAGCATAGAATAGGACCAAATTCATAAAGCCCTGATTAAGGACACAACTTAGTAGAAAAATAAGTATCATAGCAGAATAGGGTAAGGAAGTCAATCAGCTTATCAAACGGGCAAAGAAAATTTCCAATCACCATAGACTAAGGAAACCAGACTTGATCAAAAGGGAGTCATGACTCTATACTTTCAACATATAAATAGAGGAAGTCCACAGATGTAGCAAGAAAACATATTTGAAGCATAGTCACAGAAAGAAGCAAAAGATGAACAAATAAAGTGAACACAGTCATGCAAAAGCGACATAAGTAGGCTAAGGATTCAGGAAAACATATTCGAAGCAGGGTAATCTCAGGACTCAAGTAAACAGGCTAACATACTGACACAGAGTAAAGAAAGCATGCTAACACTCAGAGAGGCAAAATAAGAAAATTTACAGAAACAAAGTAAAGAGAGTCTTAAAAGAAAGGGCTTTTAACAGAGTCAAGTTAAAAGCAGCAAGGGCACAAAATCGATCAAAACAAACAAGGGGAAGGGTTTAATCATAACGAAATCAGTTAGAACATGCGTAAAAGAATTCCGAGAAAACCCTAGTTTTAGAAAAGAATGACTAAAATCGAAATAGTCAGTTAAAAACAGGAGATTTTATAGGAAAAAGCTTGATAATACTTGAATCATCTCTGATCTAGAAAGATTTGAGAAGAATCGAACAACAGTGACTTTAGGGCTTCGGAAAACAGTAAAGATGAAGAAAAATTGGTTAAAAAACTCATGGATACACCTAGATCTAAGACAGATCTAAAGAAAAGTGAAAAATCTAAAGAGCTAGGTTTTCAGAGAACCTTGAGAAGATGAGAAAACTTTAGAACGTTACCGATTTTAGCCGAAAAAGTCACAGATCCTACTCGAACAGCCATAGATGGCCGGAAAATGGCATGAAAGACCATGGATAGACTCTCGGAGAGTTTTGAACAAGGTCTGGTCTAGATCTCTTCGAGATCCTTCCATGAAATCACAAAACGAGCAACCAGGAGACGTAGGAGACAAGTATGTGTCTCAGACAACCCTGGGAACCCATGAATCGAGTGAGGATCGAAGGGATTAGGTAGGTTTTAGGTGGCGGAGGCTGGGGTTAGGTTTAGGTCTCAGAGAGAATTGGAGGGGAAGGGATTCAAAGGCGGCTCAAATGAAAAAATGGGGTAGGGTTTTGGGGGGTCGTTGGGTTTAAAAAGGTAAGGAACACGGTGGACCGTTGATCTGGGAGATCAACGGTCGAGATTAGAGAGGGTAGTTGGGATTCCGAGTTTGGGCATGGGTTAAAAGGCGTGGGTCGGGTTGTAGTTATAGAATTGGGCTGGAAATTGGGGCCCTGATTTGGCTATAATTGAAAGCCCCTTTTGGCTATAATTTAAATAGCCAGTTTTTCCATTTTTAATTTATAAAAATAGCAAACTGTTTCTGAAAAAATAATTTAAAGTGCTAAAATAATTTAGAATACATAATTAGCAATTTAAAAATACAGGATCCAATTTTATGCGTATAAAACATAATTAAATCTTAAAAGGGCTAATATTGTAATTATATGCAATTTAGCTTTACAAATACTAAATGTAATGATAAGAATATATAAAATTACCTTAGCCATATTTTGGCATAAATATAGAAATCTAATAGATGAATTATCAAAATAATAATTTTAGAAATAATTATTGGAGATTTTATGGATAAAAAGGGAGAAAATAAATCAATTTAAACCCTTAAAATTATGAAAAAAATAATAAAAACCTTGGGCATGCTTATATATGCATATATATGCTATTTTGAAGGTATTTTATATATTTAAAATATATAGGGAAAAATTGGGTATCAACATTTAAAAAATAATATATAGTACTTTTGTGTTTTTCATATAAAAGGAAAGAAAACCTTTTAGATGTGTAAATAAAGTAAAGATTTGTCTTATTTAAAATGAAGATGAATAGTTTTCAATTTGAGTTGATTTAACTATTCCGCTTTTTACTCGTTCTTTCCCAACGTTTCAATCTTACTCTTCATATACCAGAACCTACATATCTTCTTCCTTTATCTTTATTCTTGCTCACCTTCTTGAATTCTTTCTCCAATATTTCTTTCTTTCTACAAAATTTTATTATTCACCATCTTTCTCCAAAAATTTATTTGTTCAAGTGTTCAATAATATTTTTAAGGTTCCAATAATTCTATACTTCTATCACTCTATAAAAAATTATAGTATAGTTTTGAGGATTTAGAGCAAGAATTTTGAAGTAGACAAGCAACAACTAGATATTTTGGAATCAAAGTCTTCATTCTTCAAACTTCTTGAATCATAAATGGGGTAATAACTTTCTAGTATTATTTTTATTTATTATTTGGTATTTCATTAATTTTACTCCATACATATCATTTAAGTTTTTTATAAAATTTAAAATATGTCAACAAGAAAATATGAATCCGTTTATTCATTAATCCAAAAGAAAAGAAAAGTTAAAAAATTAATAAAATCTGAAAAAGGAGCTCTTGATAAATTTGACAAACAATAACAAACTAAATCGATAAATGTAGGAGAATGTTTTGTAGATGAAGAGTTCATATAACAGTTGCTTCAGTAGAAAGAAGTTTTTCAAAATTAAAATTGATAAAATCTTACCTATGATCAACATTGTCTCAAGAAAGATTAAATGGCTTGGCTATATTATCAATTGAAAAGGAAATATTAGAAAAAATCGATATATAAAAAAAGTTATTAACAACTTTGCATCTCAAAAAGCTAGAAGAATAGATTTCAAATAAAAATATATATTATAGCGTTCTTATAAATACTTAGGTCTCACATTAGACTTTGGCCTTAGGCCTCAAATGCATTTGAGCCGCCCCTGCCCTACCCTGTGACGACCCGACCGGTCGTCTTAAGAATTAACGCCCCGATCCACTATTAACTGCTTCCCCTAAGTTCAATTCTGCTATTTTGGTTTGCCGAGACGTTTGGTGTTGGGTTTCGGAGAGTTTTGGGACACTTAGTCCCTACATGAGAGCTTGAGTGTTGAAAAATGATCCGTAGTCGGAACCATGTGAAGACGACCTCGGAATGGAAATCTAATGGTTCCGTTAGCTCCGTTAGGCGATTTCAGGGTTGGGAGCGTGTTCGGAATGTATTTTGGAAGTCCGTAGCTCATTTAGGCTTAAAATGCCGAAGTTTGAATTTTTGCAGTTTCCGGTCCGATAGTGAGTTTTTGATCCGAGGGTCGGATTGGATTTCCGGAAGTTGTAGTAGCTCCGTCATGTCATTTGGGATGTGTGTTCAAAATTTCAGGTCATTCGGACGTGTTTTGGTTAGGTTTTTGATCGAAAGTGTATTTTTATAAAATTTGAAGTTCTTAGGCTCAAATCCTTGTTTAATTCGAGTTTCCGGCGTTGTTTTAGGTGGTTTAAGGATTGCTACAAGTTTGAATGAGGTATTAGGTGTTATTGGTGCTTTTGGTTGAGGTCCCGGGGGCCTCGGGATGATTTTGGGTGGTTAACGGAGAAATTTTTGAAGTGTTGCAGCAGCTGATTTCTTCTCTTCTGGTATTTTTGCTCCTGCGGCTTGGGAACCGTAGAAGCGGAGCCGCAGAAACGGCCATTCTATCACAGGAGCAGAATTTGGGCTCCCTCAGCTTTTCCGCAGGTGCGGAAGATCAATCGCAGATACGGTTACGCACCTGCGAGACTTTTATCGCAGATGCGGCCTGGGTCATTTGAGAGAAACCGCAAAATTGGTAAGTACCCCGCAGAAACGGGAACCGCAGGTGCGGTAAAAGACCGCAGAAATGCTACCTCGCCTTTTAGTGAAAGTCGTAGAAGCGACTCATCTTCCGCAGAAGCGGAACCGTATAAGCGGTTACTGGTCCGCAGAAGCGGAAATCCCTGTTCAGATATAGAGATTTCGAGGGTTAGTTTTCAAAAGTTAGAAAAATCAGATTGAGCTCGGGGAAGAGCGATTTTGAGAGGGTTTTGAAGAGGAGATTATTGGGTAACGTTTCTTTAATCCCTTCTAGTTATATTTCATCATTATGTAGTTAAATCCATCAGTAAAATTCGAATTGAGGATCAAATATTGGAAAAAATTGGGTGAAACTTCATAGGCTAAAGTATTGAGTTTTGAGTGGGTGTTTGACCTCCGATTTGGGAGATTTTTGTATGGTTAGACTCGTGAGAGTACGAGAGTTCTGAAAATGTAAAAATTATTCGATTCCGAGACGTTGACCTGAAGGGCATTTTGGTCATTTTACCAAATTTTGCACCTTAGCTTTGAATTAATTAGTAGAATCAGTTGCTTGCGATGTTATTTACAATGTATAATTGAATTGAATAGATTTGGGCCATTGATTCGGATAATCGTGGCAAAGGCGTGGTTTCTAGTTGATTTTGAGCCGGTTCGAGGTGAATGGCTTGTCTATCCTTATGTGGGGGACCCCTCACCTTAGGATTGTTATTTGGTATTTTGAGTGCTTTGTACGCGAGGTGACGAGCGCGTAGTTGAGCCAATTGTTGAAAATCCGGTTTTACTTAAGATATTGAGATTGAGTTTCTTTCATATTTGATTTATTCTACTTGCAATTATAACCGTGCTAGATTAGGAAAGCATGTTTAGTTGATTTAACTTGCCTAATTGCTTAAGTTGTCTTGACTGTACTACGTGAAGCATGCTAGGCCAGTACTACCTGTTGCTTGTCTTTTGTACTTCATTTCTGTGTATCTTCTGGTTGTGATTGCGCATTTATTTTGGGACTACGGATGTGGGATTCCGGTAGTTCCCCCCCCCCCCCCCCATTTGTTTGTTTACTTTGGGACTACGGGTTCGATTCCCGGTAGATCCCCCTGCACTTTTACTTTGGGACTGCGGGTTAGATTCCCGATAGATCCCCCAGCATATTGATGGTTGGACTACGGGACGGTATCGCGGGAGATCCTTCGGATTTACATATGTGATGGACTACGGGACGGTATCCCGGGAGATCCACTGGATAGTTGAGAAAAAGGACTACAGGATGGTATCCTGGGAGATCCTCATTGTTATCACTGGTATTGAGCTGTACACATTCCGTGTTTACCTTGTTCTTTGTGTAGTTGTTATTGCCTTGTTGACCTGTCTTATCTCACTATTGTGCTCATTATTACTGCCAGTTTTTCATACTGTTAATTTGTTATTATATCTTACCTCAGTAGAGCCCTGACCTTCCTCGTCACTACCCAACCAAGGTTAGGCTTGGCACTTACTGAGTACCGCTGTGGTGTACTCATGCCCCTTCTGCGCATGTTTTTCATGTGCAGATCCAGGTTCCTTCACCCAGGCGTACCATCATCGTGGCAGAGAGATCTAGCAGAGACTTCGAGGTATATCTGCCACGTCCGCAGACCAGGAGTCTCTGCTCTATTCCAGCTTTAGTAGTTAGATTATCTTTTCTTTCAGTTATTTAGACATTCTGGAGTTAGAGCAGTGTTTTACATTTCTATTAGCCTGTGGTTCCCGTGAGTTTCCGGATTTTAGGATAAAATTGTAGACTTCCGCATTTTATTGTGAGTTGTATATGCCAAGTGGCACTTATATACCGTTTTCTTTTAGTTTTGCTAAATTTAATTAAATGTTTCCGCAAGTTATATTAATTTCCGCGTTGTTAGGCTTACCTAGTTGTCGGAACTAGGTGCCATCACGACATGTTCATGGAGGGTGAACTGGGGTCGTGACAAGTTGGTATCAGAGCCCTAGGTTCATAGGAGTCACGGAACACAGGCCGGTTAATTAGAGTCTCGCTGATCGGTATGGAGACGTCTGTACTTATCTACGAGAGGCTATGTAATTGTTTAGGAAAAATCTTCATTTCATTTGAATTCCTTGTCATGCGATATTTTTGAACATCAATTCTGAACTTCTGACTTCTATTCTCTCACAGATGGTGAGTACACGTGCTACTCGAGATGATCAGGCACTCGCGCCCCCTATTGCAGCCGTCAGAGGCTGGGGCCGGGAGAGAGGTCGAGGACGCGCACGCGGTGCAGCCAGGGCACCTGCGCGAGCTGCCGCCGAGGTACNACTATCCCGATGTGTTTCCAACCGATCTTCCGGGCATGCCGCCCGATAGAGACATTGATTTTGGCATTGATCTGTTGCCGGGCACTTAGCCCATTTCCATTCCTCTATATCGTATGGCTCCTCCTGAGTTGAAGGAGTTGAAGGATCAGTTGCAATAATTGCTTGGTAAGGGTTTCATTCGACCCAGTGTTTCACCGTGGGGTGCTCCTGTCTTGTTTGTGAAGAAAAGGGATGGTTCTATGCGTATGTGTATTGATTACCGTCAGTTGAACAAGGTTACAGTGAAGAACCGTTATCCTTTGCCTCGTATTGATGATCTGTTTGACCAGCTTCATGGCGCACAGGTGTTTTCTAAGATTGACTTGCGCTCGGGTTACCATCAGTTGAAGATTCGGGAGCCAGATATCCCGAAGACTGCCTTCAAGACTCGGTATGGTCATTACGAGTTCCTTGTTATGTCATTTGGGCTGACCAATGCCCCAGCAGCTTTCATGCACTTGATGAACAGTGTATTCAGGCCATATCTTGACTCGTTCGTTATTGTTTTTATTGATGATATTTTGGTGTATTCCTGGAGTCGGGAAGATCATGAGCAGCACCAGAGGACCGTGCTTCAGACCTTGAGGGAGAAGAAGTTATATGCAAAGTTCTCAAAATGTGAGTTTTGGCTGAGTTCTGTGGCATTCTTAGGCCATGTGATTTCGAGTGAGGGTATTCGGGTGGATCCAAGGAAGATAGAGGCCATGCAGAGTTGGCCCAGGCCGTCCTCAGCTACAGAGATTCGTAGTTTCCTTGGCTTGGCGGGCTACTACCGTAGTTTCGTGGAGGGATTTTCATCGATTGCTGCCCCTATGACTAGGTTGACCCAGAAGGGTGCCCTATTTCAGTGGACAGAGGAGTGTGAGGCGAGCTTTCAGAAGCTCAGGACAGCTTTGACTATAGCCCCAATTTTGATGTTGCCTGCCGGTTCGGGGTCTTATACTGTCTATTGTGACACCTCGAGAGTTGGCCTTGGAGCGGTGTTGATGCAGGACGATAGGGTTATTGCCTATGCGTCCAGACAGTTGAAGATACATGAAAAGAATTACCCTGTCCACGACCTTGAGTTAGCTGCCATTGTTCATGCCTTGAAGATCTGGCGTCATTATTTGTACGGTGTGCCTTGTGAGATCTATACTGACCATCGGAGTTTGCAGTTCTTGCTCAAGCAAAAGGATGTAAATATGCGTCAGAGGAGATGGTTAGAGTTGCTGAAGGATTATGATATCACTATCCTATATCACCCAGGCAAGGCCAATGTGGTGGCGGATGCCTTGAGTCGTCGGGCGGAGAGTTTGGGGAGTTTGGCATATCTACCAGCTTCAGAGAGGCCTATGGCGATGGATGTTCGGGCCTTAGCCAGCCAGTTTGTGAGATTGGATCTTTTAGAGCCCAGTCGAGTTCTAGCTTGTGTGGTTTCCCGGTCTTCCTTATTTGATCGTATCAGGGAGCAGCAGTATGAAGACCCTCATTTGCTTGTCCTTAAGGACAAGGTTCAGCGTGGAGATGCCAGAGATGTGACCATCGGAGATGACGGGGTATTGAGGATGCAGGGCCGGATTTGTGTGCCCAATGTGGATGGGCTTTGAGAGTTGATACTAGCAGAGGCCCATAGTTTGCGGTATTCCATCCATCCGGGTGCCGCAAAGATGTATCAGGACTTGAGGCAGCACTACTGGTGGAGGCGGATGAAGAAAGATATAGTTGGTTATGTGTCTAGGTGCCTCAACTGCCAGCAGGTGAAGTATGAGCACCAGCGCCTGGGTGGGTTGCTTCAGCAGATAGAGATTCCGGAGTGGAAATGGGAGCGCATCACCATGGATTTTGTATCTGGACTCCCACGGACCTTGAAGAAGTTTGATGCCATTTGGGTTATTGTGGATCGGCTGACCAAGTCCGCTCATTTTATTCCTGTGTGTACCACTTATTCATCGGAGCGGTTGGCGGAGATTTATATCCGGGAGATCATCCGTCTGCATGGTATTTCAGTTTCTATTATTTCGGACAGAGTTACTCAGTTTACATCGCGGTTGTGGAGAGCCGTGCAGCAGGAGTTAGGTACTCGGGTGGAGTTGAGCACAGCATTTCACCCCTAGACAGACGGGCAGTCCGAGTGCACTATTCAGATTCTTGAGGATATGCTCCGTGCGTGTGTGATTGAGTTTGGAGGGTCTTGGGATCATTTCTTGTCATTGGCGAAGTTTGCTTACAACAACAGTTATCAGTCTAGCATTCAGATGGCACCGTATGAGGCTTTATATGGTAGGAGGTGTAGATCTCCGGTGGGCTGGTTTCAGCCGGGTGAGGCCAGGCTATTGGGCACAGAGTTGGTTCAGGATGCATTAGAGAAGGTTAAGATGATTCAGGATAGACTCCGTACAGCCTAGTCAAGACAGAAGAGCTACGCGGACAGGAAGGTTCGTGATGTTTCATATATGGTTGGTGAGCGGGTTCTGCTTCGGGTTTCGCCTATGAAAGGCGTCATGAGGTTTGGGAAGAAAGGAAAGTTGAGTCCGAGGTTTATTGGCCCTTTTGAGATCTTGAGGCGAGTTGGGGAGGTTGCCTATGAGCTTGCCTTACCTCCCTGTTTGGCTGGAGTCCATCCGGTATTTCATATTTCGATGCTCCGGAGGTATCACGGTGATCCGTCGCATGTGTTGGATTTCAGTTCAGTCCAGTTGGACAAGGATCAATCCTATGTTGAGGAGCCTGTGGCTATATTGAACAGACAGATCAGAAAGTTGAGGTCAAAGAACATAGCTTCAGTGAAGGTTCAGTGGCGGGGTCAGCCGACCGAGGAGGTGACCTGGGAGACCGAGCAGGATATGCGCAGCAGTTGCCCTCATTTTTTCGCTACTTCAGGTATGTTCTCTATGCTCGTTCGAGGACGAACGAATGTTTAAGTGTAGGAGGATGTGACGACCCGGCCGGTCGTCTTAAGAATTAACGCCCTGATCCCTATTAACTGCTTCCCCTTAGTTCAATTCTACTATTTTGGTTTGCCGAGACGTTTGGTGTTGGGTTTCGGAGAGTTTTGGGACACTTAGTCCCTACATGAGAGTTTAAGTGTTGAAAAATGGTCCGTAGTCAGAACCATGTGAAGACGACCTCGGAATGGAAATCCGATGGTTCCGTTAGCTCCGTTAGGCGATTTCGGGGTTGGGAGCGTTTTCGGAATGTATTTTGGAAGTCCGTAGCTCATTTAGGCTTGAAATGCCAAAGTTTGAATTTTTGAAGTTTCCGGTCCGATAGTGAGTTTTTGATCTGAGGGTCGGATTGGAATTCCGGAAGTTGCAGTAGCTCCGTCATGTCATTTGGGATGTGTGTGCAAAATTTTAGGTCATTCGGACGTGTTTTGGTTAGGTTTTTGATCGAAAGTGTATTTTGATAAAATTTGAAGTTCTTAGGCTCAAATCCTTGTTTAATTCGAGTTTCCGGCGTTGTTTTAGGTGGTTTAAGGTTGGTACAAGTTTGAATGAGGTATTAGGTGTTATTGGTGCTTTTGGTTGAAGTCCCGGGGGCCCCGGGATAATTTCGGGTGGTTAACAGAGAAATTTTGAAGTGTTGCAGCAGCTGATTTCTTCTCTTCTGGTATTTTCGCTCCTGCGGCTTGGGAACCGCAGAAGCGGAGCTGCAGAAGTGGCCATTCTATCGCAGGAGCGGAATTTGGGCTCCCTCAGCTTTTCCGCAGGTGCAGAAGATCAACCGCAGATGCGGTTATGCACCTGCGAGACTTTTATCGAAGATGCGGCCCTGGGTCATTTGAGAGAAACTGCAGAAGCGGTAAGTACCCCGCAGAAGCGGGAACCGCAGGTGCGGTAAAAGACCGCAAAAGCGGTACCTGGACTATTAGTGAAATTCGCAGAAGCGGAACCGCATAAGCGGTTACTGGTCCACAGAAGCGGAAATCCCTGTTCAGATATAGAGATTTCGAGGGTTAGTTTTCGAAAGTTAGAAAAATCAAATTGAGCTCGGGGAAGGGCGATTTTGAGAGGGTTTTGAAGAGGAGATTATTGGGTAACGTTTCTTTAATCCCTTCTAGTTATATTTCATCATTATGTAGTTAAATCCATCATTAAAATTCGAATTGAGGATCAAAAATTGGAAAAAATTGGATGAAACTTCATAGGCTAAACTATTGAGTTTTGAGTGGGTGTTTGACCTCCGATTTGGGAGATTTTTGTATGGTTAGACTCGTGAGAGTACGAGGGTTCTGAAAATGTAAAAATTATTCGATTCCGAGACGTCGGCCTGAAGGGCATTTTGGTCATTTTACCAAATTTCCCGCCTTAGCTTTGAATTAATTAGTAGAATCGGTTGCTTGCGATGTTATACAATGTGTAATTGAATTGAATAGATTTGGGCCATTTGGAGTCGGATACTCGTGGCAAGGGCGTGGTTTCTAGTTGATATTGAGCCGGTTCGAGGTAAGTGGCTTGTCTAACCTTGTGTGGGGGACCTTTCCCCTTAGGATTTGTTATTTGTTATTTTGAGTGCCTTGTACGTGAGGTGACGAGCGCGTACTTGAGCCAATTTTTGAAAATCCTGATTTTACTTAAGATAGTGAGATTGAGTTCCTTTCATATTTACTTTATTCTACTTGCAATTATAACCTGTGCTAGATCAGGAAAGCATGTTTAGTTGATTTAACTTGCCTAATTGCTTAAGTTGCCTTGACTGTACTACGTGAAGCATGCTAGGTCAGTACTACCTATTTGCTTGTCTTTTGTACTTCGTTTCCGTGTACCTTCTGGTTGTGATTGTGCATTTATATTGGGACTACGGATGTGGGATTCCGGTAGATCCCCCCTCCCCCCTTTGTTTGTTTACTTTGGGACTACGGGTTCGATTTCCGGTAGATCCCCCTGCACTTTTACTTTGGGACTGCGGGTTAGATTCCCGATATATCCCCCTGCATATTGATGGTTGGACTACGGGACGGTATCCCGGAAGATCCTTCGGATATACATATGTGATGGACTACGGGACGGTATCCCGGGAGATCCACTGGATAGTTGAGAAAAAGGACTACAGGACGGTATCCTGGGAGATCCTCATTGTTATCACTGGTATTGAGTTGTACACATTCCGTGTTTACCTTGTTCTTTGTGTAGTTGTTATTGCCTTGTTGACCTGTCTTATCTCACTGATGTGCTCATTATTACAGCCAGTTTTTCATACTGTTAATTTATTATTATATCTTACCTCAGTAGGGCCCTGACCTTCCTCGTCACTACCCAACCGAGGTTAGGCTTGGCACTTACTGAGTACCGTTGTGGTGTACTCATGCCCCTTCTGCGCATGTTTTTCATGTGCAGATCCAGGTTCCTCCACCCAGGCGTACTATCATCGAGGCGGAGAGATCTAGCGGAGACTTCGAGGTATATCTGCAGCGTCCGTAGACCAGGAGTCTCTACTCTATTCCAGCTTTAGTAGTTAGATTATCTTTTCTTTCTGTTGTTTAGACATTCTGGAGTTAGAGCAGTGTTTTACGTTTATATTAGCCTGTGGTTCCCGTGAGTTTCCGGGTTTTGGGATAAAATTGTAGACTTCCGCGTTTTATTGTGAGTTGTATATGCCAAGTGGCACTTATATACCGTTTTCTTCTAGTTTTTCTAAATTTAGTTAAATATTTCCGCAAGTTATATTACTTTCCGCGCTGTTAGGCTTACCTAATGGTCGGAACCAGGTGCCTTCACGACATGTTCATGGAGGGTGAACTGGGGTCGTGACATACCCTCATAGCCACATGTTTTTGTTCAGACTCAAAATTTAAAATCTCAGTGAATATGCTGAGACGTGTATATAAATACTAGCCTTCCCTAAGATCTACCACATGTTCAAAAAGAAGTACCAACTATTTCTCAATGAGCAAACGGTAGAAAATTCATCTAAAGAGAAGTAAAGAAGATCGCTTTCCATTTTCTCAATGTTACCAAATATATAGAGAAGCACTAGCAGTTGCCTTTATCAAGTGCCCTGATGATAAATCTTTTTACACCGATAATGTATAAAATTAATACTCTAGAAATAAGGCAAAATTAAATGTTACAGCATGTAAATATAATTTACTACTGTAAAAGTTCTTTACACCATTGGGGATTATTAGTTAAACTCAATTTAAAATATATAACCATGTGGTTCCTTGACCACATATACAGCACTAAGTAGAAGACACTAAAAATCAAGATTGTCATGGCTTCTTTAAGTCACACATTTTGAGTAATGAGCCATTATAAAACCAGCTAAAGTTAATGAAGGAAATATCCATGCATCATAAGCTTCTTCTTTTTTCCTGTCCAATGGAGATTTTTCACTCATCCTCTCTTTCCAATTACTTAGTTTCATGGCTTCTCTTTTTGTCCTCCCTCGTTATTCTAGTTACACAATGGAGAAACAGAAAACAAAGGTTGCCTCCAGGGACCTGGAGGCTTCCAATTATTGGAAGTTTGCATCACTTGATGGGAGCACTTCCACATCGTGCACTTAGAAGTTTAGCACAAAGGTATGGCCCTCTAATGTACTTGCAACTTGGGCAAGTTACTACCGTGGTCATATCATCACCTACTATTGCAAAACAAGTTCTAAATTACACAACATTTTATTGGCTTAATTTATCCGTTTGCTGATGTAGGACATATTTATGGCTGGAAGTCAATCTTCATCTGCAGTTATTATTTGGGCATTGTCAGAAATGATAAAGAACCCACATGTTATGGCCAAAGCTCAAAGTGAAGTGAGACAAGTCTTTAAGGGAAAGAATAATGTTGATGAAGAAGATTTTGAAAAGTTGACATACCTAAAATTAGTAAGGAAACATTAAGGTTACATCCTCCAGCTCCTCTTATAGGGTCTAGGGAATGTAGGGAGCAGACAGATATTGATGGATACACCATACCTCTTAAAACTAGAGTATTGGTAAATGCATGGGCACTTGGGAGATATCCTGGGAGTTGGGATGATCCTGAAAGTTTTATACCCGAGAGATTTGAGAACTCTTCGATTGACTTGCTGGCGCACTCTATTTTTTCAAAATGAATTTAAGTTGAGGCGCGACATTTGACAATTTCAAGGGTAAAATTGGATCATCACCTAAAAAGTTAACTAGGTGCATTAGAGGACCAAGACCCAGTTATGGGTTCAAATTGATTTGAGGGGAAGGATGTAACGACCCGACCGGTCGTTTTGAGCTTTTGCACTTTGATCGCCGGTTCTCGGGCATGACTTGCCCCGTGTAATGTATTATGACTGATATAAGTCGTTGGTTTTGGTTTTCAGGAAAAATCGGAATGAATTTGAAGGAAACAGTTCTCAGTTGTAGCATTAAATTTGAAAGGTTTGACCAGGAGTTGACTTATTTGTATATGAGCTCGGATCGGAGTTTTTATGATTTGGTTAGCTTCGTTAGGTGATTTATGACTTAGGAGTGTGATCGGAATTGATTTTGGAAGTCCGNCTTGTTTCACCGAGGTGTAATGATTCGCTTTGGTTCCAGACATCAAATTGTACGTGGTTGTCAATTTCGAGCATAGTGACTTGAGGTGTCTCATGGGGAGCAGTGTTTGGATAGGATCGTGCATGGCAGCGAGGCTATGTGGAGATATGACCTTGCGGGTTAGATTCGTGTGTTCTATTCTATGATGTGGTACAGGTTCTCAACCTTGTGTTGTGGTGGTACTGGTGAGCTTGAGGTACAGCTCTTTCATTTGAATCATTTTTCATGACTTGAGTATGTTCAGACTGTTGCTTAGTGGTGCGCGTATTATGCTAGTTTCGGCTTAGGCCTCTATTGATGTGTCATGTCACCAGAGTGGTATGTTGGATTGGAGGAGATCGTCGGGATCATTAATGAATACGATCGAATTCGATTTCAGCATGTTGGAAGGTCAATATCGAGGTTCGGCTCGAAAATTTGTTATGGTAATTGCTAGAGGAGAAATGGCTTCATGAATAGTTGATCTGAGAAATGCTTATGGTTTATTGTGTGTTTTATTTATCGTTGGCAGTATATGAAAGTGTTGGAAATGAAGCTTTAGCTGATAAGAAGTTTTCTATCGGTACTTGGTTGTTGTGGGCAGCTGCTGTGAATGGAAGTTATCGCTGCATGTGTTTTAGTTATGTGGTATATCATATAATTGCACCTGAGGTTGCAGGAATGGGCTATTACAGCTGGTTCGGGACTATTCAGAGTATAGGTGTGAGGTTCTGATCGTATTGATGGTTTCAGAAGTGAAAGTGTGGTTCTAGGGTTTATGGATTAGGATGGATTGTGAAATTTCAGCTACGTCGTGTTATCGGACCTATATGAGATAGGGTGACGTGGGATCACCCCCGGGTATATGCATGGTAAGGTTATTCAGCGAGTGTTTGGCTTTTAGGACAACTCTAGGTACGTTCGAGGACGAACATGTGTTTAAGTGGGGGGGGGGGGGATGTAATGACCCGACCGGTCGTTTTGAGCTTTTGCACTTTGATCTCCAGTTCCCAGGCATGACTTGCCCCGTGTAATGTATTATGACTGATGTAGATCGTTGGTTTTGGTTTTCAGGAGAATCGGGATGAATTTGAAGGAACAGTCTCAGTTGAAAGCTTCGAATTTGAAAGGTTTGACCAAGGGTTGACTTATTTGTATATGAGCTCGGATCGGAATTTTTATGATTTGGTTAGCTTCGTGGGGTGATTTATGACTTAGGGGCGCGATCGGAATGCATTTTGGAAGTCCGTGGAAGGATTTGGCTTGAATTGGCAATGTTAGTATTTTGGCGAATTCCGGTTGGTAGGTGAGATTTTGATCCGAGGGTCGGAATGGAATTCCGAGAGTTGCTGTAGCTTCGTTATATGATTTGGTATGTGTGTGTAAAATTTCAGGTCATTCGGAAGTGATTTGGTTGGGTTTTTGATCAAATGCGTGTTTCGGAAGTTTTAGAAGAACTTAGGCTTGAATTCGATGTAATTCGATGGTTTTAGTGTTGTTTGAGGTATTTTGATGTTTGGAACAAGTTTGAATGATGTTTTAGGATATGTTGGTACTTTTGGTTGAGGTCACGGGGGCCTCGGGTGAGTTTCGCATGGTCAATCGGACCAATTTCCATGTTGAGAAGTTGCAGATTTGGAGCAGCAGTTGCAGAGGATTTTAAGCCTTCGCGATCGCGTAGGAGAAAAAGTGAGGACTGGTAATTTGTTCTTCGCGTTCGCGTCTGTGTGTCCGCGATCGCGGAAGGCCTTGCTCTGGTGCTTCACGATCGCATGGTAAAGTTCACAATCGCATAAGAGGAATTTTGAGAGTTGAAGATTTGTTCTTCGCGATCGCGAGGAATGTTCCGCGATCGCATAGAGGAATGGTAAGTGTTGGGCAGAATGTTATAATTTCATTTCATCCGCGATTTTGGGTCATTTTTCACCCATGGTTGCTCGTTTTTGGAGATGTTTGAAGGAAATTAAAGAGGGATTCAAGGGGAATCGACTTGAGGTAAGAATCTTGGTCTTAAAACTCGATTATATTGTGAAATCCACCTAGAAATTCATGGAAACTAAGCCTAAAATTGAAGAACTAGGGCTTGGGTTTTTGAAATTTTAAATTGGAATTTGAATGGCCATTTGAGGTCGGATTTGAGAGTTTTTGGTATGTATGGACTCGTGGCGAGATAGGGAACCCGTTGATGTGAAAATTTTTGAGTTTCGAGAAGTGGGCCTAGGGCTCGGGTTTTGCTAATTTCGGGATTTTTGATATTTTTCGATTGTTTTCGCTTGGGCTTTGTTCTCTTAGCATATTGTGACGTATTCGTTCTGGTTTTGGATAGATTCGACGCGCGTGGAGGCCGCGGGCAAAGGCGTCGTGAGCTAGAGATATCGCTGGTTCAGGGTGAGTAATGATTGTAAATGGTATTCTGAGGGTTTGAAACCCCGTATTTGCACATCGTAGTGCTATTTTGAGGTGACTTGCACGCCGGATAGCGAGCGTGGGGTAGAGAACCGTTGGGGATCGTGGCTTGGTCCATCCCGATTGATGAATTTATTGCGTATTTGACTGAAATTTACTTGTTATGATCATAATTTGGGGCTGATTGCCATATTTGGGCTTCGTGCCAGCCATTTGAACCCTTCGAGGATTGTTGTTGATATTTCCTCACTGTTTTGATTTTATACTTGAACTCAGCCATGTATTTCCACTGTTTTTTTTAAGACTCGGCCAAGTTTACTTTGTTTTAACACTTGAAATGATATTTCCAATAATATTTGGGCTGAGCATCATGTTTTACTGTTGCCCTAGTGGCTTATGTGATTTTTGGACTGAGTAAGGCCGAGTGCCTATATTGTGAGGATACTTTTGGATCGGGCTGCACGCCGCAGCAGTGAGATACTGATTTGATATGAGGCCGAGGGCCTAGATTTGATGCCACGAGATGGCTTGATATTGCGCTTGGGCCGTAAGGGGCCCCTCCCAGAGTCTGCACACCCCCAGTGAGCGCCGTCGACGATAAATGGATCGGGCTGCATGCTGCAGCGATATGTGGATCGGGCTGCACGCCGCAGCGGTACTGGTACTGTTCTATGTGTTTACTTTATTTCATTTGTCTGCCATTATCTGTTGTATGTGCTATTTAATGCAATACCTACCCGATTGCCTAGCATTATCTGAAAACTGAGTGTTGTGCCCGAGGGGCAAATTTCTGTGCTTATCTGCACTATTGTTTGCATTCAATTGCATAATCGCTGAAAAAGTTATTTTCAAAAGAGGTTTGAACTCAGCTAAGATGTTTTCTAAAGATTTCACAGTTTCACTGTTCTTCTCAAAAGGGTTTTATATTGCTTTTATACAGCATGATGATTTGCCTTACGTGATTTCTCACTGCTCAGTTACTATTTACCTTTATTACTCACTGAGTTGGAGTACTCACTTTACTCCCTACACCTCGTGTGCAGATGCAAGTATTTATCCACCCGTTAGCGGGTTTTAGCTGATCAGAGGCAGAGTTATAGGAGTTAGCGAGGTGACTGCCAGCGTCCGCAGCACCATTTTCCTCTCTTTTGTTCATTATTCCGATTTTGTATATTTTGACCTTGTAGTTGGAATTACACACTGATAGAGGCTCGTGACTTGTGACACCCCGATTAGGGCTGTGTTGGGTTGTACTTCCGCTAATTAATATTATTAAATCATATTTAGACTGCTTATTCATGTTTAACTATTTTTGAAAAGGCGATATGGGTTAGTTGGCTGGCCTTGTCTTCACGAGAGGCGCCATCACGACCAGATCGGGGATTTGGGTCGTGACAAGTTGGTATCAGAGCCTAGGTTACATAGGTCTCACGAGTCATGAGCAGGTTTAGTAGAGTCTCGGGGATCGGTACGAAGACGTCTGTATTTATCCTCGAGAGGCTGCAGAACCTTTAGGAAAACTTCGCATTCTTGAATTCTTATCGTGCGTCCTTGATTTAGCTTGGAAAGTAACTCTTGAAATTCCTTCCACGCGTTCGCATGCGCGCAGGAGCGCTCAGTATCAGATGTGCCTTGATGGCTTGTGATTCCCCGATCGAGGGGCGAGATGTGATTTCTGTGAGTTGATGTTAGGCCAGTCTGAAAGACTTGAGGCCGGATCTTTGCCTATGGCTTGAGCACCGAGGTGCCGATTGTGTGAGCAGGTATTTTGAACTTATATGTTCGGTATTGTCCCTGTTAGTGGAAGTGACGGCTGGATAGCTATATGATGAGTATGTTAGTACTGCGAGATGTATCTATATGACTTGGTAGTGACGAGGAAGTCTGCAGGATGATAGATGAACTATTAAGTGTTTGATTTCTATTGTGATTTGATGCGTAGCCCGAGTTATGGGCGCGTGAAGAACCTTTTCATGTTTTCCAATTGAGAGTGAAGTAAATTTTACGTTGCGGTATGAGTTCGGACTCAAGAAGACTAAGTAACTGTGTTGTGTGTATGACGGTGGAAGGTATACAGAAATGTCATATTGAGGCGAAGTAGGTGGGTTATCTCCTGCGAAGTGTTCCGAAGTGGTGCGATCCTTATGTGTATGTTAGAAGATCTCGTGTGTAATTGAAAAGTACGTGTTGAAATTTGAAATTTCGGGTCGCTTAAGAGAGTGGGCTTATCTGTTGCGGGGGTGAATGCGAGAATTGCAGAAGATTTACAGTTTTCACAAGCTTATAAAAGATTTGAGTTTAATTTCACTATGGTATTGTGGCATTAATAAAGCAAAAGTGCTATGAGTTATTGAGTGTATCCTAATTTATGGCTTCGAGCCAAGTGGGGGAGTCTGCTGTGGGCAGTTGATTGCACGGTTAGGTGCTATGTTTGTTCCAGTTTGAGGCGTGCGAGTGAATTGGCTATGGCTCGAGTAAAGGAAAAAATTTTTTGGCAAAGGTTATATTATGCTTTATAGGGTATGAAAATCACAGAATGTCTAGAGTTGTTGTTGGTAAAGAATGCTCGGTGCATAGAGCAAGAAGTTGCTTGGTTGTATTGGGATGAGGATTTCATTCTGCAGTATTGGAGTGCCAATGAGGAACGGGCGGTTCTGTTTGTTGGGTCAGGTAAATTGCAGCTGGAAGAAGAGAGAACGACTTGCGAGAATAGTTCTAATGTGTTCAAGAGTCTGTAAACATCAATCGAGTGCTCTAGAGTTGCATATGTGGGTAGAAACTGTTGTTTTCATTGGAAGAGGTCAAGACTTGTAGTATTTCGATGTGGATTATGGGATCCTATGTATCAGTATCAGGAAAGCAAGAGGCAATGGATTTAGTTTCGCAGGAAGTTCTGCAGAGTAAAGTATTCTGGAATGTGGTGTTTCGAGGATTAGTTTAGGGAGTATTCAGCGGTTATGGGTTTCGGACAGTGTGGTTTTATGCTTGGGTCTCGTGTGGTAAGCCTGGGTTGAGGAATTGTGGTGCTATAGCAAGGGGAAATATCAAGTTGAAGATGAATCAGAAGGAAATTTAGATGGATGGAGTAGCTTGATAGTAGACCGGATCGGCATGGTAAGGATATGATTAATTCTTTGTGTGTGTTCGAGGTAATGAGTTTGTACAAGTACTTTGCAGCAATGCTCTTGGCTTTTCGACGGCTTGCTAGCTTGGTCTAGTTAGAAGGATTCAGTCCTGGCAGTTTAGCTTGTGCAAATGGAATTGGGAGAGTTCTTGTTGGGTTTTACCGTGGTTTGGAGAGGTATATATTCTATGGGAATGCGGAGCATGGGATGTATGGTGATTTTTCTTCTAGATGGGACCAATGGGAGTTCTTGACTAGCTGAGTGCGTAGGTGTCTGTGGCTCGGAAAGGAGATAAAGTTTTTATGTTATCCTCGGATGGAATGGTATTTGCGGTATGTCGTGGAGGATCGAGATTTGTATGTGTAAACTTACAGTTTAGTTCTGAAAGGAAGTTCATGAAACCCTTAAGCAGCGGGTAGCCTCAGATAATTAAGGAAATGGTATTGCTAATTGGTAGTGATTTGATAAGAGTATATGTTTCAGTAAAAAGGGCAATGTTATTAGTTGATAGTGCTTCGGTAGTATTGCGGCACTTTCTTGTTAGATCGACTGGTGATATTCGGGTTTGCTTGGTGGCACAGGGAAATTTTAGAGTATCTATCGTGGTATGATGGGGTATTTAAGGTGTGGTATGCTTTTGGAAGGCAAAATTGGGATCAGGTACGATGATTCGTGTGCTATATGGAGTTGGAGACTGGGAATTCTCATGTTCAGGCTATGTTGTGGTTATGGATCGTGTGCATCGGCACCGTTTAGCGGCTATCGGGATTTGGAGGCTCGAGTGGATCCTTCTTTGCTGGTGTGTTAGATTTTGGACATGATATTGGGGTGTAGACTGGTTGTCTCAGTGTTGGGTTATTCTGGACTGTTGCGCTATGGGCTATGCCGGAAATGCCACGGGTTGAGTGGCGAGGTAAGTCAAATTATGTTCTAGCAGAGTGGTTTATATTTCAAAGACCCAGCGGACGGCTGGGAAGGATTGCTTTTCTTAATTGGGCCTTCGTGATGGATATCAGTGCAGAGGTTTCTACCATTGATTCAGTTCCGGTGTTGAGGGACTTTTCGGATGCATTTCTTGTGGCCGGGCATGTTGCTGGGCAAGGTTGTTGATTTCGGCATTGATTTGGTGTCGAGCACCATACCGTAGGGGCACCGACAGAGTTGAGGAGTTGTGAGGATAGCTTCAGGCTTCCTTGATAATGAGTTCGTTGCCAATGTGGATATGTGTTCTAGCTTGGGTCGGCTTGGTTGGCCCCGAATCGTATTGTTGATGGATAGGTTGATTCGATCGTTATTGAGCTTGTTGGTGATCTGGGGAAATCTATGAGTGGCCTTTCTGTGTTGCGAGACGTTATGATTTGTTGGTTATGGGCACATGTGGTGCAGTTCTATTGGGGTTCATAGTGGAAGTCAAGCGGGAAGAGTAATTGAGTGTTGCTCGGTGAATGGCGTATCGGTTATGTCCTATCGGTTTGGCGTGGTATATGTTACTTGTTTCACCGAGGATTTAATGATTCGCTTTGGTTCCAAACATCAAATTGTGCGTGGTTGTCAATTTCGAGCATAGTGACTTGAGGTGTCTCATGGGGAGCAGTGTTCGGATAGGATCGTGCATGGCAGCGAGGCTATGTGGAGATATGACCTTGCGGGTTAGATTCGTGTGTTCTATTCTATGATGTGGTACGGGTTCTCAACCTTGTGTTGTGGTGGTACTGGTGAGCTTGAGCTACAGCTCTTTCATTTGAATCATTTTTCATGACTTGAGTATGTTCGGACCGTTGCCTAGTGGTGCGCGTATTATGCTAGTTGAGGCTTAGGCCCGTATTGAAGTGTCATGTCACCAGGGTAGTGTGTTGGGTCAGAAGAGATCGTTGGAATCATTAATGAATACAAACAGATTCGATTTCAGCATGTTTGATGAGTAAATATCGAGGTTCAGTTCAAAAATTTGCTATGGTAATTGCCAGAGGAGATATGGCTTCATGAATGGTTGATCTGAGAAGTGGTTATGGTTTATTGCATGTTTCATTTATTGTTGGCAGTATATGAAAGTGTTGGAATGAGGCTTTAGCTGATAAGAGGTTTTCTATCGGTATTCGGTTGTGTGGGCGGCTGCTGTGAATGGATGTTATCGCTGCATGTGTTTGAGTTATGTGGTATATCACATAATTGCACCTGAGGTTGCAGGCATGGGCTATTACAGCTGGTACGGGACTATTCAGAGTATAGGTGTGAGGTTCTGATCGTATTGATGGTTTCGGAAGTGAAAATGTGATTTTATGGCTTATGGGCCAGACTGGATTGTGTAATTTCAGTTGCAGTGTAATAACGGACCTATATGAGATAGGGTGGCGTGGGATCACCCCCGAGTATATGCATGGCAAGGCTATTTAGTGATTGGTTGGCTTTTGGAACAACTCTGAGTACGTTCGAGGACGAACGTGTATTTAAGTGGGGGAGGATGTAACGACCCGACCGATCGTTTTGAGCTTTTGCACTTTGATCGCCAGTTCTCGGGCATGACTTGCCCCGTGTAATGCATTATGACTGATATAAGTCATTGGTTTTGGTTTTCAGGAAAAGTCGGAATGAATTTGAAGGAAACAGTGCTCAGTTGTAGCTTTAAATTTGAAAGGTTTGACCAGGAGTTGACTTATTTGTATATGAGCTCGGATCGGAGTTTTTATGATTTGGTTAGCTTCGTTAGGTGATTTATGACTTAGGAGTGTGATCGGAATTGATTTTGGAAGTCCGTGGAAGGATTTGGCTTGAATTAGCAAAGTTAGTATTTTTGGCAAATTCGGGTTGGTAGGTGAGATTTTGATCCGAGGGTCGGAATGGAATTCCGAGAGTTGCCGTATCTTCGTTATGTGATTTGGGATGTGTGTGTAAAATTTCAGGTCATTCGGAAGTGATTTGGTTGGGTTTTTGATCAAATGTGTGTTTCGGAAGTTTTAGAAGAACTTAGGCTTGAATTCGATGTAATTCGATGGTTTTAGTGTTGTTTGAGGTGTTTTGATGATTGGAACAAGTTTGAATGATGTTTTAGGATGTGTTGGTGCTTTTGGTTGAGGTCCCGGGGGCCTCGAGTGAGTTTCGGATGGTCAATCGGACCAATCCATGTTGAGAAGTTGCAGATTTTGAGCAGCAGTTGCAGAGGATCTTAAGCCTTCGCGATGGCGTGATGTCCTTTGCGATCGCATAGGAGAAAAAGTGAGGGCTGGTAATTTGTTCTTCGCGTTCGCGTCTGTGTGTCCGCGATCGCGGAAGGCCTTGCTCTGGTGCTTCGCGATCGCATGGTAAAGTTCGCGATCGCGTAAGAGGAATTTTGAGAGTTGAAGATTTGTTCTTCGCGATCGCGAGGAATGTTCCGCGATCGCATAGAAGAATGGTCAGTGTTGGGCAGAATGTTATAATTTCATTTCATCCGCGATTTTGGGTCATTTTTCACCCATGGCTGCTCGTTTTTGGAGATTTTTGAAGGAAATTAAAGAGGGATTCAACGGGAATCGACTTGAGGTAAGAATCTTGGTCTTAAAACTCGATTATATTGTGAAATCCACCTAGAAATTCATGGAAACTAAGCCTAAAATTGAAGAACTAGGGCTGGGGTTTTTGAAATTTTAAATTGGATTTTGAAGGGCCATTTGAGGTCGGATTTGAGAGTTTTTGGTATGTATGGACTCGTGGCGAGATAGGGAACCCGTTGATGTAAAAATTTCTGAGTTTCGAGAAGTGAGCCCGGGGCTCGGATTTTGCTAATTTCGGGATTTTTGATATTTTTCGATTGTTTTCGCTTGGGCTTTGTTCTCTTAGCATATTGTGACGTATTCATTCTGGCTTTGGATAGATTCGACGCGCGTGGAGGCCGATTCGAGGGGCAAAGACATCGTGAGCTAGAGATATCGCCGGTTCGAGGTGAGTAATGATTGTAAATGATATCCTGAGGGTTTGAAACCCCGTATTTGCACATCGTAGTACTATTTTGAGGTGACTTGCACACCGGATAGCGAGTGTGGGGTAGAGCACCGTTGGGGATCATGACTTGGTCCGTCCCGATTGATGAATTTATTGCGTATTTGGCTTAAATTTACTTGTTATCATCATAGTTTAGGGCTGATTGCCATATTTGGGCTTCGTGCCAGCCATTTGAACCCTTCGGGGATTGTTGTTGATATTTCCTCACTGTTTTGATTTTATACTTGAACTCAGTCATGTATTTTCCACTATTTTTTTTATGACTCAACCAAGTTTATTTTGTTTTAACACTTGAAATGATATTTCTAATAATATTTGGGCTGAGCATCATGTTTTACTGTTGCCCTAGTGGCTTGTGTGATTTTTGGACTGAGTAAGGCCGAGGGCCTATATTGTGAGGATACTTTTGGATCGGGCTGCACGCCACAGCAGTGAGATACTGATTTGATATGAGGCCGAGGGCCTAGATTTGATGCTACGAGATGGCTTGATATTGCGCTTGGGCCGTAAAGGGGCCCTCCCGGAGTCTGCACACCCCCAGTGAGCGCCTTCGACGATAAATGGATCGGGCTGCACGCCGCAGCGATATGTGGATCAGGCTGCACGCCGCAGCGGTATTGGTACTGTTCTATGTGTTTACTTTATTTCATTTGACTGCCATTATCTGTTGTCTGTGCTATTTCATGCAATACCTACCTGATTGCCTGGCATTATCTGAAAATTGAGTGTTGTGCCCGAGGGGCGAATTTCTGTGCTTATCTGCACTATTGTTTGCATTCAATTGCGTAACCGCTGAAAAAGTTATTTTCAAAAGAGGTTTGAACTGAGCTAAGATGTTTTCTAAAGATTTCACAGTTTCAGTGTTCTTCTCAAAAGGGTTTTATATTGCTTCTATACAGCATGATGATTTGCCTTACGTGATTTCTCACTGCTCAGTTACTATTTACCTTTATTACTCACTGAATTGGAGTACTCACTTTACTCCCTGCACCTCGTGTGCAGATGCAGGTATTTATCCACCCGTTAGCGGGTTTTGGCTGATCAGAGGCAGAGTTATAGGAGTTAGCGAGGTGACTGCCAGCGTCCGCAGCACCATTTTCCTCTCTTTTGTTCATTATTCCGATTTTGTATATTTTGACCTTGTAGTTGGATTTACACTCTAATAGATGCTCGTGACTTGTGACACCCCAATTAGGGCTGTGTCTGGTTGTACTTCCGCAAATTAATATTATTAAATCATATTTAGACTGCTTATTCATGTTTAAATATTTTTGAAAAGGCGATATGGGTTAGTTGGCTGGCCTTGTCTTCACGAGAGACACCATCACGACCAGAGCGGGGATTTGGGTCGTGACAAAGGTGCAAGCAATTTCTCGAAATATACTTAAATATGATTATATTCTGGACTCAAGTTAATTTGGACTTTGTGAATTATTTAAAGTTTGCATATCAGTATTGAATATATTTCAGCAGTCTCTTGAAGATATATTTTATAAAGTTATTGCAAATGTAAATCACATATTTCAAGATATATAGTCTTTAACAAACTTGAAAACTAGAAGATCAAAATATGGATAGGCGCAGAGGAATATAGCTCTGATGTCACGAGTAAGCCAAATATACTTGAACAATAATATACTTTCTCCCATGAAGGAAGTGGCCGGTCACCGGACTTGGCTGGTCATCAAAGTGATTGTTCAAAACAATTATCTAATCCAAACGTAACGTTTAAAAATAAAGACACGATTCATAATTTATTGACAATCCTAATTAAATAATAAAAAGGACCACATGGTTGAATTAAGCATGATCATGATTGTCCTCTTCATGTACTGATAGATTTAACAAACAAAAAGGAGATCATGTCTTTGAATTTTGTTTTGGAATTTGTATATCCATCCCCTTCTTTGAAAAAGAAGTCGACCAGCTGTTCCTGATACAGAACTCGTTCGAGTACAAACATCGGTACTTTAGTAGAGCGGAGGAATTCTTCGTTTATGTCTTTCCATCCAATAGTTATTTCCTTCCGAATCTCATCATATGCCTCTTGCTTTGAAGCTCCATATTCTTTAATGTAGCATTCAACAATTGAAGCTACATGTTCTCTTTGTTGTTCAGCCTGCATAAAGTAGATGTCAATATCTTTCATAGAATTGTATAGTTGAACATTTTTTAGACGTATGAAGAAATAGAATCATTTAAGCTGTAACATATTTGGCGTGTCTATTTCTCATCTCCGCATTGAATGTACCATACTGTAATTCAAACTTTATCTCTAGAGCAAAAGACATAATTGTGAATTTTTTATTATACTTACTTCATGTCCACCCATATCGTCCATTAATCTGTGCATTGCTGATGAAGCTCGAACAATCAAAGGCTCATTAATCACCCATTCAAAAGTATGTTTGGTAATAAATTCCTCCATCACAACCAAGGAAGTTGGAAAGCATCATACAGATACAACTTACACTTCCATTTTTCATATACTCCTTTCGTTTTGGAGTATAACCAGCATTCAACCATTCAGCTTCTTTAAAGTAGGCTCTCACCAGCTTTTTCATCTAAAATGGAAATTTAAAATTAAAACTATATATATATATATATATATATATATATATATATATATATACACACACACACATACACATACACACACTAGTATCTATGAGCGTGTGATGAACGTTAATAATGGCACGTGATGATTTAAATATTTATTTATATAAAGGAACAATAAAATTTAATTAATGAGAGAAATTTTATGTATAATAATACAACAATCATCTAAATGCCAAAATATATTTTTACATTTGCGTGATACATGAATTTAAAATAAAAGGACATCATCAAAACTTATACAAATGATCAATATTGTCATGTTAGTTAGATAATTGTGTATTATAGTTTAAAAGTATTTAATGTGATGATATCTTAACGAACACTTCTTTGTGGACAATATTGTTTTGTGTATGTTTTATCCTAATACTTTGGTTGCTCTTCCTTAATCAAAACTCGTGTTGTCGGTCTTGATATCCCTCTTGAAAATGCAACATACAGTTGTTCGTGCAAGAAAATATATTTCGGTTAAATATAGCCCAATATTTAGGATGTTTGTCCTTGTGCTTTATTTATTATATTTGCAAAACATAAACATAATAAAAATTGTTCTCACACAAATTGAAAAGGATATTCCCTAGTTTTGGAAGACGAAAGTTGAATTCAAGGATAAGAATATACCCAGAAGCACATTGACCAGTATCATGATTTTTGCATGTATGACGTTATTGTCAAAACTTCTATATATTATTTGTGTGCTATTACATAAGCTATTCTTCATATCTAAGTTTATTAGTAGCATGACGGGCATATTTTTCTTCAAAATTAACCTATATACAGTGAAAGATCAATTTTAAATTAATCTATTATATATACGTAACACTAACATACGTATGAAATAATAAACTTGACAACAAACATGTATGGTCATTTGGTATTAAAGTATTTATGTATTTTTCTTGGTAGAAATTACTGGTATTATTTTTTTGCTTAGTCAAAAATTGAAAAACATTTTATTTTTACCATAAGATTTTGCAATCAAACTTTTATTTAGTTGATCAGCATATTCATTTCTGCTAGCTAAGATTTCTTTTTAACTATATCATGCGATTCCCATAAATTGCATTTAATCCAATGATAAAAATATTTCTCTTATTAAATGCACTACCATTACCATTGGGATTGATAGCCAAATGTCCAAGAAGAACCAAATTATCTTTTATTGGATGCTCTCGTTTTCGGCACAAAGCAAGAATACACTAAATACTGGATCAGTTCTTACTTTATATTTCTTGTCAGTTGAATCCTTTTCATTTGAGGCCAGAAATATAACGTTGGCAAGCTAACTTTAACGGTCTCTGCTTTTTGTCGATTTTAGAACTACTGGTAGTACTTGACAGAAATCACCTCCCAACTCATTAATTTTCCAGCAAACGGTTCATTAATATCCAATATATCTCTACAACTCCGGGCAATTAATTCGATCGTTTGACACTTGATCATAAGTGCTTCATGCCATATTATCAACTTTGCTTTCCTTTTAAATTTAGCATCAGCTTTGATATATTTGTGATGGTTATTTAAGTTGTTTGAAGAGGTACATCAAATCTAAAGTGGGTGACCTCATAATAAAATCATTGCTGGCACACCACTTGCTATTATTGGTAAAAATGTCATGCATTTTGATATGATATTTGCAAGTAATGCATGACAAAGAAATATTATTTTGATTCTGCCGGAGGCATCTACAAAGAATAATCTCATTATACAAGAGTCAACTCTTCATAATATAGTCTTGAAAGATTATTCTTGATTAGACTTTGGCTTTGATTGTGCTTCCTCAGACACTTGTATAGCATTTTGATTCTTAATAATATACTAACCTTTTTACTTGTTGTTCTAACGTTCTTTTTATCGAATAAATTTATGTAACCTAAGATTTTTTTTAAAACTTGAATAAGAATTGTACTCATATGATGAATTTATAAAATAACTTAATTGGATTCTCTTGCTAAATAATTAATTAAAAGATTTAATTATTTGATTTAACATAAAAAGTAATTTATTCTATATTGATTCATATCTTAATAATAACTCTTGTTTTGAATATTTAATCTTAATTATAATTAATTCACCATAAATTTTATTTTCAAAGAGTAAAAGATTGATATGATATTCACTTTTAAAACATTATGTTTGTAGAATCATTAGTGGTATTAACTATTACCAACCATTATTTTTCTCTTTCTCACACATTTATATTCTTAAATATTTTCTTAGTTGTTGTTTAATAATTGGGTATTTTCTAATATTACACCAAAATTTGATTACAGAATATTATTTGAGTAGTAAAATAGTTCAAATATAATATAAAAATATATTATCGTGGGTGTATTCTTCTCAATTTCAACTCTTTATGCAGTCCATTTAATATTATTTTTATTTTTTCTTGGTATTAGACATTATAGAGTGGTAATGTATTGCCAATACGGAGAATTCTTATGAAATTAATTTTATTAAACCTACCTACATAATTTTAATAAGAATTTAATAGATAAAATTTTATTAATTTTAAGAGTTTAAATTTAATATTAAAAATTAGCATAGAAGGTATTTGGGTCCAAAAATAGGTTTTGCAGTTATGTCCTTTCTCTATGAGTCCTTCCGCTTAATATTTTAGGGTTATTTGGTATATTAATATTGTATTTACGCTTTTATAATAATATAGACTCCTTTTCTAAATGGACTTGGACAATATAATACATTCTCAAATTAAATTAGTAACAGGACATTATAATACATTTTCAAATTAAATTAGTAATTGGAATTTTTAAGAAGTATATCCTAAAAATAATAGGATTACATGACTAAAAATATTTACTTGTTCAATTTTATATAAATTAGACAGCCCGAAAGTAATTATAGTTATAGGATTCCTAAAAGGTAATCATGTAGGATTCGTAATGTGTAGTATTATATCCTAAAATTAATAGGATTATAAGGCTAATATCTAGAATTCCGGTTATGTCCTTTTATTATGAGTTATTATATTTAATATTATAAGGTTATTTTTGTAAACTGGCATTGTATTCATGCTTTTATAATAATATGGATATGGATATAGATAGATAGATATAGATATTGTCACGACCCAAAATTCACTAAGAGTCGTGATGGCGCCGGACACCGCTGTTAGGCAAGCCAACCGAATTACTTAATTAAATTCTCATTTTAAATATCTCTGAAATCTCTTCTTTTATACGCTTAAACTATACATAGTAAATTCCACTGAATAAGAAATGAAACATTTAAAAACTTATAAAATTCTGAATAAACCCGTAGACATCCCCAGAACCCGGTGTCACAAGTGCATGAGCTATTTCTAAGAAACCATACAATACAACATCCGTCCGGAATACAGAATGGACAGAAAGTAATTATAATACACTGAAGGAGACTATACTAGTTGCGGGTCGCCTCGAGGAAATACAGCTCGCTTAGTCTCCGGGTCGCCCGTGCTACTACGCCCAATAGGCCAGTAGAAATACCTGTACCTGTGCAACAAAATACACAGCAAGTGTAGCATGAGTACGAAAACGTGTACTCAGTAAGTATCCCGCCTAATCTCGAAGAAGTAGAGACAAAATGGTCGACTTCGACACTTACTAGTGGTCCAATAATGATATTATTTAGACATTAAATCGTGGATTTTTATAAGCATGATTTGTAATTCAGGGGAATGAAGCAAGTAAACAATTCTTTCTTTAATAGAAAATCTCCAAATTTCTTTAAGTCCTTTATACAAATATTCTCAAGCCAAGAAGGGGCAATAACAACTTTAATAAGTTCAAGGCAGCAATACAAGCATGCGCAAATCATGTCGAGGACGTACTGCCCGATCCAACAATATTTAAACCGTGCACTGCCAGAGGGTCGAATGGCGCGAACCATAGATGCATCTATTTAATCTACCGAGGCGTTCGGCCCATTCCATAATTTAAACACGTACAGACAGTCAACCAAGAAGTCATCAGGAAACAATTATCCAAGAAAAAACAATTCTCTTTCAACACTTTAAGAAAATGAAGTTTAAATCTTTTTAGAAATTTATTTACTAATTCGATCAGATTTAAGACAATTCGAACTATCAATAAGATTATAAATAATCCAAGTATAGCATGCTTTTGGGTCCTAGACTACCCGGACTTAAACATAATAGTAGCTACGCACGGGCTCTCGTAACCTCGTGCATACGTAGCCCCCACAATTAGAAGCACATATTAAATTATTTCACCTATGGGGACAATTCCCTCTTACAAGGTTAGAAAGGAGACTCACCTTGCTCCAATGTGCACTTCCAATACCATGAATGAGCCCGAACCCTCAAATTGGAGCCGAACGATTCAAAACTAGATAAATGAGGTAGCAACTAGTCAATATAAGCTTACAAGATCATATTCTAACTATTTAAGCAATTTCCCACCCTTAAACACAATTTTCCTAAGATCCGACCTCGGGCCCACGTGCCCGGATTCCTAAATTTTTCGAAGGACGTTGTTGGATCAAGAATATACGATTTCTACTTCATGCTATAACAAATTTCGTGGTTGAATCTTTTTTTTAACAAAACCCTAGGTTTTACTCTATTCCCATTATTTTCACAAATTTTTATGTGTTAATCTACCCAAAACTCAAGTATTAAACTAACATTAATTAGAAATAACTTACCTCACAAATGCTAGGCGGAATCACCCCTCCAAGAGCTCCAAAATCGCCCAAGAAATGAGTGGAAGTGAACAAAATTGGCCTAGAGCCCGAATAAATGAAGGCCACTGCCTTCTGCGATTTTCACATGTGCGGTCCTGGGCCGCACCTGCGACCAGCGCTTCTGCGGAAAGAAGACCGCTTCTGTGGTCAGGGCCGCTTCTGCGGACAGGCCCACCGCTTCTGCGAATTTAGGGCCGCATCTGCGGTCTTGGGCTGCCTGACCTCGGGCCGCTTCTGCGATAGATTGACCGCTTCTGCGGTCTCGCACCTGCGGTCCACCAACTGCAGGTGCGGTTATGACAGAAGCAGCAGCTTCAGCATTTCTCAAAATTCTATTTTTGATCCGTTAACCATCCGGAATCCAGCCGAGGCCCTCGGGACCCCAACCAATCATACCAACCAGTCCCAAAATACATTACAGACTTGCTCGAGACCTCAAATCATATCAAATAACGCTAAAACCAAGAAATCGACCTCCAATCCAAACTTTATGAACTTAAGAATTTCAAACTTCTATTTTCGATGTTTAAACCTATCGAATCACGTCCGATTGACTTCAAATTTCGCACACATGTCATATTCGACATTACGGACCTACTACAACATTCGAAATCGGATTCCGACCCCGCTATCAAAAAGTCCACTTCCGGTCAAACTTCTCAAAAACCTTCAAATTTCTATCTTTAGCCAAATGACTCCAAAATGACCCACGGACCTTCGAATTCACTTCCGGTCGCGCTCCCAACACCAGAATCACCATACAAAGCTACTCCCAGACTCGGAATCCCAAACGGACATCGATAACACTGAAATGCACTTCAACCCAAACTTATGAAATTTCTTCCAAAATGCTAACTTCCACAATAGGCGCCAAAATGCTCCCTGGTCATCCAAAACGCGATCCGGCCATACGCCCAAGTCCGAAATCATCATACGAACCTACTGGAACCTTCGAATCCCGATTCCTGAGGTCGTTTACTCAGAAATCCAATTTTAGTCAATTCTTTCAACTTAAAGCTTCCGAAATGAGAATTCTCTTTCCAAATCGGCTCTGAACTTCTCGAAATTCAATTCCGACCACGCGTGCAAGTCATAATACCTGAAATGAAGTTGCCCATGGCCTCAAACTGCTGGACGACGCGCCAGAGCTCAAAATGACCGGTCGGGTCATTACATCCTCTCCCACTTAAACATACATTCGTCCTCAAACATGCTAGGAACTGTCACGCCCCGAACCTGGGCCTGGACGTAACACGGTACTCAGTGCCTGACTACATGTGACCGAGTGAACCAACTGGCTGGCTGAATCAACATGTGATATCATAACATACTGAATGCGGAAGATAAACTAACACATGCTGATATACTGAAAGTCTGTATACTATAAATCAAAGTGCGGAAATACTAATACAACTCTGAAACATATTTGTAGCCCACATAACTTAACATGAAAAGCCTGAGACTTTGTTTAACTATTACTCTAGTCTATGAAGCCTCTAATGAAGTACTGAAAACACTGACTGTCTGAAAATACTGAAGACTATAATAATGACAATGACCCGAAAGAACTGGGGATCACCAAACAGCTGGTACGAGAATCCTAGCGCTCTGAATCATCAACCTATAAATCATTAGCTGCATTGTGAGATGCAGGCCCCGGACAAAAGGGACGTCAGTACATTTGAATTGTACTGGTATGTAAAGCAACTGAAAGAAAGAATTATAAATACTGAAACTGAAACTAAGCTGATAACTGAAATGATAACTATTGAAACTGAAAGTGAAGTGAGAACTGGTAGCTGAACATAAAACTGAAAAGATAACTCATAACTGATAACTGAACTGACAACTGATAACTGAACCGATAACTGAAAAGATAACTGATAACTGATAACTGAACTGATAACTGGAAAGATAACTGATAACTGATAACTGAACTGAATAAAGGAAGTAAGGATATGAATACTCCCTCTTCTGAATGATGAACAACCTGTTAATCTGAATAAGCTACGGCCTCGGGCCCAATATATATGTGCACATGATACTGGAATACTGGATCACACTGAGTTACATAATACTGGAATACTAGATCACACTGAGTTACATAATACTGGAATACTGAATGGTACTAGACTGAGGCATGTATTCCTGAACTAATTATGAACACTGAAACTTCAACTATTTATGGCATACTGAGTAATCTATACTAAGACTCGGGGGCATCAAACCCAAGTGTATATTGAATACGCACTGAGTTCACAACGTTCAGAATGAAAGTGGTGAACGAGTTATGAAGCTAGAGAATAGAAGTTCTACAACTATTCCAGGAACTAGGCTTAACTATATTTCTGAGGCAATTGGTAACATCGTAAAAGAATGTAGTGTAGGGAGAATCATTAAAATTCCCAAACATAGAGAGTTAGCCTCACATACCTTAACTTCCTGCTCTGGAGCGTAATACAACATTCGCCAACCCTTTCAACTTTAATCTATATCAATACAAGTCAAAGAGATCCCAAATTAGCAACAATAGTCATGTTTTGGTCACTTAGGTATTTTATCAAACACTTGGTGGAATAAAGCTTCATAGCCCTTATTAATGGTGTCGCTACACCCAATAACCCATTCTTTTGCTCCTAGATATATTCTAAAGTCTCAAATGGTTATATTCAACATTATTCTTTATCACCCATAAGGCAATCAACACCCATAACCAATAATAACCAATCAACAACCCAAACCTATCACCGTTCATACTTTTCTATTAAACCCATCAACTCATATCTCATTAAATAGAGTCTATAATCATTAATTCAATGCTAGAATTAATTAGAGGGTGAAGACATTACCTTTTTGAAGTTCAATCCCCTTGAATTCGAGTTCTAGGGTTCCTTCTCTCAACAACGATGTCCCAATCGAAAATCTAATGATATGGAGGGTTTACCAATGTTAATAAGATGTTGGAAAATTGAAATTAACTTAGAATCACCATAAAAACTTACCTTGGATGGTGGAAGGATCCTTAAGGAGTTAGGTTTTAGAGAGTTCCCCTTTCTAGAGTAAGTTTTTATGTTTTCGGGCTATGGGGGACGAAATAGAGCCTTAAAATAACCCCCCACTAGCACCCCACGCACCTGGAGGCCCAACCCGCGCTACTGGCCACGCTAAATGGCCAGAACGAAACCCCATTAGTGCGAGCGCGCCAGTCTCGCGCTAGTGGGCCCGCATGTGGTGTAGTGTTCTGTAAAACGCGCATAACTTTTTGCACACATATCCGTTCGGGCTCCATAATATATCGTTGGAAAGCTATTTCAAAGGCCTACAACTTTCGTGCTTTGAGTTTTCCAAAATTCCTTACACATTTTCAATAAACACTGATGGAGTACAGACCTTCTACAAACTTAGTCGATTTTGTCTAATCTTATGCACCCCACTTTCCATCTTGATTTTTAAACACCTATTTTCACCCATAATCATCTCAATGGGACTTCACATGCTCAAAATATATCCTTACTACTCCATTAACTTATTCATACCTAACCCGAATTTGCGGGGTGTTACAGGAACTGTGCTGGGTTTGTCTGGAATTGTTGTTTAACATCTCGAGCACCTACCCGTGCTACCATAACTCAGCTGAGCACCCTAGCTCGATCAATCTGAAGATATCCCTTTTCACTTAAGCAAATAAGCCTTAGAGCCCAATTCCAACACCCGGAATTCTCTACCAGACCTGTTCTAACATGCGCTCACCTTATCAACAACTACACGCAGCACCAAAACATGACTGCATACCTTAGCTGAATTTACAACCTGCACCACTTTACTCACAGGACCCCAATAACATTTTCTGATCAAATAAATCGAAATTCCATGAATCCGATGCTCCCATTGCACCTCATGACCTACATAGGTCTTGCTCTAATTCTTACAATACCGCCATAACGGAAGAGATATATGGAAAATCATAACCAACTGCCGAATCAACAAATCTTTGAGTCCATACTCCTGACAAGAACCATCACCTCATTCTGAACCAAATAATGGTGTTTACTCTTTAGTATACTTCATATGTTCAGATTGCACTGATCCTAAGTCGAATGACCCCGTCTCACCCAGTCCGAACTGCTCAGGCAATACGCCTCCCCGAACATGGTCAAAAGCCTTCTATGATGACCCAACGTGCCAATAGGCTACCAATTCGAACGTGATATAAAAGGAAAACGAATTCTGAACAGGAAATCCAATTTCCCCGCTCGTGAATCATACATGCGACGCAGGCACACAACTAATATGAGTTTTACTTAGAAAAATAGGAAACGAAACACATAAAAATAGATATAGGGAACTGTACTCAACGTCACACTGTTGCGGCGCGCAACCCGATCCAAATAACATAACACTCACCTAAGGAGATGCACATCGAGCAAAATTGCTCATTACAACAAAATACCAAATATCAGTCATAAGCACGCTAAGTGCATATTACCACCCCTGAGGGGACATATAGCGCTATAAGCTACAAAACTCAAGCACAACTGAGGTGCGATATACGATCTGAATCCCAAGAGCCATTTTGCTCGTATAACATCATCTCTACACGGAACCTCAACACATAAGCGATTTACCAAGCCGTCTCACAACTCACACGGCGCAATATATCATTACATGAAATAACTGACGACGAAATAACATCCTGATTACTCTTCCATAGGGAGGGCATTATTGAAATGAACACATCTGGCCTGATATAGAGCCCATATTCGTATTTTAATACATCCACAGACCTCAAGCCGATTCTGATCGCACTGAACTAGGCTAATAACCTTTTAAAGGTCCATAATAACTCTTCTTTCGCTCATAACACATAAGAACAACCATTATAACCGGAGTAATCATCCACGATCCACAGCTCAATAAATCAAGTGCCCATCAGGCATCAATTCCGAATCAACGATATCACCGCAATCTTCATACTTGGTTTAACTCGTCAATCAATCAAGTGACTACATGCCACACTTATACAACCTTCCCGTAGGGCACGCTCCCACAATCTTCCATCACAGATAACAGGTCTGCACCTCCATACAACCGGCCGCACTAACGCTGAAAAGCGATCAAGAATCCATAACCAGGATGCAAAGCCTTTTAACAAAACACCCATCACAGGTGACGCTGAAGACACTACCATCTTACTTTAAATATCGACACTGCTTCCCTACTCATCCGAGCTCGTGACTTCCTTGTCATCACCGAACTGCAACCTTGATCCTCTCTTCGAATCCATACCACTCGCTGCACCCATCATGCCATTACACGATAGAACACGATCTTTCATCATAGATCCGTAACCACAAATGGATCAACACTTCATCATATAAAACTCTTCACTTATCTCTCTTCAGGAGAACCATAGCAACACACAGGTGAATCCTCATAACCGTAGAGTATGCAAATCTCTAAGTAGTGGTCTAAGCTACCACAGCCCTTTCGGAGTCTGCCTACGCATAGCAGGCCATAGCAGTAGAATACTTCTGAATAACATCAATTACGGCAGCCGACAAGCCTCACGTGTACTGCCACAAATCACTTGCATAACTCGATTGCGCTGAAGGAACTGATCACTGCACCCTATATGCCAATTCAACTATGGATAATCCATCTATCTTCTTCCCATTTATTCTTGATTGCCTTAGAAATAATGATAACTCCATCCAACACATAGCATACTCTACCCGTACTCATCCCGAGTGACCTTGAATCACGAGACCATGCTGTCTCAAACCCCACAAACCATTCCATATCTCCCAAGGGCTACACTGCAAGCCAAAACATCATAGAACATTCTATGCCTTTTCCCATAAGCTGCTACCAGGCTTGGTTCTCAATCGTACGTATAGGCTCGAAATCACTAGGCACTACGCTTTGCCCCTTGAATCCACTAGGACTGTTGCTGAGAGCCACCCGTTCTGACTCGGCTTCGAATATAATCAACTGCATAAATCTTCTAGCACATGAATACCCTCTCGGCGAAACACCCGGCAGAATCACTTCCCTGGAAACCCATATCTATACAAGGCATAAATCCTGAATCCTTCCCCAAGTCTGAACATGGCCAACAAGGCCAACCTTAGCACGCCTCTAACATTTCCTTTGCTCGAATTACCACTTATGTTCTTTTCCTGTAGCTGAAATAACCCATCAACATGCTAATAATCAGAAACCTCGCAAGTAGTTAACCGGGAAATCCTTAATCATAGGCGGTGGGACTCTCCCACTTAGCTTGTAGCCATTATTACACAAATTCTGAAATTCACCGGGATCCTTTATCTCTTGTTGACATAACCTTGCGCAATCAATTGCCAAAATTCTCGGAATCTTTCTGTAAAATCCTCTTGTTATACTCTGAATCATCAACCACATTGACACGACTGATCTCCTTGCTGTATGGCCAAAAGAACCCCTTGCAGAAGTCTCGCCAACAATGCGACCGCCGACCTGCTCACTGGAGATATCCCGCCTGTGGAATCTACGTGCCGACGTCTTCCAATGATGCTACGCGGGGTGCAATCACCATGACATTAATGGCCCCTCCTGAATCCAAGCTCACTCTCCAGCTGTACAAGTCCATTCACCCTTCGTGGACATCAGTTAAGTGCGCGGAAACATCCTTCTGCCTCAAAGTTAGGTTGTATCCTCCTTCATTTCAAGCAGCTCCATTTCGTTATATCAAATCTCCTGCCGCACAATAGCCCATACTTCAAATTAATCCGTAGGCCCAAATTATCAATCACTAAAATTTCCCAAATCACTCCAAACTCTCCCACTTTGGCGAAACTCACCTCTTTAGTCGACTACTCGACCTTTGCTTCTTATACCTGACCTTCTAGAAATTGTTAACTACCGCCTGACACTCCCCACATGTCCTTCCTTATCCTTTGCTGCTCAGTTGTTCCCTTAATCAGAATCTATCTTCGTGGCACTTGAACCCACAATTGCTGGTAACTTTAAACCTTTTCGAAGGTCATCTTTCTCGAACCGTCAACATTAGAAATACTGATTCAATCCTAAACCACCGCACCCTGCGATATCTGACAGCTATATCTCCAATACTATTTCATAATATCTTGCCCCAAAGGCGAATTGTAGAAGATCATAACACCGACGAACTTAGTACGTTCAATTAGGACAACGATACCCCATCATAGAAGAAAGCTCCACCACGCTCGCAAATACCAAGTCTCATTACTCCACCAACCCACATCTGACCATTCTTAGTCCGATTGCTTTCCCCTGCCGGGAATAAAATACTAAATCTCTAGATTATGCAATGAGTAAACCTCCCTTCAAGTCATTCACTGCCCCGACACGTAGGCAAACGTCCTACCATCATATCAATATTGCGGAACAATAGTTTATAGCATCATGGCAACTGGTGCCTAGCCTCAGAGCTTTCAAAAGTACCGCTACTGAGCTGAAACGACAGAATAACCTACCACAAGGCGACGATAATAGCTCAGACAACTATGCAGGAAAAAACACCCCGCACTACATCGATAGTACCATTACAATTCTTCAATCCTCGATTTATAAGAAGCGGTTCGCGTCGCACAAGATTGAATAAGAAAGAATTAAAGGCATACGACTCCATGGATCAAATCGCCCGATGAGGAATCAAGAAGGGAGGTACTCCTAATAGTCCTGCAGCCTCCCAAGGATAAGTACAGACGTCTCCGTACCGATCCGCGAGACTCTACTAGACTTGCTCATGACTCGTGAGACCCTAGGAACCTAATGCTCTGAACAATGTTGTCACGACCTAAAATCCACTAAGGGTCGTGATGGCGCCGGACACTGCTATCAGGTAAGCCAACCAAATTACTTAATTAAATTCTCATTTTAAATATCTCTCAAATCTCTTCTTTTATACGCTTAAACTATACATAGTAAATTCCACTGAATAAGAAATGAAACATTTAACAACTTTTAAAATTCTGAATAAACCCGTAGACATCCCAGAACCCGGTGTCACAAGTGCATGAGCTATTTCTAAGAAACCATACAATACAACATCCGTCCGGAATACAGACTGGACAGAAAGTAATTACAATACACTGAAGGAGACTATACTAGTTGCGGTCGCCTCGAGGAAATACAGCTCGCTTAGTCTCCGGGTCGCCCGTGCTGCTACGCCCTATAGGCCAGTAGAAATACCTGTACCAATGCAACAAAATGCACAGCAAGTGTAGCATGAGTACGAAAACAATGTGTACTCAGTAAGTATCCCGCCTAATCTCGAAGAAGTAGAGACGAGATGGTCGACTTCGACACTTACTAGTGGTCCAATAATGATATTATTTAGACATTAAATCGTGGATTTTTATAAGCATGTTTTGTAATTCAAGGGAATGAAGCAAGTAAACAATTCTTTCTTTTATAGGAAATCTCAAAATTTCTTTAAGTCCTTTTTACAAATATTCTCAAGCCAAGAAGGGGCAATAATAACTTTAATAAGTTCAAGGCAGCAATACAAGCATGAGCAAATCATGCCGAGGACGTACGGGCCGATCCAACAATATTTAAACTGTGCACTGCCGGAGGGTCGAATGGTACGAACCATAGATGCATCTATTTAATCTACCGAGGCGTTCGGCCCGTTCCATCATTTAAGCACATACAGACAGTCAATCAAGAAGTCATCAGGAAACAATTATCCAAGAAAAACCAATTCTCTTTCAACACTTTAAGAAAATGAAGTTTAAATCTTTTTAGAAATTTATTTAGTTATTCGATCAGATTTAAGCAAATTCGAACTATCAATAAGATTACAAATAATCCAAGTATAGCATGCTTTTGGGTCCTAGACTACCCGAACTTAAACATAATAGTAGCTACGCACGGACTCTCGTCACCTCGTGCGTACGTAGCCCCCACAATTAGAAGCATATATTTAATTATTTTACCTATGGGGACAATTCCCTCTTACAAGGTTAGAAAGGAGACTCACCTCGCTCCAATGTGCACTTCCAATATCAAGAATGAGCCCGAACCCTCAAATTGGAGCCGAACGATTCAAAACTAGTTAAACGAGGTAGGAACTAGTCATTATAAGCTTACAAGATCATATTCTAACTATTTAAGCAATTTTCCACCCTTAAACACAATTTTCCTAAGATCCGATCCCGGGCCCACGTGCCCGGATTCTTAAATTTTTTGAAGGAAGTTGTTCTTTATAACTTAAGGATCAAGAATATACGATTTCTACTTCATTCTACAACAAATTTCATGGTTGAATCTTGTTTTAAACAGAACCCTAGGTTTTACTCTATTCCCATGATTTTCACAAATTTTTATGTGTTAATCTACCCAAAACTCAAGTATTAAACTCACATTAATTAGAAATACTCTACCTCACAAATGCTAGGCGGAATCACCCCTCCAAGAGCTCCAAAATCGACCAAGAAATGAGTGGAAGTGAACAAAAATGGCCTAGAGCCCGAATAAATGAAGGCCGCTGCCTTCTGCGATTTCCGCATGTGCGGTCCTGGCTGCACCTGCGACCAGCGCTTCTGTGAAAAGAAGACCGCTTCTGCGGTTCCGCTTCTACGGATTTAGGACCGCATCTGTGGTCTTGGGCTGCCTGACCTTGGGCCGCTTCTGTGATAGATTGACCGGTTCTGCGGTCTTGCACCTGCGGTCCACAAACCGTAGGTGCGGTTATGACAAAACCAGCAGCTTCAGCACTTCTCAAAATTCCATTTTAAATCTGTTAACCACCTGGAATCCACCCGAGGCCCCCGGGACCCCAACCAATCATATCAACCAGTCCCAAAACACATTACAGACTTGCTTAAGGACTCAAATCATATCAAACAACGCTAAAACCAAGAATTGACCTCCAATCCAAGCTTTATGAACTTTAGAATTTCAAACTTCTATTTTCGATGTTTAAACCTATCGAATCACGTCCGATTGACTTCAAATTTCGCACACAAGTCATATTCGACATTATGGACCTACTCCAGCTTTCGGAATCGAATTCCGACCCCGGTATCAGAAAGTCCACTTCCGGTCAAACTTCTCAAAAACCTTTAAATTTCTATATTTAGCCAAATGACTCCAAAATGACCCACGGACCTCCGAATTCACTTCTGATCGCGCTCCCAACAAAAGAATCAACATACGAAGCTACTCCCAGACTCGGAATCCCAAACGAAAAACGATAACACTGAAATGCACTTCAACCCAAACTTATGAAATTTCTTCCAAAATGCTAACTTCCACAATAGGTACCAAAATGATCCCGGGTCATCCAAAACCCGACCCGGGCATACGCCCGAGTCCGAAATCATCATACGAACCTACTGGAACCTTCGAATCCCGATTCCGACGTCGTTTACTCAAAAATCATATCTTAGTCAATTCTTTCAACTTAAAGCTTCCGCAATGAGAATTCTCTTTCCAAATCGACTCTGAACTTCTTGAAATTCAATTCCGACCACGCGTGCAAGTCATAATACCTGAAATGAAGCTGCTCATGGCCTCAAACTGCTGGACGACGTGCCAGAGCTCAAAACAACCTGTCGGGTCGTTACAGATATATAGATATAGATATATGTATGTGTATATATATTCTCTTTATGATCGTAAAAGCTTACCTCATACTTTGCATATGAGTATATGTGTATATATATATATATATATATATATATATATATATATATATATATATATATATATATATATATATATATATATATATTCTCTTGTGCCAAG